>NC_140991.1:23294252-23822703 GCF_052327205.1 Somniosus microcephalus
GCTTTAATGGTTCCTGAGGCTATTGTACAGGCAGTCTAACCTACGGCTTAAATCCGTGTGATGAAGAACAAGCTGCTGACTTTAAGTGCACAGCTTGTGCTGTTCCGAATGGAGTCGGCAGTCTCCACCAGGCCTGGTGGGGGGAATTGGGATTTTCTGCAGAATGTTTAAAATGTGTGTATCAGATGTAAAATGGTGCATTACCAGTGCAGCTGTGCTGTGTTGTGTGACCAATGGAGCTTGGGGCTCCGGGAGTCGACCAGCCTCTGAGCTCAGTATACAAAAGTCCCTTTTTTGGCCCTAAACTCGTGTTGAGATGGAATGTTACTGACTCGAGGCCAGTTCAGCCTGGCTCCTGCAGCCGGTAGGAATGCCGTCTGGAGCTTGCCTCTGTGTGTCTGCCTTTTTCTCTGTGTCTCTGTCTCTGTCTCTCTCTGGTTTTCCGACCTCGAATAATGTGGTGTGTCATAGAATCATAGAAACTTAGGGTGCAGAAGGAGGCCATTCGGCCCGTCATGCCTGTGCTGGCTCTTTGAAAGAGCTGTCGTACTTAATCCCACACCCTCGCTTTGTGTCCGTAACCCTGTAAGTTCTTCATCCTCTAGTACCCGTCCAACTCCCTTTTAGTATTGTCTATGGAATCAGCTTCCACCATCTTTTCAGGTCGAGCATGCCAGATCCCGACAACTCTGAGTGAAAATGTTTCTCTTCCTCTCCCCTCTAGTTCTTTTGCCAATGATCTCTGACCTCTGGTTATTGACCCACTCGCCAATGATCTCTGACCTCTGGTTATTGACCCACTCGCCAGAGAGAACAGTTTTTCGACTGTTATACCCTGTCCTTTTAATCGAGCCTGGGCTACGCACAGCAAGTGCTCCGTGTTTCCATGGAGACTGAAGGAGCAGTGTTCCACAGTTAAAGTCAGTTGTCTGGTGGCTCTTTTTTTTAATATTGTGTCACTGCTGCTCCAGTCGCAATCTGCGAAAACTTTATTTTCTTCAACCACAAATAAAAGCCTTCGCCCAGGCCGTGTTTCAAGACGGGCTCTGCTTTTGATCTGGGTTAGGTATTTGATTGGCTAAGCATTTTACAGCAATGAAACAAGCTATTTGGCTCAACTGGTCCGCCCAGGTGTTTATGCCCCACTCGAGCCTCCTCCCGCCCTACTCCATCTCGCCACACCAGCATCATCCTCTCTCTATTCCTTTCTCCCTCATGTACTTGCCTGGCTTCCCCTTAAATGCACCTGTGCTATTTGCCTCCGCCACTCCCATGTGGAGAATGATCCTGCTTTGTGAGGCTCAGCTATTCGCTGGAAATATTCCCTGAACTATTGAGGTAGCGGGAGGATAAGGGCGTCGTTAAGGCCTTGATACGGAATGATGTTGTCCCAGGAGTTGAGGTGACCGTTCCGCCCTTGTACAATGTGGCCTCCACCATTAATCAGCTCCAGACAGACAACAGAGACCTTTGAAGGGTTAATAGCGTGTCCATTTTTAAAAAAGAAGTAAGTGAGTGGCTGTTGTTATGCAGAGACTCTCTTGAAGCAGGTGCTCTTCAGGTATGCTGTGGGTTCCAAGTTAGAAGGCTGGTACTTTAGGGGAGGTCCCATCTTCTACCTGCACGTCCACCGTGGGGATATTGGTGGTCTTTCTGTGGCTAAAGATGTTTGCGCTATCTCTGTTTATTAAACATGCTTGTTGGTGGCTGAGCAGGCCACTTTTTTTATTCGTTTTTTTAATGGGATGTGGGCGTCGCTGGCAAGGCCAGCATTTATTGCCCATCCCTAGATGCCCTTGAGAAGGTGGTGGTGAGCTGCCTTCTTGAACCGCTGCAGTCCGTGTGGTGAAGGTGCTCCCACAGCGCTGTTAGGGAGGGAGTTCCAGGATTTTGACCCAGTGACGATGAAGGATCGGTGATATATATCCAAGTCAGGATGATGTGTGACTTGGAGGGGAACTTGGAGGTGGTGGTGTTCCCATGCGCCTGCTGCCCTTGTCCTTCTAGGTGGAAGAGGTCGCGGGTTTGGGAGGTGCTGCCAAAGAAGCCTTGGCAAGTTGCTGCAGTGCATCTTGTAGCTGGTACACACTGCAGCCATGGTGCGCCGGTGGTGGAGGGAGTGAATGTTTAAGGTGGTGGATGGGGTGCCAATCAAGTGGGCTGTTTTGTCCTGGATGGTGTCGAGCTTCTTGAGTGTTGTTGGACCTGCACTCATCCAGGCAAGTGGAGAGTATTCCATCACACTCCTTACTTGTGCCTTGTAGATGGTGGAACGGTTTTGGGGAGTCAGGAGGTGAGATACTCGCTGCAGAATACCCAGCCTCTGGCCTGCTCTTGTAGCCACAGTATTTATGTGGCTGGTCCAGTTAAGTTTCTGGTCAATGGTGACCCCCAGGATGTTGATGGTGGGGGATTCAGTGATGGTAATGCCATTGAATGTCTGGGGGCGGTGTTTTGACTCTCGCTTGTTGGAGATAGTCATTGCTTGGCACTTCTGTGGCACGAATGTTACCTGCCACTTATCAGCCCAAGCCTGAACGTCGTCCAGGTCTTGTTGCATACGGGCATGGAATGCTTCATTATCTGAGTTGTTGTGAATGGCACTGAACACTGTGCAGTCATCAGCGAACATCCCCATTTTTGACCTTATATTTCTGTCCTCATAGAATCATGTGGCACAGAAGGAGGCCATTTGGCCCATTGTGCTTGTGCTGGCTCTTTGAAAGAGCTATCCAATTAGTTCCCCCCTCCTCTGCTCTTTCCCTATAGCCCTGCATTGTTTTTCCTTTTAAGTATTTATCCAATTCCCTTTTGAAAGTTGCTATTGAATCTGCTTCCCTTTCAGGCAGTGTATTCCACTCGCTGCATAAATATATAATCTTTTGCCAATTATCTTAAAATAAACTGCCCTGTTTGGAACTGGACAATCCAGTTTTGTTTGGGTGGGAACGACTGGCAAACTGAAAACTCAGACAGTAAAAGTCTGGTGGTTGTTGCATTTGCAAAATAAATTCTTTGGCCATATCTGGGCAGTACCAGACTGAGTTGTCATGCACTCAACATTCTCCCTTCATGCAGTGGGCAGAGTGCCTGAACTCTCGAGCTCGGGACCAGACCAGGCCGGCAGTGTTGGCCCTCTCAGTGGCTCACGTGACAGCCCGGTGAAGCCCTTCAGATGACGTTGTAAAGCTTGAGACTGGAGTCCCAGATTGCTTGATCTTTGACTGCCCCTGAGATTTGGTCGTCGATTCGTGAATTCTCATTAGCTGGTGTCTAACCTGTCACCCTACATCCGCATCTGACCCTTGCCCCCTGGCAACTTGGCCCTTGAAGCCCAGGCCTACTAAGTCCTGGGCTTCAAAGCTGAGTGCAAATGTAAGTTGTGAGGAGGATGCAAGGAGGCTTCAAGGGGATACAGACAGGCTAAGTGAGTGAGTGGGCAAGAACATGGCAAATGGCATATAACGTGAAGTTATCCACTTTGGTAGGAAAAATAGAAAAGCAGGTATTTTTTAAATGGTGAGAGATTGGGAAATGTTGGTGTTCAGAGGGACCTGGGTGTCCTTGTACACGAATCACTGAAAGTTAACATGCAGGTACAGCAAGCAATTAGGAAAGCAAATGGTATGTTGGCCTTTATTACAAGAGGATTTGAGTATAAGAGTAAAGACATCTTACTGCAATTATATAGGGCCCTGGTGGGACCACACCTGGAATATTGTGTACAGTTTTGGTGGTCTTACTTAAGGAAGGGTATACTTGCCATAGAGGGAGTGCAACGAAGGTTCACCAGACTGATTCCTGGGATGGGGGGATTGTCCTGTGAGGACAGATTGAGCAGAATCACAGAAACCCCACAGTGCAGATAGAGGCCATTTCGGCCCATCGAGCCTGCACCGACACATATCCCACCCGATCCCCGTAACCCCTACACCAACACATATCCCACCCCTATCCCCGTAACCCCACGTATTTAATCCCCCTAACACTAAGGGTCAATTTTATCATAGCCAATCAACCTAACCCGCACATCTTTGGACTGTGGGAGGAAACCGGAGCACCCGGAGGAAACCCACGCAAACACTGGGAGAATGTGCAAACTCCACACAGACAGTCGCCCGAGGCCGGATTCGAACCCGGGTCCCTGGCGCTGTGAGGCAACAGTGCTAACCACTATGCCACCGTGCTGCCCGTAGGCCTATATTCTCTAGAGTTTAGAAGAACGAGAGGTCATCTCATTGAAACATGTAAAATTCTTACAGGCCTTGACAGGGTAGATGCAGGGAGGGTGTTTCCCCTGGCTGGGGAGTCTAGAACCATGGGTCACAATCTCAAAATAAGGGGTTGGCCATTTAGGACTGAGATGAGGAGAAATTTCTTCAGAGGGTGGTGAATCTTTGGAATTCTCTACCCCAGAGGGCTGTGGCAGCTCAGTCACTGAGTATATTCAAGAAAGAGATCGATAGATTTTTAAATATTAAGGGAATCAAGGGATATGGTGTGATGAGGTAGATCAGCCATGATCTTATTGAATGGCAGAGCAGGCTCAAAGGGCCAAATGGCCTACTCCTGCTCCTATTTCTTATGCCCTATGAGTTGCTTGTATTTAGCATTTGCTGCTTTGTCCTGTTTAGACTTCGTGGGCCTGGCATTTCTGGAAAGGGCAGTTCTTAGGCCTGTTGGTAGATAAATCTTAAATATGTTTCCCCTGTGAAGCACCTAAAAAAGTGCTACACAGACGTAAGTTGTATTTTCGTGGCTCTGCACATGAAGGGAACCATGGAAAATGCAACTTGAAAGCAATGGAAGGGGTGAAAATTAATAGACAGGATGTACTAGAAAGGCTGGGTATGCTTAAAGTGGACAAGTCGCCTGGTCCAGATGGCTTGCATCCCAGGTTGCTAAGGGAACTGGGGGAGGAGATAGTGGAAGGGCTTGCCATCATTTTCCAATCTTCCCTAGATGCGGAGGATTGGAAAGTGGCAAACGTGACACCATTGTTCAAGAAAGGGTGTAAGGACAATCCTAGTAACTACAGGTTGGTCAGTTTAACACCAGTGGTGGGTAAAGTTTTAGAAACAATAATCAAGGAAAAAATTATTGGCACTTGGAGAGGTTTAAGCTAATTAAGGAGAGCCAACACGGATTTGTAAAAGGCAGATCGTGTTTGACTAATCTAATTGAATTTTTTGATGAAGTAACAGAGAGGATTGATGGAGGGAATGCAATGGATGTTGTCTACATGGATTTTCGGAAGGTGTTTGACAAAGTACCACATAGAAGGCTGGTTAACAAAATTGAGGCTCATGGAATAGGTGGGTCAGTGGCAGCTTGGATAAGGAATTGGCTTAAGGACAGAAAACAGTGAGTTGTGGTAAATGGCTGTTTTTCAGACTGGAGGATGGTAGGCAGTGGTGTTCCCCAAGGGTCAGTGCTGGGGCCACTGCTTTTTTTGATATATATAAATGACCTGGATATTGGAATACAGTAGAATTTCTAAATTTGCCAATGACACCAAACTTGGGGGTGTGGCAAACAGTGAGGATGATACCAATCGACTGCAACAGGACATAGAAAGGCTAGCACAATGGGCAGACAAGTGGCTGATGGAATTTAATACAGAGGTGATGCATTTTGGCAGAAGGAACAGGGAGAGGCAATATATACTTAATGGCACAGTTTTAAAGAGTGTGCAGGGACAGAGGGACCTGGGAGTTAATGTGCATAGGTCCCTGAAGGTGGCAGGATATATTGAGAGAGTATTTATGAAGCCTAACATCCCATATGCTTTGTTAACCAGAGTTATTGAGTATAAAAGTAGAGAAGTTATGCTGAACCTTTATAAAGCGCTGGTTAGGCCACAACTGGAGTATTGCGTCCAGTTCTGGTCACCACCCTTTAGGAAGGATGTGAAGGCCCTTGAGAGGGTGCTGAGGAGATTTGCCAGAATGGTTCTGGGGATGGGGGATCTTAGCTACAAGGACAGGTCGGAGAAGCTGGATTTATTTTCATTAGAGCAAAGGAGGTTGAGGGGTGATTTGATAGAGGTGTACAAGATTATGACGGGTTTGGATAGGCTAGACGTGGAAAAGCGGTTCCCACTAGTTGATGGTACAACGACTAGGGGACACAGATTTAAGGTTTTGGGCAAGAGATACAGGGGTTGATGTGAGGAAAAACCTTTTTACACAGCGAGTGGTGATGACCTGGAACTCGCTGCCGACGGAAGTGGTGGAAGCGGAGAGACTCATTATCTCATCGAAACTTATAAAATTCTAACAAGACTAGACAGACTAGATGCAGGAAGGATGTTCCCGATGGTCGGAGAGTCCAGAACCAGGGGTCACAGTCTAAGGATAAGGGGTAAGCCATTTAGGACAGAGGTGAGGAGGAATTTCTTCACCCAGAGAGTGGTGAACCTATGGAATTCTCTACCACAGAAGGCAGTAGAGGCCAATTCATTAAATATATTCAAGAAGGTGTTGGATATATTTCTTAAGGCTAAAGGGATCAAGGGATATGGGGAGAAAGCAGGGACAGGGTACTGAATTTGGATGATCAGCCATGATCTCATTGAATGGCGGAGCAGGCTCGAGGGGCCGAATGGCCTACTCCTGCTCCTATCTTCTATGTTTCTATGTTTGACTCAATGTTTTCAAGGGGAGACTGGACAGGCACTTGATGAAATAAACTTGCAGGGCTACGGGGATAGAGTGGGGGAATAGGACTGACTGGATTGCTCGACTGCCGGCACGGACTCGATGGGCCGAATGGCCTCCGTCTGTGCCGTTATGACTCTATATGGGTGCTGACGCTTGGAATAGGAAAAAAGAATCGCACAGCACAGAAGGAAGCCAATTTAGCATCGTGCCTTGCCGGCTCTTTGAAAGAGCTATCCAATTAGTTCCACTCTCCTGCCCTGTGCCCTGCAATTATTTTCCCCTTCAAGTATTTATCCAATTCCCTTTTGAAAGTTGCTATTCAATCTGCCTCCACCACCCTTTCAGGAAGTGTGTTCCAGATCACAACTCGCTGAGTAAAAACCTTTTCTCCTCATCTCCCTTCTGGTTCTTTTGCCAATTACCTCAAATCTGAGTCCTCTGGTTACCGACCCTCCTGCCAGTGGAAACAGTTTCTCCCTGTCTACTCTCAAAATCCCTCATAATTTTGAACACCTCTATTCAATCTCCCCTTAACCTTCTCTGCACTAAGGAGAACAATCCCAGCTTTCGCTAGTCTCTCCAGGTAACTGAAGTCCCTTATTCCTGGTACAGTTCTAACCAACAGGACTAGTCCTTCCAGCCCCTCGAGCCATTCAGTTAGATCGTGGCTGATCTGTGCCTCAACTGCATTTATAGAGTCATAGAGTCATAGAGTTTTACAGCACAGAAAGAGGCCCTTCGGCCCATCGTGTCTGCGCCGCCCATCTATCCCTGTCCAGTCTAATCCCATTTTCCAGCATTTGGTCCATAGCCTTGTATGCAATGGCATTTCAAGTGCTCATCCAAATGCTTCTTGAATGTTGTGAGGGTTCCTGCCTCTACCACCCTTTTAGGCATTGAGTTCCACATTCCAACCACCCTCTGGGTGAAAAAGTTCCTCCTCAAATCCCCTCTAAATCTCCTGCCCCTTACCCTGAATCTATGCCCCCTTGTTATTGACCCCCCTACTAAGGGGAAAAGTTCCTCTTTATCTACCCTATCTATGCCCCTCATCATTTTGTACACCTCAATCAGGTCCCCCCTCAGCCTTCTTTGCTCCAAGGAAAACAACCCCAGCCTGTTTAGTCTTTCTTCATAGCTGAGGCGCTCCATCCCAGGTAACATCCTGGTGAATCTTCTCTGCACCCTCTCCAAAGCAATCACATCCTTCCTATAGTGAGGCGACCAGAACTGCACACAGTACTCCAGCTGTGGCCTCACCAGCGTTTTGTACAGCTCCATCATAACCTCCCTGCTCTTATATTCTATGCCTCGGCTAATGAAGGCAAGTATCCCATATGCCTTTTTAACCACCTTATCTACCTGCTCCGCTGCCTTCAGGGATCTATGTACATGTACACCAAGGTCCCTCTGACCCTCTGTACTTCCTAGGGTCCTACCACTCATTGTGTATTCCCTTGCCTTATTTGTCCGTCCAAAATGCATCACCTCGCACTTTTCAGGGTTAAATTCCATTTGCCACTTTTCCGCCCATCTGACCAACCCGTTTATATCGTCCTGTAGCCTGAGGCTTTCCTCCTCGCAATTTACCACCCCACCAATTTTCGTGTCATCTGCGAACTTACTGATCATACCTTTTACATTCTCATCCAAATCATTTATGTAGATCACAAACAACAAGGGACCCAGCACCGATCCCTGAGGTACCCCACTGGACACAGGCTTCCAGTCACAAAAGCAACCTTCGACCATCACCCTCTGCCTCCTGCCACTCAGCCAGTTTAGGATCCAACGCGCCAAGGCACCCTGGATCCCATGGGCTCTTACCTTCTTGACCAGTCTCCTATGCGGGACTTTGTCAAAAGCTTTACTGAAGTCCATGTAAACCACATCCACAGCATTTCCCTCATCCACACACCTAGTCACCCCCTCGAAAAATTCAATCAGATTTGTCAGACATGATTTACCCTTGACAAAGCCATGCTGACTATCCCCGATTAATCCTTGCCTCTCCAAGTGGAGACTAATTTTGTCCCTCAGAATTTTTGTCAGAGCCCCTGCAATCTCCTCCTTTGCCTCCCACAGCAGCCTGGGATACATCTCGTCCGGGCCTGGGGATTTATCCACTTTTTGGCCTGCTAAAACCGCTAGCACCTCCTCCCTCTCGATGCTAATATGTTCAAGTATGTCACAGTCCCCTTGCCCGATTTCTATGTCTGCATCGTCTTTCTCCATAGTGAACACAGATGCAAAAAATTCATTTAAAACCCCGCCTACATCATCTGGCTCTACACACAGATTGCCACTTTGGTCCCTAATGGGCCCTACCCTTTCCCTAGTTATCCTCTTGCCCTTAATATACTTATAAAACATCTTAGGATTTTCCTTTATTTTGCTCGCCAGTGTTATTTCATGGCCCCTCCTCGCCCTCCTAATTTCTTTTTTAAGTATGCCCCTGCACTTTTTATACTCCTCTAGGGCTTCTTCCGTCTTTAGTCTTTTGTAACTGCCAAAAGCCCCCCTTTTATTTCTAATGCATTTTTGTATATCCCTTGTCATCCAAGGTTCCCTTTGCTTGTTGGTCCCACCCTTGACCTTTACAGGAACATGTTGGCGTTGTACTCTCTCTATTTCCCTTCTGAAAGTCTCCCACTGTTTTGATGTGGATTTTCCTATAAGTAGCTGCTCCCAGTCCACTTTGGCCAGATCCTGCCTTATCATATTAAAATCGGCCTTCCCCCAATTTAGAACCCTTATTTCCGGGCCGTCTTTGTCTTTTTCCATGACCACCTTAAATCTCACCGAATTATGGTCACTGTCGCCAAAATGCTCTCCTACTGACACTTCCACCACTTGCCCGGCTACATTCCCTGGAATTAGGTCCAGTACCGCCCCCTTGTAGGACTTTCTACATGTTGGCTCAAAAAGCTCTCCTGGATGCACTTTAAGAATTCTGCACCCTCTAAGCCTTTCACACTCTGACTATCCCAATTAATATTGGGGAAGTTGAAATCCCCCACTATTATTACCCTATTATTTTCGCACTTTTCTGAGATTTGCCTACATATCTGTTCCTCTATCTCCCCCTGACTGTTTGGGGGCCTATAGTACACTCCCAGCAAAGTGCTTGCCCCCTTTTTGTTTTTAAGTTCTACCCATATGGCCTCATTAGAGGAACCCGCTAATATATCATCCCTCCTTACAGCAGTAATTGACTCCTTAATTAATATTGCAACACCCCCTCCCCTTTTACACCCCCCTCTGTCTCGCCTGAAGATTCTATACCCCGGAATATTGAGCTGCCAGTCCTGACCCTCCCTCAACCATGTCTCCGTGATAGCAACAATATCGTACTCCCATGTGTTCAACAACAACTTCAGTTCATCCACCTTATTTGCAAGACTCCTTGCATTAAAATAAATGCCTTCCAGCCCTGCCATATTCCCTTTTGCCTTCACATATTTGCTCTGCCTTCCCAGCTGACTTGTTTTTTCCTCTGTATTTGGCTGTAAATCACCCCCTACTATAGCTCCACTCTGTACCCCATCCCCCTGCCAAGTTAGTTTAAACCCCCCCCAGCAGTGCTAGCAAACCTCCCCGCAAGGATATTGGTCCCCCTCTGGTTCAGGTGTAAACCGTCCGACTTGTACAAGTCCCACCTTTCCCAGAAGCAGACCCAGTGATCCAGGAAACTAAAGCCCCTCCCCCCTGCACCATCCCTTTAGCCACGCATTCATCTGTTCTATCTTCCTATTCCTATACCCACTAGCACGTGGCACCGGGAGTAATCCAGAGATTACAACCTTTGAGGTCCTGCTCTTTAATCCTTCACCTAGCTCCCTAAATTCTTGCTGCAGGACCTCCTCCCTCTTTTTACCTATGTCGTTGGTACCAATGTGGACCACGACCTCTGGCTGTTCTCCCTCCCTCTCCAGAATGCCCTGCAGCCGCTCAGTGATATCCTTGACCCTGGCACCAGGGAGGCAACAAACCATCCTGGATTCACGTCTACGGCCACAGAAACGCCTATCTGTTCCCCTTCCTATAGAATCCCCTACCACTATTGCTCTCCCACTCTTTTTTCCCCCCTTCCTGGGCAGCAGGAGCACCCCCAGTGCCAGGAAGTTGGCTGCTGCTGCCTTCCCCTGGTGAGTCATCCCCCTCAACAGTATCCAAAGCGGTATACCTGTTTGAGAGGGGAATGGTCACAGGGGTCTCCTGCACTACCTGCCTGCTTCTATTGCTCCGCCTGGTGGTCACCCATTTCCTATCTTCCTGTGCAGCCCTTCCCTGCGGTGTGACCAACTCACTAAACGTGTTATCCACGAACCTCTCAGCATCATTCCTTCGCTCTATGATCTAGACAAGGGAACCAGATGTAATACCTCCAAGTTTGCAGACGACACAAAGCTGGGTGGGCGTGTGTGCTGTGAGGAGGATGCCGAGAAACTCCAGTATGATTTGGACAGGTTGGGTGATTGGGCAGAAGCATGGCAAATGTAGTATAATGTGGATAAATGCGAGGTTATCCACTTCGGTGGCAAAAACAGGAAGACAGATTATTATCTGAACGGCAATAGATTGGGAGAGAAGGGGAAGTGCAACGAGACCTGGGTGTCCTTGTGCACCAGTCGCTGAAGGTAAGCATGCAGGTGCAGCAGGCGGTTACGAAGGCAAATGGTATGTTGGCCTTCGTAGCGGGAGGGTTTGAGTACAGGAACAAGGATGTCTTGCTGCAGTTGCACAGGGCCTTGGTGAGACCGCACCTTGTGTATTGTGTGCAGTTTTGGTCGCCTTATCTGAGGAAGGATGTTCTTACCATGGAGAGAGTGCAGCGAAGATTCACCAAACTGATACCTGGGATGGCAGGAATGACTTATGAGGAGAGATTGGGTCGATCAGGCTTATATTCACTAGAGTTTAGAAGAATGAGAGGGGATCTCATTGAAACTTATAAAATTCTAACAGGACTAGATGCAGGAAGGATGTTCCTGATGGCGGGGAGTCCAGAACCAGGGGTCACAGTCTAAGGATAAGGGGTAAGCCATTTAGGACTGAGATGAGGAGGAATTTCTTCACCCAGAGAGTGGTGAACCTGTGGAATTCTCTACCACAGAAGGCAGTTGAGGCCAATTCATTAAATATATTCAAGGAGGAGTTAGATATATTTCTTGAGGCTAAATTGATCAAGGGATATGGGGAGAAGGCAGGGACAGGGTACTGAATTTGGATGATCAGCCATGATCTCATTAAATGGTGGAACAGGCTCAAGGAGCCGAATAGCCTACTCCTGCTCCTGTCTTCTATATCCCTTGATTACCTTACCTGATGATAAATCGATTGATGATTGGCGTCTGGTAGATTCCATTAAGCAGCTGCTATTTGTGTGCGAGCCGTCATGGCGAGGGTCCGGGGGCGGGTGGTGGTTGGCCTTGTGGCTGGGGGAAGGGTTAAAATGTTTGGCTGGATGTACGGCGTGCACTGCCTGTGTAAAGTGCGTTAATGAGCAGTGAGCAAAGATCAATTCCAATTATCGTTGACTTGGTTCAAAGTTATTTTTAAGCAGTTGACAACAAAAGACCATCAGCAGGACCTTTTAATGGGTGTGAACAGAAACGTAGCCATCTGAACGGTAAAAATGTGACCATGCAGGTACTAGCGGGGAGGAAAAGGAGGCCGGATAATCCCTAGTGCAACGTAGAGCGGTGCTGATCACTGGGCTGAGGCATCGGGAAGTGCCCAGCAGGAGTCTGGCTGGCTTCACATCGGTGGTCATTCAGCTCCCTCAGTTGGAGGCAGCGAGGGTTGATTGGGCCACTGTGTGCTTTGGGGAATGTGATAATTAAGGCTGAAGCTGGACGTGTTTTTTTTTGTGTTTGAGTGTAAGCAGATGGAAATCAAGAGCTTTTCTGTTTAAAAGGTAATTGGGTGCAAGGCTGGTGGAAGCATTTGAGATTTGAAGTTGCTGATGCCTTGATTTTTTTTTTTACGAGTCCAGATTTGAGGGTTTTGTCTTTAACTTTGGATCTCTAAATGGAATGTGTCAGCCGTGGCTCAGTGGGTAGCACATCTGCCTCTGAGTCAGAAGGTTGTGGGTTCAAGTCCCACTCCAGGGACTTGAGCAGAAAATCCAGGCTGACACTCCAGTGGAGTGCTGCACTGTCGGAGGTGCTGTCTTTCGGATGGGGCGTTAAACTGGGTCCTCGTCTTCCCTCGTGGACGTAAAAGATCCCATTGCTGCCTTTAAAGAAGAACAGGGGAGCTCCCCCTTGGTGCCCTGGCTAATATTTATCCCTCAATCAACCTCATTAAAACAGACTGTCTGGTTATTATCACATTGCTGTATGTGGGAGCTTGCTGTGCGTAAATTGGTTGTCGGGTTTCCTACATCGCAACAGTGACGACACTTCATTGGCTGTAAAGCACTTTGGGACATCCTGAGGCCATCAAAGGCGCTATAGAAATGCAAGTTCTTTTTACTTGACTTATCTGAATCCCTGCACTGTTGGCGGTGCCGTCGTTCGGATGAGGCGTTAAGCCGAGGCCCCGTCAGCTCTCTGTTAAAGATCCCATGGCGCTATTACGAAGAAGAGCAGGGACGTTCTGGCCAATATTTATTCCTCAACCAACCTCACTAAAACAGATAACATTATCACATTGCTGTGGGACCTTGCTGTGCGCAAATTGGCTGCCGCATTTCCTACCTTACAACAGCGACTACACTTCAGAGGTACGTAATTAGTTGTAAAAGCATTTTGGGATGTTCTGAGGTGGTGAAAGGCGCTATGTAAATGCGAGTCCTTTTTTTTTTCTTGTGTGACTCCAGTCCCACACCAACATGGTTGACTCTTAACTGCCCTCGAGTGGTCCAGCAAACCCCTCCGTTGTATCAAACCGCTACTAAAAACAATAACGAGCAGCCTTGTCGGAGCACTTTTTCACCTCACGGACTGCAGCGGTTCAAGAAAAAGGCCCACCCCCACCTTCCGGGGCAATAAATGCCGGCCTTGCCAGCGTCGCTCACATCCTGAGAATACATTAAAAAAAAAAGTGGCCAAGGAGCTGTTGCTATCTTGAGGGTAATTTGGTGCTTTTTTTTTTTAACTTCCTGTTAACCGTGATCTCGCCTTCCATGGGACTGTGCAGTTCTAACTCTGTTTCCACCCTGTGGTTTGAATAAAGACCAGGCTTTATAAACAATTACATAGAAATTACAGCGCAGAAACAGGCCATTCGGCCCAACTGGTCTGTGCCGGTGTTTATGCGCCACTCGAGCCTCCTCCCGCCCATCATCTCACCCCCATCAGCATAACCCTCTACTCCTTCCTCCCTCGTGTCCTTGTCTAGCTTTCACTGAAACATCCCCTTTAAATAACTATATGCTGGCGGTGCACTGGAAGCTGTTCTGATGATTAAAAAAAATCCCCGTACTGGAGTTGGACTGCAGTCAGTTCTGTTTCCTGGTTTGCTGGACGAAGTGAATGTTGTCACCGTTTGGAAATTCCCCTGGAATAGATGTCGCCGGATGTCGTGCGTGTCTGCGAAAGATGGGGCTGAACTCTGTCTCACAGGTGACCAAGCATGTGTCCAAATCTGTGGTTACAGTACTGAGCCACACAGGCCAGGAAGGTCCGCCGTTCGATCAGCACTTACTGTTGATCTAAGATTTAATCGAGGTGTTCAAAATCATGAGGGGTTTTGACAGTCAATAAGGAGAAGCTGTTTCCAGTGACAGGAGGGTCGGTAGAGTACAAAAGCAAGGAAGTTATGCTAAACCTTCATAAATCACTGGTTCAGCCCCAGCTGAAGTATTGTGTCCAGTTCTGGGCACCGCACTTTAGGAAGGATGTCGAGGCCTTGGAGAGAGTGCAGAGGAGATTTACTAGAATGGTACCAGGGACGAGGGACTTCAGTTATGCGGAGAGCGTGGAGAAGCTGGGATTGTTCTCCTTTAGAGCAAAGAAGGTTAGCGGGACATTGACTAGAGATGTTCAAAATTAGAAAGGGTTTTGATCGAGTAGATAGGGAGAAACAGTTTCTACAGTTATGTGGAGAGACTGGAGAAGCTGGGATTGTTCGCCTTGGAGCGGAGAAGGTTAAAGGGAGATTTTAATAGAGGTGTTCATGATCATGTTTGGTAGGAAGAATAGAAAAACAGAATATTTTTTAAATGGTGAGAAACTATTAAATGTTGGTGTTCAGAGGTATTTGAGTGTCCTCGTACAGGAAACACAGAGTTAGCAGGCAGATACAACAAGCAATTAGGAAGGCAAAAGACATGTTGGCCTTTATTGCTAGAGGGTTGGAGTACTAGAGTAAGGAAGTCTTGCTACAATTGTACAGGGCTCTGGTGAGACCACACCTGGAGTACTGTGCACAGTTTTGGTCTCCTTATTTAAGGAAGGATATCCTTGCCTTAGAGGCGGTGCAACGAAGGTTCACTGGATTGATCCCTGGGATGAGAGGGTTGTCCGATGAGGAGAGATTGAGTAGATTGGGCCTATACACTCTGGAGTTTAGAAGAATGAGAGGCGATCTCAGTGAAACATAAGATTCTGAGGGGGATTGACAGGGTAGATGCTGAGAGATTGTTTCCCCTGGCTGGAGAGTCTAGAACTCGGGGTCATAGTCTCAGGATAAGGGGTTGGCCTTTTTAAGACTGAGATGAGGAGGAATTTCTTCACTCAGAGTTGTGAATCTTTGGAATTCTCTGCCCCAAAGTGCTGTGGATGCTCAGTCGTTGAGTATATTCAAGGTGGAGATCGATAGATTTTTGGACTCCAGAGGATGGGGATAGGGCAGGAAAGTGGAGTTGAGGTCGAAGATCAGCCATGATCTTATTGAATGGCAGAGCAGGCTCAAGGGGCCCTATGGCCAACTCCTGCTCCTAATTCTTATGATCTTGTGTTCTTATGAAGGGTTTAGATAAGGAGAAACTGTTTCCACTGGCGTGAGGGCCCAGCAGACACAGATTTAAGGTAATTGGCAAAAGACCCAGAGGGGAGATGAAGAGAATTTTTTTTTTTACACTGAGTTGTGATCTGGAATGCGCTGCCTGAAAGGGCGGTGGAAGCAGATTCGACAATAACTTTCAAAAGGTAATTGGATATAGACTTGAAAGGGAAAAATTTGCAGGATTACGGAGAAAGAGCAGGGGGGCGGGGGAGAGGGATTAATTGGGTCGCTCTTTCAAAGAGCCGGCACAGGCAAGATGGGCCGGATGGCCTCCTTCTGTGCTGTAAGATTGTATGATCTATGGTGGCGGGCCTGTGATTGGGCCCCATGGCCGAGAACCTTTGACAGGAGTTGTGAATGTTGAGCAGCTGTCTGGGTTCAGACACCGGACAGGCTGGTTCTGCAGGTGGCATGCTGGTAATTTACAGGAATGTTCACTGGACAGGAAGGAAAAAAAACCAACAGGTTTTAAACGCTTTTTGGGGAGGAGAAATAAAATGCGGAATTTTTAGTTAAAAAAGGGTTCCTCCAGTTTCAGGCTTGGCAACTACAACAATTTACATTTATATAGCGCCCTTAACTTAGTAAAATGTCCCCGGGACGCTTCACGGCAGCGTTACCAGACGGAAATATACACCGCGCCAAGGAGGACACAATCCGACCCGAGAGATTGCAGATGTGTTGGTAAAGTGGATGTGATTTTAGCACCGCAGCCGGATCACAGCTCAAGTTCCTTGCACAGCGGCCTTTTCCTTTCTTCCTGTCCGCTCCTGAAAAAATGCTGGCTGGCTTCCTCACGAGGATGCAGGTCCCTGGAAGGTAGTTTTGCATTGTCGAAATAAACATCGGAGAGCTGTGAAGCAGGATGCCGGTTCACTATCGCCCGTTTTACACTCGCACACACTCGTCATCTGCCCCACTCGCATCCCACGTACTCTCTGTGTCTGTCTGTGTGTCTCTCTCTCTGTCTGTGTGTCTCTCTCTCTCTGTCTGTGTCTCTCTCTCTCTGTCTGTGTCTCTCTCTCTCTGTCTGTGTGTCTCTCTCTCTGTCTGTGTGTCTCTCTCTCTGTCTGTGTGTCTCTCTCTCTGTCTGTGTGTCTCTCTCTCTGTCTGTGTGTCTCTCTCTCTGTCTGTGTGTCTCTCTCTCTGTCTGTGTGTCTCTCTCTCTGTCTGTGTGTCTCTCTGTCTGTGTGTCTCTCTCTGTCTGTGTGTCTCTCTCTCTGTCTGTGTGTCTCTCTCTCTGTGTGTCTCTCTCTCTGTCTGTGTGTCTCTCTCTCTGTCTGTGTGTCTCTCTCTCTGTCTGTGTGTCTCTCTCTCTGTCTGTGTCTCTCTGTGTGTCTCTCTCTCTGTCTGTGTGTCTCTCTCTCTGTCTGTGTGTCTCTCTCTCTGTCTGTGTGTCTCTCTCTCTGTCTGTGTGTCTCTCTCTCTGTCTGTGTGTCTCTCTCTCTGTCTGTGTGTCTCTCTCTCTGTCTGTGTGTCTCTCTCTCTGTCTGTGTGTCTCTCTCTCTGTCTCTCTCTCTCTGTCTGTGTGTCTCTCTCTCTGTCTGTGTGTGTCTCTCTCTCTGTCTGTGTGTCTCTCTCTCTCTCTCTCTCTGTCTCTCTCTCTGTGTGTCTCTCTCTCTGTGTGTCTCTCTCTCTGTGTGTCTCTCTCTCTCTGTGTGTCTCTGTCTCTCTCTCTCTGTGTGTCTCTCTCTCTCTCTCTGTGTCTCTCTCTCAATTTCAATTCAATTCAATTCAAATGCTTTATTGGCATGAAAGTTTACAGAGAACCATATTGCCAAAGCTTACATTGCAAAAAGGTACAGTTTTCTAACATTCTGTAGGTGTCAATCGATTTGACATTTGTTGGGTACATACAATATTACTTTTAAACAATATTAATTTTAAACAGTCTTTGTACTTCATTTGGTACGTTCAATATTAATTTTAAACAGTCTTAATTTTAAACAGTCCTCAGGTTGTGACATGTTGTTACATATTTGGCCCCAAGGTATGGTCTGTCTCCTTCTCCTAAGACTAATCTCAGTTTTGACAGATCATCCAATTCCTTGAAATCTGGGGTTGTTTGGCTTAGCTTGTTGAATAATATGTTTCTTGATGTGTTGAATTTTTCGCATTTTAGGAGGAAATGCATTTCTGTTTCAACCTCGCCAGCCAGACATTGATCGCATATTCTATTCTCTCTAGGCTGCCAGGATTTCTTGTATCTGCCTTTTTCAATTTCCAGTTGGTGGTCGCTTAGTCTGTACCTGGTGAGGGTCTGTCTCTGTTTTGTGTCTCTGATGGTCGTGAGGTAGTCTGCCAGTTTATATTCTCTTTTTAGGGCCCGGTAACATTCTAATCTGCTTTGGCTTTCGGTTATTTTGTTCCAATGTTCCAGGTAGGTTTCTTTGCATTTTTTAATGATTTGGTTCACTCGGATTGGTGTTTGGACGGCTGTGTTGGTCTGGGGCTGGTCAGGGTCCGGCTGAGTACTTAGTTTCAGTAGCAGCTGACTCAGGGGACTCTTTTCTGGGTTTAGCTCTTGGGTCTGAAAGGCTTTGAAATGAAGGGTGTCTGGGGAGCTAGATTTGAGGTGATTTAGGAAGTTTAGTGCTCGTTTTTGGATGTTTATTATCAGTGGGTATCTGCCTAGTTCGGCTCTGCATGCATTTGTTGGCGTTTTTCTTTGGGTGCGAAGGATGCTTCGGCAGAATTCTGCATGTAGGGCTTCTATTGTGTGTTTTTCCCATTTAGTGTAGCTTTGGTGATTTAGCGGGCCCCATACTTCACTACCGTACAGTGCAATGGGCAGGATTATGCTGTCAAAAATTTTGAGCCAGATTTTGATTGGGATTTGGATGTTGTAGAATTTTCTTTTTATTGCATATAGGGCTCTTCGGGCTTTTTCTTTTAGTGCCTTCACTGCTACTCTCTCTCTCTGTGTCTCTCTCTCTCTGTGTGTGTCTCTCTCTCTCTCTCTGTGTCTCTCTCTCTCTCTCTGTGTCTCTCTCTCTCTCTCTCTCTGTGTCTCTCTCTCTCTCTCTGTCTCTCTCTCTCTCTCTCTCTCTCTCTGTGTCTCTCTCTCTCTCTCTCTCTCTCTCTGTCTCTCTCTCTCTCTCTCTCTCTCTGTGTCTCTCTCTCTGTGTCTCTCTCTCTCTCTGTGTCTCTCTGTGTGTCAAATTCAAATTCAAATTCAAATGCTTTATTGGCATGAAAGTTTACAGAGAACCATATTGCCAAAGCTTACATAGCAAAAAGGTACTTTTTCAAACATTTTGTAGGTGTCAATCGATTTGACATTTGTTGGGTACATACAATATTACTTTTAAACAATATTAATTTTAAACAGTCTTTGTACTTCATTTGGTACGTTCAATATTAATTTTAAACAGTCTTAATTTTAAACAGTCCTCAGGTTGTGACATGTTGTTACATATTTGGCCCCAAGGTATGGTCTGTCTCCTTCTCCCAGGACTAATCTCAATTTTGACAGGTCATCCAATTCCTTGAAATCTGGGGTTGTTTGGCTTAACTTGTTGAATAATATGTTTCTTGATGTGTTGAATTTTTCGCATTTTAGGAGGAAATGCATTTCTGTTTCAACCTCGCCGGCCAGACATTGATCGCATATTCTATTCTCTCTAGGCTGCCAGGATTTCTTGTATCTGCCTTTTTCAATTTCCAGTTGGTGGTCGCTTAGTCTGTACCTGGTGAGGGTCTGTCTCTGTTTTGTGTCTCTGATGGTCGTGAGGTAGTCTGCCAGTTTATATTCTCTTTTTAGGGCCCGGTAACATTCTAATCTGCTTTGGCTTTCGGTTATTTTGTTCCAATGTTCCAGGTAGGTTTCTTTGCATTGTTTAATGATTTGGTTCACTCGGATTGGTGTTTGGACGGCTGTGTTGGTCTGGGGTTGGTCAGGGTCCGGCTGAGTACTTAGTTTCAGTAGCAGCTGACTCAGGGGACTCTTTTCTGGGTTTAGCTCTTGGGTCTGAAATGCTTTGAAATGAAGGGTGTCTGGGGAGCTAGATTTGAGGTGATTTAGGAAGTTTAGTGCTCGTTTTTGGATGTTTATTATCAGTGGGTATCTGCCTAGTTCGGCTCTGCATGCATTTGTTGGCGTTTTTCTTTGGATGCGAAGGATGCTTCGGCAGAATGCTGCATGTAGGGCTTCTATTGTGTGTTTTTCCCATTTGGTGTAGCTTTGGTGATTTAGCGGGCCCCATACTTCACTACCGTACAGTGCAATGGGCAGGATTATGCTGTCAAATAATTTGAGCCAGATTTTGATTGGGATTTGGATGTTGTAGAATTTTCTTTTTATTGCATATAGGGCTCTTCGGGCTTTTTCTTTTAGTGCATTCACTGCTATGCTGAAGCTCCCTGATGCTGTAATAGTTAGACCAAGGTAGGTGTAGCTCATAGTGTGTCCTATAGTGGTATCACTGAGGGTAAACTGGTATTTGTTTTCCTGACATCTGGGCCTTTTTTGAAAAATCATGATGTTGGTTTTCTTTAGATTTACTGTTAGAGCCCAATTTTGGCAGTATTTGTCGAGTAGGTCTAGTTGTTGCTGTAATCCCTGTTCTGTGGGAGACAGCAGAACCAGGTCGTCCGCATAGAACAGGGATTTCACTTCTCCATCCAGGAGACGGAGACCTGGTGACTCGCTTTGCTCCAGCATGTCTGCTAATTCATTTATGTATACGTTGAACAGGGTCGGGCTCAAATTGCAGCCCTGCCGGACGCCTCTTCTCTGGGTGAAGAAATCGGTGCGTTTGTCTCCAATTTTGACCCCGCATTTGTTTTTCAGATACATTGATTTAATAAGGTCATAGACTTTGCCCCCTATTCCACACTGAAGAAGTTTATAATAGAGCCCTTCGTGCCATATAGAGTCAAAGGCTTTCTTGAAGTCGATGAAACAGGCGAATATTTTCCCATTTTTTGTTTGGTGTATATGTTTTTCAATGAGGGTGTGAAGGGTATAAATATGGTCGGCGGTGCGGTGTTTTGGAAGAAAGCCTATTTGGTTTTTTCTGAGGATATTATGTTTGTTAAGAAAATCAAGTAATCTACTATTTAGAATACTGCAGAATAACTTCCCTAGACAACTGTTGACACAGATGCCGCGGTAGTTATTTGGGTCTGATTTGTTTCCACTTTTATATATGGGGGAGATTAGTCCTTGGCACCAGATATCGGGAAAACAGCCTGAGCGTAATATGATGTTGAATAGTTTGAGTATCGCACCCTGCATCTCCATATTGCTGAACTTGAGCATTTCATTTTTGATGTTGTCTGGGCCACAGGCTTTCTTTAGGTGGAGAGATTTTGTTTTTGTGGCCAGTTCTTTCCATGTGATTGGGGAGTCTAGAGGGTTTTGGTTGTCTTTAATTGTTGCTTCTAATGTGTGGAGTTTTTCTGTGACCTGATGTTGACTTGGGTTTGTTTTGTTTTTTGGGATGTCTTTGTAGAGGTTTTCAAAATGTGTTCTCCAGATGTCGCCATCTTGGATTGGTAATGCTTGCAATTGTGTTGTACTCAGGTTATTCCACATTTCCCAGAATTGTTTTGGATTGGTGGAGTTTTCAATTTCTTCGAGTATTTTGTGGGTATAGTTTTGTGTTTTGTTCCTAATGGTGTGTTTATATCTTTTGAGGGTTTCATTGTATCTAGTACGTAGGTCCGGATTGTTTGGTTGCCGATGCTTTTGGTTTGATATTTTTCTCAGGTCTTTTCTGGCATTTTTGCATTCGTGGTCAAACCATTTCATATTTTTATTTTGTCTTTTGTGATGCTTCCTCTTCTGTTTCACGAGGTCGGCTTTTACAGCTGCCTCATGGAAGATCATATTTATATCCTCTATGGCTGTGTTTACACCATCTCTGGTGATCTCATATAGATTTTCTTTAAATTTTACTCTCTCTCTCTCTGTGTCTCTCTCTCTCTCTCTCTCTCTCTGTCTCTCTCTCCAATTCCAATTCCAATTCCAATTCAAATGCTTTATTGGCATGAAAGTTTACAGAGTACCATATTGCCAAAGCTTACATAGCAAAAAGGTACAGTTTTCCAACATTCTGCAGGTGTCAATCGATTTGACATTTGTTGGGTACATACAATATTACTTTTTAAACAATATTAATTTTAAACAGTCTTTGTACTTCATTTGGTACGTTCAATATTAATTTTAAACAGTCTAAATGTTAAACAGTCCTCAGGTTGTGACATGTTGTTACATATTTGGCCCCAAGGTATGGTCTGTCTCCTTCTCCTAGGACTAGTCTCAATAGTCTCTCTGTCTCTCTCTCTCTCTCTCTCTGTGTGTCTCTCTCTCTCTGTCTCTCTCTCTCTGTGTGTCTCTCTCTCCGTCTGCGTGTCTCTCTCTCCGTCTGCGTGTCTCTCTCTCCGTCTGCGTGTCTCTCTCTCCGTCTGCGTGTCTCTCTCTCCGTCTGCGTGTCTCTCTCTCCGTCTGCGTGTCTCTCTCTCCGTCTGCGTGTCTCTCTCTCCGTCTGCGTGTCTCTCTCTCCGTCTGCGTGTCTCTCTCTCCGTCTGCGTGTCTCTCTCTCCGTCTGCGTGTCTCTCTCTCCGTCTGCGTGTCTCTCTCTCCGTCTGCGTGTCTCTCTCTCCGTCTGCGTGTCTCTCTCTCTCTCGCTCTGCCTCAATTCAATTCAATTTCAATTCAAATTGCTTTATTGGCATGACAAGGTACATCTTATGTTGCCAAAGCACAGAAAAACATGTATGATTGAACATGTAAACGCAGATCTAGACATAGTGTATAGACAGATATATGCCTGTATACATAAATATACACACATATAATATGCATATAATCTTTTCTTACATTTAATGGTTGTCCCTCTGCTTATGGCAAGCTGTAACATAGTTTGCCGCTAAAGTTACGCAATTTCTCTGTTCCCCTAATAGATATGGGAGTTTTTGGTGGTCATTCAAATTTTTGAATTCAGGGCATATTTTTATGAATTTTGGGTAGAAATTCCCCCTTATGCCCTGATAGTTTCCACAAGTTGTGAGGAAGTGCATCTCTGTCTCCACCACTCCCTGACTGCAGTGAGAGCATATCCTGTCCTCTCTTGGCAGCCAGGTCTACCTGTGTCTGCCTTTTTCGATGGCCAGGCTATGTTCACTAAGTCTGTACATTGTCAAGGTTTTTCTCAGTTTGCTATCTTTTACCCTGGTCAGGTATTCAGCCATGGTGTATTGTCTGTTTAGGGCCAAATAGCAATCGAGTTTGTTTTGGGTTTTTGTCGTTTCTGTCCAATAGGTCAAATATTTTTCCTTTTGTTTAGTGACAATTGTGTTGGGTCGAATTCTCTGTGCTAGGATGTCACTGTCCTGGGGCTGATTATTATTAGCAGTGTTCGTAGTTACTTCACTGAGTCCCAGGACTAGTTGACTGAGGGGACTCTTCTCTATGATCATCTCTTGGCATTTCAGGGCTTTGTAATGATAGCAGTGGGGGTTGCTCATTTTTAGGTGTTTCCAAAATTTGATGGCTCTTTTTTGGATATTAATTAGTGGTGGATATTGGCCTAGTTCTGCCCTGCGTGCATTGTTTGCGGTTTTCCTCTGAGTCCGGAGGATACTTTTACAGAATTCTGCCTCTCTCTGCCTCTCTCTCTCTCTCTGCCTCTCTCTCTCCAATTCCAATTCCAATTCCAATTAAAATGCTTTATTGGCATGAAAGTTTACAGAGAACCATATTGCCAAAGCTTACATAGCAAAAAGGTACAGTTTTCCAACATTCTGTAGGTGTCAATCGATTTGACATTTGTTGGGTACATACAATATTACTTTTAAACAATATTAATTTTAAACAGTCTTTGTACTTCATTTGGTACGTTCAATATTAATTTTAAACAGTCTTAATTTTAAACAGTCCTCAGGTTGTGACATGTTGTTACATATTTGGCCCCAAGGTATGGTCTGTCTCCTTCTCCTAGGACTAATCTCAATTTTGACAGATCATCCAATTCCTTGAAATCTGGGGTTGTTTGGCTTAGCTTGTTGAATAATATGTTTCTTGATGTGTTGAATTTTTCGCATTTTAGGAGGAAATGCATTTCTGTTTCAACCTCGCCAGCCAGACATTGATCGCATATTCTATTCTCTCTAGGCTGCCAGGATTTCTTGTATCTGCCTTTTTCAATTTCCAGTTGGTGGTCGCTTAGTCTGTACCTGGTGAGGGTCTGTCTCTGTTTTGTGTTTTATTGGCATGAAAGTTTACAGGGAACCATGTTGCCAAAGCTTACATAACAAAAAGTACAGGTTTCCAACATTCTGTAGGTGTCAAACGTTTTTGACCCTCGTTGGGTACAGACAGTATTAATTTTTAAACAGTCGTTGACCCTCTCTCTCTCTCTCTCTCTCTCTCTCTCTCTCTCTCTCTCTGCCTCTCTCGCTCTGCTTCTGTCTCTCCGCCCTAAGCAGCACTGCTGGAGTGGGGTCATCTCTTTAGCTTATTGTCCTTGTTTCTTATCTCAGCAGCACTGCTGGAGTGGGGTCATCTCTTTAGCTTATTGTCCTTGTTTCTTATCTCAGCAGCACCTCCTGAGGTAGGATAAGTCTCTCTCTCTCTCTCTGCCTCTCTCTCTCTCTCTCTCTCTGCCTCTCTCTCTCTCTCTCTCTCTCTCTCTGCCTCTCTCTCTCTGCCTCTCTCTCTCTCTCTCTCTCTGCCTCTCTCTCTCTCTCTGCCTCTCTCTCTCTCTGCCTCTCTCTCTCTGCCTCTCAATTCAATTCAAATGCTTTATTGGCATGAAAGTTTACAGGGAACCATGTTGCCAAAGCTTACATAACAAAAAGTACAGGTTTCCAACATTCTGTAGGTGTCAAACGTTTTTGACCCTCGTTGGGTACAGACAGTATTAATTTTTAAACAGTCGTTGACCCTCTCTCTCTCTCTCTCTCTCTCTCTCTCTCTCTCTCTCTCTCTCTGCCTCTCTCGCTCTGCTTCTGTCTCTCCGCCCTAAGCAGCACTGCTGGAGTGGGGTCATCTCTTTAGCTTATTGTCCTTGTTTCTTATCTCAGCAGCACCTCCTGAGGTAGGATAAGTCAGCCCCTGCCATCCCCACAGAATGGGGATTCAAAAACTAGGAGCTTCTGGTCAGTGTTGCTTGGAGATGCTGCCTTTTCCCCAGAATCTTTGGGGAAATGGTGCAGAGGATCCTGTTTGATTCCTGCAACCGACTCTCGATCCCTCAATTTGCTCAGTCACTCTATTGCTGGCGACTCCTGCCCTCAGTGATGGATGGGAGTTACCAACTGTCTTGGTGACTCAGACCCTGAACAAAACAAGGCTGTTGAGGTGTGCTCTACTTGGAGAAGACTTAACATTTACTGTTGTTCCTCTCGACAGTTAGATACTGCAAAGGCTATGGGCCCTGACAACATTCCGGCAATAGTACTGAAGACTTGTGCTCCAGAACTAGCTGCGCCCCTAGCCAAGCTGTTCCAGTACAGCTACAACACTGGCATCTACCCGGCAATGTGGAAAATTGCCCAAGTATGTCCTGTCTACAAAAAGCAGGACAAATCTGACCCGGCCAATTATCGTCCCATCAGTCTACTCTCAATCATCAGCAAAGTGATGGAAGGTGTCGTCGACAGTGCTATCAAGCGGCACTTACTCAGCAAGAACCTGCTAACTGACACCCAGTTTGGGTTCCGCCAGGGCCACTCAGCTCCTGACCTCATTACAGCCTTGGTCCAAACATGGACAAAAGAGCTGAACTCGTGAGGTGAGGTGAGAGTGACTGCCCTTGACATCAAGGCAGCATTTGATCGAGTGTGGCATCAAGGAGCCCTAGCAAAACTGAAGTCAATGGGAATCAAGGGGAAAACTCTCCATTGGTTGGAATCATACCTAGCACAAAGGAAGTTGGCTGTGGTTGTTGGAGGTCATTCATCTCAATCACATGACATCACTGCAGGAGTTCCTCAGGGCAGTGTCCTAGGCCCAACCATCTTCAGCTGTTTCATCAATGACCTTCCCTCCATCATAAGGTCAGAAGTGGGGATGTTCGCTGATGATTGCACACTGTTCAGCACCATTCGAGACTCATCAGATACTGACGCAGTCCGTGTCCATATGCAGCAAGACCTGGACAACATTCAGACTTGGGCTGACAAGTGGCAAGTAACATTCGCACCACACAAGTGCCAGGCAATGATCATCTCCAACAAGCGAGACTCTAACCATCTCCCCTTGACATTCAATGGCATTACCATCGCTGAATCCCCCACTATCAACATCCTGGGGTTTACCATTGATCAGAAACTGAACTGGACCAGCCATATAAATACTGTGGCTACAAGAGCAGGCCAGAGGCTGGGAATTCTGCGGCGAGTGTCTCACCTCCTGACTCCCCAAAGCCTTTCCACCATCGATAAGGCACAAGTCAGGAGTGTGATGGAATACTCTCCACTTGCCTGGATGAGTGCAGCTCCAACAACACTCAAGAAGCTCGACACCATTCAGGATAAAGCAGCCCGGCTTGATTGGCACTCCATCCACCACCTTCAACATTCACTCCCTCCACCACCGGCGCACTGTGGCTGCAGTGTGTACCATCTACAAGATGCACTGCAGCAACTCGCCAAAGCTCCTTCAACAGCACCTTCCAAACCCGCGACCTCCACCACTTAGAAGGACAAGGGCAGCAGACGCATGGGAACATCACCACCTCCAAGCTCCCCTCCAAGCCACACACCATCCTGACTTGGACCTGTATCGCCGTTCCTTCACTGTCGCTGGGCCAAAATCCTGGAACTCCCTTCCTAACAGCATTGTGGGTGTACCTACACCATATGGACTGCAGCGGTTCAAGAAGGCGGCTCACCACCATCTTCTCAAGGGCAATTAGGGATGGGCACTAAATGCAGGCCTAGCCAGCGACGCCCACATCCCATCAATGAATAAAAATAAAAAAAAGAAAACAAAATGGTGATGCTGTAGGTATGTATTTTGTAATTAAAAAAACAAATTATTTGAAAGATCAGTAGTCTGAATTTAAAGGCCCACTGTAGGTCTCCCAGTGATTTGCAGGCAAGCACCGTGTGGTATAACAGGTCTTGGGTTTGAACCCTGGTTTGTTGAAGTTAACTAGCCTCAGCCAGGCAGCAGTTCAGATGGCACAATTGCCCTTGGCATTCCTGGGTTACGGAATAGTGTGGGGGGGGGGGGGGGACTCAACCCGGATCACTGCCCCTGATCGCCGTTCAGTAAACCCTGCTACAGGTGAGCGTCTGTGGATACTTGAGGAGGATGGGATCTAACTCCTCTACAGTCGAAGATCTTGCTGCCTCCCCTGGTCCGGTCCCACATAACATGGAACAGGTGCTTGGCCAAAGTACTGAAGAGTGGGTGGTGCCCCTTGTTCCACTGAAGCAGGAGTCCGTTACTGTCAGCCAAGTCAGCAGGTTGTGGGTTCACGTCCCACTCCAGAGACTGGAGTGCGCAATCTAAACTGACGCTCCAGTGCAGCACTGAAGGGAGTGCTGCACTGTCGGAGGTGCCGTCTTTTGGATGAGATGTTGAAACGAGGCCCCGCCTGCCCTCCCAGGTGAACGTAAAAGAACCCTTGCCACTATTTCAAAGAAGAGCAGGGGAGTTCTCCTCGGTATCCTGGCCAATGTTTATCCCTCGATGAACATCGCTTAAAAAAAACCCTCCCAGATTATCTGGTCATTATCACATTGCTGGTTGTGGGAGCTTGCTGTGCTACCCCCAGCCTCAACAGCTTTTTGGGGGAGAGTTCCAGATTTCCACTACCCTTGGTGTGAAGAAATGCTTCCTGACATCACCCCTGAACAGCCTAGCTCCAATTTTAAGGTTATGCCCCCCCCCCCCCCCCCCCCGTGTTCTGGATCCCCCCCACCAGAGGAAATAGTTTCTCTTCTCTCTACCCAATCAAATCCTTTTAATCATCTTAAACCACTTCAGTTAAATCACCTCTTTTAGTCTTCTATACTTGAAGGAATTTAAGCCTCATATATCCAGACTGACGTAATAAAACTCACTGCACACTTGGTTTGAGTATAAAGCAAGGCTTTAATCAACTTGTTTCAGAACATGGAGGTCTAGTTGTACTTCACTAGTTCCTGTTTACAAAATGTCCCTGGACAAGCTGGGCCCATGCCTGACTATTTATACTCCTTGGACGGCGCCACCAGCTGGCTGTCCAGTGTTCTTTCATGAGTAGTTTCTTCATGATGATGAGATTTATAACAGTACCTGTCCTCATAATTTAACCCTTTTAATCTTCCAAGTTAAAAATAACAACAGAAAATGCTGGAAACACTCAGCAGGTCAGGCAGCACCCGTGGAGAGAGAAACATTGAGTTAACGTTTCAGGTCCGAGAGCCTGAAGGGTTCTGACGAAGGGCCTCGGACCTGAAACCTTGACTCTGGTTTTTCTCTCTCCACAGGTGCTGCCTGACCTGCTGAGTGTTTCCAGCATTTTCTGTTGTTTCAGATTTTCAGCACCCGCGGCATTTTGCTATTGTATTAGCCTTCCAAGTTGTCTGGATTGGCTCTCCGGGTAAGACCAGCGCACACTATGGCATGGCAGTGAAACTGGGAACATCCTGGTCTATGTGACCATAAGACGGTGACTTCTGAGACCTGGGATTGGTTTTAAATGGGAGTCATTTGATTGCCGAAGCTGCTCTTTACCACATTGTCTGCTTGGTGTCAACCGCAACTAATGTTTATTTTTAAAAAAACTTGCCAAAAATCCACAAGATTACCTGTGATGTGAGTTAGATTATGTCCCGAGGCAGCGACGTATCTCTGGGTTGCGATGACCCTGATATAATTGTACGTCATTTGACCTCTCTCTGTGCAGCTGACTGACTTGTATAACTCACTCCAGTCGCCCTGTTTTCCTGCGTTGCTCTGCTCTACCTTGCCTTTTATACGTTGACCTGTGGCACGTACTGGGTGGATTCCTGTTCTCGCCCTGTGCCTTGGTCGGGAACCATCCGGCGGGATAATAACAGAAAAGGATCCAAGCTGTCTGGATTCAGCAGGGCAGGTGGTGTAATGAAGAAGCAGCAGCAATGTGTCACCAAATATCGATCCGCACAGAGGAACTGCACACCTTGTTTACAGAGTTTGCTAGAGGCTCCCGTGGGGCACCAAGGTCTTTGCTGCACCAGCTCTTGCTCCACTTTGACCCCCTTGCATTTAATGTTGGACGCGGGAGTGTTGATGCGACTTGTACTTTCAGAGACCGAGGTCAGGCGGTGAGTAAAGTTCATTAGAACAGCTCCATTGCTCGCTGACCTACATCGGCTCACCGTCCAACAAGGCCTCTTTTTTTAAATGATCATCCCCGTGTTCAAATCCCTCCATAACCTCCCCCTCCCCCCCGTCTCTGTAACCTCCTCCAGCCCTACAACCCTCCGAGATCTCTGAAACCCCCTCCAGCCCTACAACCCTCCGAGATCTATGTAACCTCCTCCAGCCCAACATCCCTCCTGAGATCTCTGTAACCTCCTCCGGCCCTACAATCCTCCGATCTCTGTAACCTCCTCCAGCCCTACATCCCTCCGAGATCTCTCTAACCTCCTCCAGCCCTACAACCCTCCGAGATCTATGTAACCTCCTCCAGCCTGACATCCCTCTGAGATCTCTGTAACCTCCTCCAGCTCTACAACCCTCCGATCTCTGTAATCTCCTCCAGCCCTACAACCCTCCGAGATCTCTGTAACCTCCTCTGGCCCTACAACCCTCCGAGATCTCTGCGCTTCTCCAATTCTGGCCTCTTGCGCGACCCCGATTTTTTAGCACTCCACCATTGGCGGCCGTGTCTTGAGCCGTCTAGGCCCCAAGCTCTGGAATTCCCGCCCTAAACCTCTCTGCCCCCCCCCTTCTCCTTTTTAAAGATGCCCCTTAAAACCTACCTCTTTGACCAAGCCTTTGGTCACTTGTCCTAATATATCACCTTATGAGACTCGGTGTCAATTTTTGTCTGATTTCTGCTCCTGTGAAGCATCTTGGGGATATTTGACTGTTAAAGGCGCTATATAAATGCAAGTTGTTGTCCAAGAATGATTGCATCAGTCCTCATGAATTTGAGCTAAAACTAAACACTTGTGAAACTGCTGGAGTTGAGAGTGCTGGAGGGATATACTTGCATTGGAGGCAGTTCAGAGACGATTCACTATGTTAATTCCAGAGATGAGGGGGTTGAGCAGGTTGGGCCTATACTCATTGAAATTTAGAATGAGAGGTGATCTTTTTGAAACATCTAAGATACTGAGGGGGCTCGACAAGGTAGATGCAGAGAGGATGTTTCCCTTCGTGGGGAAATCTAGAACTCGGGGGCATAATTTCAGAATAAAGGGTCACCCTTTTAGAACTGAGATGAGGAGGAATTTCTTCTCTCGGAGGGTCGTAAATCTGTGGAATTCTCTGCCCCAGAGAGCCGTGGAGGCAGGGTCATTAAATACATTTAAGGTGGCGATAGACAGATTTTTGCAAGGTAAGGGTGTGAAGGGTTATGGGGAGCGGGCAGGGAAGTGGCTTTGAGCCCAAGATCAGCCATGATCTTATTGAATGGCGGAGCAGGCTCGAGGGGCCAAGCGGCCTATTCCTGCTCCTGTTTCTTATGATGTTCTTGTGCTGTATAAAGCTTCATGCGATTCTAACTTCTCTGATATTTCGAGGGAGTGGGAGCTGGATTCTGGGATTCTGCTTTCCTTCCTGTTTGTGCACTCAACAAATGTTTGGTTTTTTTTTAGTAGCCACATTCAGTAATTTGTGGGCTTAAAATAATTTTCAAAAAGTTTCCCGTCGTGAAATTGACGGTAATTAGTAACCCATCTCGGGCCTGTGGTGCGCGGTTGTGTTATCTTGTGTTTATTTTTGAAGTCGGCCACACTATAATTTGATATTTTGCCCACATGCAACGTCGTCTTGCATTTTTGTTGGATTCTTCATTTATTCACATGCTCGGTATAGCAGCCTAACACTGCTTGCTGTTAGCAGGCCAGGCAGCATCCGCGGAGAGAGAAACAGAGTTCACGTTTGAAACATTAACTCTGTTTCTCTCTCCACGGATGCTGCCTGGCCTGCTGAGTGTTTCCAGCATTTTCTGTTGTTGTTTCAGATTTCCAGCATCCGCAGTATTTTGCTATCGTGTTGTTGCTTGCTGTTGGGTCATTTTGTGCATTGGCTCAGTGGTAGCTCCCTCAGAAGGTTGAGTCACCCCCTGCCTCCAGAGTCTTGAGCACAGGCTGACGCTCCAGTGCAGTACTGAAGGGAGTGCTGCACTGTCAGAGGCTCTGTCTTGCGGATCAGACGTTAAACCGAGGCCCCGTCTGCCCCCCTCAGGTGGACGTAAAAGATCCCAAGGCACTATTTCGAAGAAGAGCAGGGGAATTATCCCCGGTGTCCTGGCCAATATTTATCCCTCATCCAATATCACTGACATGAATCAGTCATTCATGAAAGAAAGACTTATGAAATAATACTGAGCGGCCTACGGGTGGCGCTGTCCAGGGAGAGTATAAATACTCTGGCACGGGCCCAGCTTGCGCAGGACATTCTTAACAGGAACTAGTGAAGGACACAATAGACCTCCATGTTGTAAAACAGTTGATTAAAGCTTTGTTTAACGCTTAGACCAAGTGCCTAGTAGTTTTCTTATGTCAATGGTGATGTGCCTTCTTCAGTAATTACATAGAATTTTACAGCACAGAAACAGGCCGTTCAGCCCATCTGGTGTCTGTCGCCGTTTACACTCCACACGAGCCTCCACCCACCCCTCTTCACCTCAGCCTGTCGGCGTAACCTTCTATTCCTTTCTCCTTCATGTACTTATCTAGCTTCCCCTTAAATGGATTTATACTATTCACCTCAACCACTCCCTGTGGTAGCGAGTTCCACATGCTCGCCACTCTCTGGGTGAAGACATTTCTCCTGAATTCACGATTGGATTTATTGGTGACTATCTTGTATTTCTGGCGTCTAGTTTTTGAATGTGAGCAAATTGAGAGTTGTCACTCGGCAATATACACACAAGCTCATTGTTGGAGAATATGACATTGCACAGTGTTATGTTTTTAATCAGAGACATTACATCGGTATGTTTGGCGGGGGGGTGGCGTGGGGGAGACTTTTTTTCAGTAGACCTGGGACGGGGAATGCGTGGCCTGTTGGAGGCCTTGGATTATGGAGGGTTATGATGCGTTAAACAGTGAGAGCTTGTTTCGTCGGTCAGCAATGTGGTGACGAGGACACAAACTTAAGATAATCACAAAAGGAATTAAAATTAGAAGAAAATTCATTTACACCGAGGGTGGATATGATGTGGAATTCTCTACCGCAAACTGGTTGAAGCTGGATCTGTCAAAGGGAATTGGATAGTTGCTTGATCAAGGTGACTATTAAAGGGTATGGGGAGCGGCATTAGACCAGGCATCATATAGACTTTGAAACAGCTTTGTATCGAAGTTTCAAAGGTATAAATTGGGTGTCAAAGCCCACATTGGCTCTGAAGTCTCTCTCTTCCAGGAGTCTCTCTCCTCTGCAGTGTTGGTTCAGGCCCAAGCTGTATTTATTCTTTCACAACAACAAATTTGCATTTATATCGCGCCTTTAACGTAGGAAAACATGCTCGGCTGCTTCACCGGAAAGTAATCGCACAAATATTGACACTGAGCCAAAGAAGGAGCTATTAATTCACGGGGTACGGTAGCATAGTGGTTATGGTACTGGACCAGTAATCCAGAGGCCTGGACTAATGATCTGAGTTCAAATCCCACCACGGCACATTCAGTTAATTAAATAAATCTGGAATTAAAAAGCTAGTATCGGTAATGGTGGCCATGAAACTACCGGATTGTTGTAAAAACCCATCTGGTTCACTAATGTCCTTTTTAGAGAAGGAAATCTGCTGCCCTTACCCGGTCTGGCCGATATGTGAGTCCAGACCCACAGCAATGTGGTTGACTCTTAATGGCCCTCTGAAATGGCCGAGCAAGACACTCACTTGTACCAAACCGCTACGACAAAGGCAGCACCGTGGAAGTACCTTCACCACAATCTGCAGCGGTTCACCACCACCTTCTCGAGGGCATTTGGGGATGGCCAATGAATGCTGGCCTTGTCAGCGACGCCCACATCCCAAGAAGGAATAAATTAAAAAAAATTAAGGCCGCAAAATTGACTCTCTTGATTGGAGCTTAGCGATCCATCGCCAGATCTGGCTGGACCACATCGAGCTTTACCAGGCCTCGTTCTCTTGCCAATCCCACCCATTATTCTAGGATCATCCTGGAAAGCAAAGACCACCTCCGGCTTCCTTTGCCCCCACCCCCACCAAACATCCTCACCTCAATAACCAGTGCGGGAAGCTCTTTGTCATGAAGTTAGGGACCAACTGTTCTGCCTTGCTTCCTTCCCTTTACTGTCGAGCTAAACCTGCTCCAGTGCAAATAACCACGCCGCCGCCGTCCTACCCCTCGCAACCTCATCTCATCCGCGTGACCAATGGCCTGCTGCCTCAAACCCATTCCCACTAAACTGCTGACCACCTAATTTCCCTATGCTGTCTGACATGGTAAATGGTTCCCTCTCCTCAGGTATTGCCTCTTCTCCCTGACATCACCCTCCCCCTGCCTCTCTGGCCTTGCAAGCTATCACGTCATCCCCAACCTCCTTTTCTTTAGCCATGTTGATGCCTTCTAGATTTTTGTCCAAATCCTCGCCATCATAAACCACTTACTCAGCCTCCATAATATTGCCATGCCTACCACAGCCCATCTGCTGCTGAACCCTCATTCATGCCTGTGACTTCCAGACTCGACTATTCCAATGCTTTTCTGTCCGGCCTCCCTTCCTCCACTGGCTTCAGCTGGTCCAAAGTTTTGCTGGCTATATTATACCAAGTCTCACTCGGCCGGTACCCCGTCCTCGCTGACCTACATTGGCACCCAGTCGCTGAACGCCCGTCTCTGCCCCTCGCTGCTGAAACCCTCATCCACGCCTCTGTTACCTCTAGACTGGACTATTCCAACACACTCCTGGCCGGCCTCCCATCTTCGCCACCCACCGCAAACTTGAGCGCATCCAAAACTCTGCTGCCCGTGTCCTAACTCGCACCAAGTCCTGTTTGCCCATCGCCCCTGTGCTTGCTGACCTACATTAAATCTGAGGCATTCGGCACCAGGAGCCAAACACCTTGTCCTCGTGCTTAAATCTCTCGACAACCTTGCCTCTCCATATTTCTGTAATTTCATCCAGCGCTACAACCCTGCTCCCAAAACGTTTCTGACTCTGGCCCCTTGTGCATCTCCCTCCCCCCCCCTCCCACCATTGGCGGCCATATCGAGGCTCGTGCTCTGGAATTCATCCTTTCCTCTTTCCACCTCCCACTCTCCTTCAAGATCCTTCTTAAAAATTCTCTTTGTTTTTGGTCACCTCTCCTAATATCTCCTCCTTTTTCGCTCGGCATCCATTTGCTCCTTAAGCCTCTGTGAAGCACCTTGGTTATTTCTATAAATGCAAGTTGTGTTGTTGCCACCTTCCTCCCAGCTGACAGTTCCATTCCGGACTTTAGAAAGGGTCGTTGAGTTGTCTTCGGAGGAGGCATAGTATCAAGTAAAATACTTCAGAACTGCTCTCTGGAGAAGAGGGAGAGAGATTCTGAATCCATAATTGGTTATAATAACTGGGTGCATTTAAGAATGGGCATCATGAGGCCCTTGAGATTTTTCAGTGACAGTCCTCGGTGGGCACTTCACACAAATCAATGGCACTGGAGAGTTTGGATTAGTGCAGCAATGGTGTATTTAATGGGGTAGTGAATGCAGTGAGACAGGACACACTTGGGGCTTGCTGGAGTAGATGTGTTAGTGTTAATCTTTCTTGGCTTGTAAAAGAAAGAAAGACTTCCATTTATATAGCACCTTTCACAATCCCAGAACGTCCCGTAGCACTTTACAGCCAATTAAGTACTTTTGTGGTGCGCTCTAATTAGTGTCCCCCCCCCCCCCCCGCTCTTTCCCCATAGTCCTACACATTTTTCAAGTATTTATCTAATTCTCTTTTGAAAGTTACTACTTAATCTGCTTCCAATGCCCTTTCAGGTAGTGCATTCCAGATCTTAACCACTCCGTGCGTAAAATTCTTTTACTTCATTTCCCCGACTGGTTCTTTTGCCAATTAACCTTAAATTTTTGTGCTCTGATTACCGACCCTCCTGCCTATGGAAACAGTTTCTCCTTATTTACTCTGTCAAAACCCCTCATGATTTTGAACACCTATTAAATCTCCCCTTAACCTGCTCTGCTCTAAGGAGAACAATCCCATTGGCTGCCGTGCCTTCAGCTGCCTAGGCCCTAAGCTCTGGAATTCCCTCCCTAAACCTCTCTGCCTCTCTCCCCTCCTTTTTAAGATGCTTCTTAAAACCTACCTCTTTGACCAAGCATTTGGTCACCTGTCCTAATACAGTAATTCTTTGTGTGGCTCGGTGGCAAATTTTGTCTGATAACACTCCTGTGAAGCGCCTTGGGACATTTATACTACGTACTGTATAAATGCAAGTTGTTTCTTCTTCCACGTGAGTGCAGATAACTCTGAAACAGTTTGTCTTACTTGACCACGGGTTAACTAGTGAAACGTTAACCGTGCCGCAGTAGCAAAGTCCATTTTGTACAGTCCTCCTTGTGGTTCAGACTTGTTCTATTTCCTTCCTCAATCAACCAGACACCCGAAAATAATTAGCAACTACAAAACCAAACGGCCACAAACGCAGTGAAACACATCGCATGAGGAATGCGGATAATTTGAAATACTCCTCGGGCTAATGAGAAGGGGGGGTGGCGGTCAGATGACGGTATTCTCCTGTCCTTGCTCATCCTCTCGCTTTACGTGGCTTTTACACTCTGGCTGGAGTTTCTCCAAGTTCTTTATCAGTTGGCTTTCACTTTGCATCTGTTCCCCTCTGCTGGCCCTGTGGTTCATGTACTTCCTGCTTTGAACCACACTGACCTGAAGGCCCCAGGCTTGATTCCTGAGCTGACTGATCTCAGACAGCACGATTGATGGGTTGGGAGTGGCGGGCGGGCGGGAGAGGTGTTGGTTACAAATGGCCTCAACATTCTTGGACTGTTGTTGGGAGATCGGCCAGTATTACTGTTTGTGATTACGACCCACGTGCTGAAGCCAGGATAGGGTTTTGTTGCCGTGCCGATTTGTGAGTGTGCGTTGTTGGTACTGGGGTTTCGGTGAAGTTGCGGATTTGTGTTTGTGCTAGGTCCACTTTAATTGTCAGACAACACCAAACCGAACTATAGACTTTCTCCTTCCAAACTCGATTGATGTCAAGAGAGAGTGTTTTCAGGTGTGTAACACTCGGGTGAATTACTAGTTACAAGTGTTGCTGGCTATGTTAGCGCTGGGAACAATTTGAAGTGATGAATTCAGAGCATCACCCAGAAAATATATTAACACAACATTAAAGCGTGATGGATGACACTTTATTTCCTGCACTGTGTGGTATCAGTGTACAGTGTCTGGTGACGGCATTGATTGGGCTGATCAGTGTTTCCTACATTACCATAGTGACTACACTTCAAAAGCATTTAATTGGCTGTGAAGGTGCTTTGGGATGTCCTGAGGTCATGAAAGGATGCTATATGCAAGTTCTTTTTCTTTAATGGAATTTTGACTGATTTTCGCAAACCTGGAATTTTCTTTGCATTTAACGAATTGAGACTCCCTAGCTGGCTTGACGAGCAAGTAGCTGTCCTGACCTCGAGACCCTGGGCCCATTGCAAGCTTCAGTTGGCTACTTCCTCTGATTAGGTTCAGAAGCCCAATGCTCTGACTGCTTAGAGCGGCTGGGATAAATAACATTAACCTCAGCTATTTCAGAGAGCGCATACCTTGTGCCATGCAAGACTCTACTCCGAGAGAGCGGATGATTGGCCTCTTTCTGGGCCTCTGCCAATGTTATTTCAAAGGTTGGGCTAGGATAAATCTTTGGTTTCTTAAGTCAGTTTCCAATACGATTTCTTGTAGTCTTCTCTGTGCGCTTCGAACTCATCAAGGTCTTTTGTGACAGACCTGTTCTTGCAGTTCTCTCTGCAGTCTGTTGTAATGCCAACTACTTCTTATATCTTCCTTCCGTATAAGAACATAAGAATTAGGAGCAGGAGTAGGCCATATGGCCCCTTCGAGCCTGCTCCGCCATTCAATAAGATCATGGCTGATCTTCAAATACAACTCCACTTTCCCGCCCGATCTCCATATCCCTTGATTCCCCTAGAGTCCAAAAATGTATCGATCTCAGCCTTGAATATACTCCGCGACTGAGCATCCACAGCCCTCTGGGGCAGAGAATTCCAAAGATTCACAACCCTCTGAGTGAAGAAATTCCTCCTCATCTCGGTCTTAAATGGCCGACCCCTTATCCTGAGACTATGCCCCCTAGTTCTAGACGCTCCAGCCAGGGGAAACAACCTCTCAGCATCTACCCTGTCAATCCCCCTCAGAATCTTATGTTTCAATGAGATCACCTCTCATTCTTCTAAACTCCAGAGAGTATCGGCCTAATCTACTCGATCTCTCCTCATAGGACAGCCCTCTTATCCCAGGGATCAATCTAGTGAACCTTTGTTGCACCGCCTCTAAGGCAAGTATATCCTTCCTTGGATGAGGAGACCAAAAACTGCACAGTACTCGAGATGCAGTCTCACCAGAGCCCTGTACAATTGTAGCAAGACTTCAATTGTGCAGCTATTTATTCCTCATCCTTGACCCGAGATAGATTTTACATTAAATCTGTTCTCCCTTTCACTTCTGCTCATCATCCACCAATTCCCTCCCTTTTCTCAATTGAAAAGCATTTCGAGACCTCTGGATGAACTACAGGAAAGCTCATTGTCGCTGTCACTGGGAATTCACTGCCGTGTGTAGTCAGGCATGTGAGGGGTTCACACAGCTGCCCTGTAGCTTTTTATTTTTGCAATCGAATTTTGGAAAGCGTAATGACGTGTGTATTATAACCTTAGAACTATCCCCATTCGAACTGTGGGAGAAAAAAACCTACATGCCATATGGTATGGTTAGAAGTTACTGGTTTTTTATTCATTTATGGAATCAGGGCGTCGCTGGCTATTGCCCATCCCTAATTGCCCTTGAGAAGGTGGTGGTGAGCTGCCTTCTTGAACCGCTGCAGTCCGTGTGGTGAAGGTACTCCCACAGTGCTGTTAGGGAGAGAGTTCCAGGATTTTGACCCAGCGACTATGAAGGAATGGCGGTGTGACTTGGAGGGGAACTTGGAGGTGGTGGTGTTCCCATGCGCCTGCTGCCCTTGTCCTTCTAGGTGGAAGAGGTCGCGGGTTTGGGAGGTGCTGCCGAAGAAGCCTTGGCGAGTTGCTGCAGTGCATCTTGTAGATGGTACACACTGCAGCCACGGTACGCCGGTGATGGAGGGAGTGAATGTTTAAGGTGGTGGATGGGGTGCCAATCAAGTGGGCTGCTCTGTCCTGGATGGTGTCGAGCTTCTGGAGTGTTGTTGGAGCTGCACTCATCCAGGCAAGTGGAGAGTATTCCATCACACTCCTTACTTGTGCCTTGTAGATGGTGGAAAGGCTTTGGGGAGTCAGGAGGTGAGACACTCGCCGCAGAATACCCAGACTCTGACCTGCTCTTGTTGCCACAGTATTTATGTGGCTGGTCTGGTCAGTGGTGACCCCCAGGATGTTGATGGTGGGGGATTCGGCGATGGTAATGCCATTGAATGTCAAGGGGAGGTGGTTAGTTTGTTCAACAACTTGCATTGATATAGCGCCGTGATGAAGCATTTTTAACATAGTAAAATATCCCAAGGCGCTTCATGGGAGCATAATCAGACATCGAGCCAAAGAAGGAGGCATTGGTCCATATTTTGCTGGAGTGATGCATCTCGCGGCGTGTCCTGTTCGATTTGTTCGTGCACGTTTAGGTTTGAACATTTTTTGCTGGCGTGCGAGCTGGTAACGGTGCAGCGAGGGCATCTGGGACCTAGGTGAAGAACGGGAAACAGCGTATCTCCTTAACCAATGAGGTTGGAGGATTGAGAAATAAACAAAGGAAGGACTGAGATGGCGGGTGAATTGGAGCGGGTGAATTGGAGGTCAAATCAGGTACAGAACGAGAAGGAAAGAAACTGGGTAAAGAGAAAGGAAAAGTTTAAAAAGAAATTAAATTTAAAGTTTGACATTTGTAAAATCCCCTAAAACAATTCACAACCTGAAGGAATGAGACTTCACACTTAATTGTTTACTTTCTGGGCAAGAGAGGTTGATTGGCAGTAATTAACAATTATGGCATTGTTAAAGGGAACTTGTGCTGTTAATTACCAGATTTATCTTTCTGTGGCGAGTTTAATGGGCAATTAATGTGCAAATGCAGCAACTTCATGAAAATCACAGGGAGGTTAAGCGCTGAATGCGGTTTTCGCTAAGCTAACGGTGGAACGGTACAAATTGGCTAGCAACTTGTGGCAATTCTCAATTCACGGGGTATCTCTTCCTCGCTACAAGATGCTGGCCGATTTGTGCATTAATAATGGTGTGCATCGTTCAGATGCCGCTATTTTTTCAGAAAAATCTGGCCCATTAGGACAGATGACCAAATACTTGGTCAAAGCGGTAGATTTTAAACAATATTAAAGGAAGCGAAAGAGAGAGGTGAAGAGGTACGGGGAGGGAATTCTAGAGCCTCGGGCTCGACTGAAGCCACAGCCGCCAAGGGTGGGGCGAATGCGGGGTGGGGGCGCGGATAGAATGCACAAGAGGCCAGAGTTGGAGAGATGGTGAGTTTGCGGAAAAAACGTTTTCGGAAAAAATATTTTGAGCTTCATAGAAAACCAGAGTGAATAGTGGTTGACCCAGCAACGATGAAGGAACGGTGATATATTTCCAGGTCAAGATGGTGTGTGACTTGGAGGGGAACTTGGAGGTGATGGTGTTCCCATGCGCCTGCTGCCCTTGTCCTTCTAGGTGGTTTGGGAGGTGCTGCCGAAGAAGCCTTGGCGAGTTGCTGCAGTGCATCTTGTAGATGGTACACACTGCAGCCACAGTGCGCCGGTGGTGGAGGGAGTGAATGTTTAAGCATTGGATGGATGGGGTGCCAATCAAGTGGGCTGATTTGTCCTGGATGGTGTCGAGCTTCTTGAGTGTTTAGAGTTGAATTCATCCAGGCAAGTGGAGAGTATTCAATCACACTCCTGACTTGTGCCTTGTAGATGGAGGAGGTGACTAGTGGTGTCCTGCAGGGATCTTTGTTGGGGCCTCAACTATTCACAGTATTTATTAACGGCTTAGATGATGGCATAGAAAGTCATATATCCAAATTTGCCGATGACACAAAGATAGGTGGCATTATAGGCAGTGTAGATGGAAGCATAAAATTACAGAGCGATATCGACAAGTTAAGTGAATGGGCAAAACTGTGGCAAATGGATTTCAATGTAAGCAAATGTGAGGTCATCCACTTTGGACCTAAAAAGGATAGAACCGGGGACTTTCTAAATGGTGAAAGGCTAAAAACAGTGGAGGTCCAAAGAGACTTGGGGGGTCCAGGTACATAGATCATTAAAACGCCATGAACAGGTACGGAAAATAATCAAACAAGCTAATGGGATGCTGGCCTTTGTATCTAGAGGAGGTAGAAGTTATGCTGCAACTATACAAAAACCCTGGTTAGACCGCACCTGGAGTACTGTGAGCAGTTCTGGGCACCACACCTTAGGACAGATATATTGGCCTTGGAGGGAGTGCAGCGTAGGTTTACCAGAATGATACTCTGACTTCAAGGGTTAAGTTATGAGGAGAGATTACACAAATTAGGGTTGTATTCCCTGGAATTTAGAAGGTTAAGGGGTGATCTGATCGAAGTTTTTAAGATATTAAGGGGAACTGATAGGGCCGATAGAAACTATTTCCGCTGGTTGGGGAGTCTATGACTAGGGGGCATAGTCTAATAATTAGAGCCAGACCTTTCAGAGATGAAATTAGGAAACACTTCTACACACAAAGGGTGGTAGAAATTTGGAATTCTCTTCCGCAAATGGCAATTGATGCTGGACCAATTGTTAATTTTAAATCTGAGATTGATGGCTTTATGTTTACCAAAAGTATTAAGGGGTATGGGCCAAAGGTGAGTATATGGCGGTAGGTCACAGATCAGCCATGATCTCATTGAATGGCGGAGCAGGCTCGAGCGGCTGAATGGCCTACTCCTGTCCCTATGCTCCTATGGTGGAGAGGCTTTGGGGAGTCAGGAAGTGAGTCAGTCACCGCAGAATACCCAGCCTCTGACCTGTTTTTGTAGCCACAGTATCTATGTGGCTGGTCCAGTTAAGTTTCTGGTCAATGGTGACCCCAGGATGTTGATGGTGGGGGATTCGGCGATTGGTAATGCCGTTGAATGTCATGGGGAGGTGGTTAGACTTTCTCTTGTTGGAGATGGTCATTGCCTGGCACTTGTGCAGCGTGAATGTTACTTGCCATTTATCAGCCCAAGCATTTGCATTTGAATGAATCAATACTAACTGCTTTCGCCGTCTCCCTCGGGAGCTTGGTCCATAGATTGACCACTTGCTCTCACTGTAACCTTAGTGACAACACTGAAGTTAAATTAAACCTTTGTACACAATGTTTGTGGGTGGTTATAAAATTGAATAGCCTTTAGGTCCTTAAAAGTTAACTGCTTGTAGCAACTTTTTTTTGTGGTGAATTTGGTACTCCAGTAGGAGGAGTGCTTGCAAGCCAACACTTTCCAATTCAGCCATTCATAGACTCGTACAGCACAGAAGGAAGCCATTCGGCCCATCGTGCCTGTGCCGGCTCTTTGAAAGAGCTATCCAATTAGTCCCACTCCTCTGCTCTTTCCCTATAGCCCTGCAATTGTTTCCTTTTCAAGTATATATCCAATTCCCTTTTGAAAGAGTCTATCACTAATAAATCCAATAGGGAATTCAGTAGAAACTGTTTTACCCAGAAAGTGCTTAGAATGTAGAACTTGCTACCACGGAGTGGTTGAGGAGAATAACGTAGCGTAGAATAGTTAAGAGGAAGCTAGATAAGTACACAAGGGAGAAAGGAATAGAAGGATATTCTGATCTGGTGCGATGAAGTAGGATAGGAGGAGGTTCGTGTGGAGCATAAACACCAGCATAGATCAGTTGGGCCGAATAGCCTGTTTGCTGTAAATTCTGTGTAATTCTATTGAATCTGCTTCCACCACCCTCTCGAGCAGTGCATTCCAGATTATAACAACTCGCTGCGTTAAAAATTTCTTGCCCTCTGGTTCTTTTGCCAAATACCTTGTATCTGTGTCCTCTGGTTACCGACCCTTCTGCCGGTTTCAGTATCAAGTGATCCCAGTCCAGGTGGGGCACAGCCAGCTTGCAGTGTGAGGCTCCCTCTGAAACCAGTCTTTAACCCCAGCCTCTTGCTGGATCAGCTTGACGCTTCCCTTTTTCTACACCATGCATTCTTGTGGATCCCTTGGGGGGAAGCCATCCCCTGCTGGTAGTGAAATTTGAAATACATTCTTACAAAATGCTTGGAGATTAAAAAAAATAAAAATGCAAATGCTAATGGAAAATGCAAGAAATGCACAGCAGGCCTGTGGGCATCTGAAAAGAGGAAAAAAAAGAAGGGCTAAAGTAGCAAAGCATATGGGATCTTGGGCTTCATAAATAGAGTTATTGAGTACAAAAGCAGAGACGTTATGCTGAACCTTTATAAAGCGCTGGTTCGGCCACAACTGGAGTATTGCGTCCAGTTCTGGTCACCACACTTTAGGAAGGATGTGAAGGCCCTTGAGAGGGTGCAGAGGAGATTTACCAGAATGGTTCTGGGGATGGGGGATCTTAGCTACAAGGACAGGTTGGAGAAGCTGGATTTGTTTTCATTAGAGCAAAGGAGGTTGAGGGGTGATTTGATAGAGGCGTACAAGATTATGACCGGTTTGGATAGGCTAGACGGGGAAAGGCTGTTCCCACTAGTTGATGGTACAAGGACTAGGGGACACAGATTTAAGGTTTTGGACAAGAGATACAGGAGGGAAAGTGAGGAAAAACTTTTTTACGCAGCGAGTGGTGATGACCTGGAACTCGCTGCCGACGGAAGTGGTGGAAGCGGAGACACTCAATGTTTACAAGGGGAGACTGGATAGGCACTTGAGGGAAATAAACTTGCAGGGCCACGGGGATAGAGCGGGGGAATGGGACTGACTGGATTGCTCTACAGAGAGCCGGCACGGACTCGATGGGCCAAATGGCCTCCTTCTGTGCTGTTATGACTCTACAGAGTTGTTTAGAAGATCCTTTATTTCAAGCCCTGGTCTATACTGAGTTAGCTGACTTCAGCCACAACAGCAGTTGGCCTCCACATCACTGCACCAGGGAGAGGTGGGGGGAAAAAATCAGCCTGGGTTACTGTCGACTGACCCCTGCTGGAACCTGCATATGTGTGTGGACGGGCTAGTGACGGGATCGGACTTGGCTGTGAAGCCCTCTGCAGTCGGACAGCTCACCGACTAGGTGTGTGCTCGAAGAGTAGCTTCTTCAGTGAGGTACTGGAGGGTTCCCATGACGTGTCGCTATACCCCAGCGAGTGTCCGTGCCTTCAGCTTAGGAGGGCAGAAAATTTGGGATGGGCTGGGATGAGGGAAGGCTGAATTCCAGAGCTTGGGGCCCAGGCGGCTGAAGGCACGGCCGCCAATGGTGGGGAGAAGGAAGTGGGGGGGGTGGGGGGGATGCGCAAGAGGCCAGAACTGGAGGAGGTTACAGAAATTGGGAAGGGCGAGGCCATGGAGGGATTTGAACATGAAGATGAGAATTTTAAATTCGAGGTATTGGTGAACCAGGAGCCAGTGTAGGTCAGCGAGCACAGGGGTATTGGGGGGGGGGGTAAACAGGATTTGGTGCACGTTAAGATACGGGCAGCAGAGTTTTGGATGAGCTCAAGTTTATGGAGGAGAGCGTTGGAATAGTCAAGTCTGGAGACAACAAAGGCATGGATCTGAGGATTTCAGCAGCAGATGGGCTGAGGCAGGGGCGGCGACGGGGCGATGTTACGGAGGCATCCTCCCAATACCTCACCCAAGTGATCAAACGTGTGCCGAGACAGAGGTTCAAGGTACTGGATTGTGGCTGGAGTTGGCATGATGGCGGAGCCCAAACCTGTCATCCTCAGCCATCTGCACACGTGCACTTTCCAGCAAAGGTCGGGGGGGGGTCACTGGATCGTGATCAGGAGCGGAAACCCCGGCTGATCTTTAATTTCCCTTGCTTCTGGCTGGGATTGGCTGATGAGATAGACTGGGGATCGTACCTGGGTCCTTCTGATCTCTTGCATGTTGGCTTGGTTGCACTTTGCCTTTGAACTATTGAGCAAGCTGGTGCAAGTTAAGCTAAAACAAAAATGGGTAAATGACATAGAAAACATCGAAACATAGAAAAGTAGGAGCAGGAGTAGGCCATTTGGCCCTTCGAGCCTGCTCCGACATTCAATATGATCATGGCTGATCCTCTATCTCAATACCATATTCCTGCTCTCTCCCCATACCCCTCGATGCCTTTTGTGTCTAGAAATATATGTATCTCCTTAAATATAGTCAGTGAATTGAATGACTAGCAGGTTAAGGCTGAGAGAACTTGAATTCTGGAGAACTGAGCTCTGGCATTCCCTCCCTAAGATTCCGCCTCTCTACACCTCTCTCCTCCTTTAAGACGCTCCGTAAAACCTTCACCTGTCCTAAATATCTCCTTATGTGGCTCAGTGTTGGATTTTGTTTGATAACGCTCCTGTGAAGTGCCTGGGGACGTTTTACTACGTTTAAAGCGCCTTATAAATGCAGGTTGTTGTTGAAAGTAGGCAACTTTCATAGTTAGAAGAAGCACTGTTTAACCGATCTTTATTTTCCCCTCCCTCCCCCAAGATAGAAATGCTTTTGGTGCTAGCACTAAATTGGCAGTGTTTCTTGAGGACACAGCACGGCCAGTATGGGAAATAGAAAAATGTCACACTGTGAAGGAAAATGAGTCGGACAGCGGGTTTTAGAGCTCCTTTTGTGTGGAGGGTTAGGGATTGGCAATAACTGCAGCCTTGCCAACATGGCCCGCCTCTCGGGAACAGAAAAACATCAGGACTTCCTGCAGACTTGCCACTTCCGAACGACCGTGTCAGCTACCCAAGGGAGAAGCCGTCCTATGTTTGCAAAATAAAAACCTGTTTTAATCGTGTGCAACAAGTCAACGTCAATTCTGATGAGGGGGACGGGCAAGCTGAGAAGCTCGGGGAACCCGTTCCCACCAGGCAGGGGGGGTGGGCCTCCCGTTCCCAGCAGGCGGGGGCTGTGGGCCTCCTGTTCCCAGCAGGCGGGGCGGGGGGGGTGGGCCTCCCGTTCCCAGCAGGCGGGGCGGGGGGGGTGGGCCTCCCGTTCCCAGCAGGCGGGGCGGGGGGGGTGGGCCTCCCGTTCCCAGCAGGCGGGGCGGGGGGGGTGGGCCTCCCGTTCCCAGCAGGCGGGCGGGGGGCCTCCCCTCCTGTTCCCAGCAGGCGGGCGGGGGGGGGTGGGCCTCCCATTCCCAGCAGGCGGACGGGGGGGGGCCTCCCGTTCCCAGCAGGCGGGTGGGGGGGGCCTCCCGTTCCCAGCAGGCGGGTGGGGGGGCCTCCCGTTCCCAGCAGGCGGGTGGGGGGGGCCTCCCGTTCCCAGCAGGCGGGTGGGGGGGGGCCTCCCGTTCCCAGCAGGCGGGTGGGGGGGGCCTCCCGTTCCCAGCAGGCGGGTGGGGGGGCCTCCCGTTCCCAGCAGGCGGGTGGGGGGGCCTCCCGTTCCCAGCAGGCGGGTGGGGGGGCCTCCCGTTCCCAGCAGGCGGGTGGGGGGGCCCCTCCCGTTCCCAGCGGGTGGGGGGGCCCCTCCCGTTCCCAGCAGGCGGGTGGGGGGGCCCCTCCCGTTCCCAGCAGGCGGGTGGGGGGCCCCTCCCGTTCCCAGCAGGCGGGTGGGGGGCCCCTCCCGTTCCCAGCAGGCGGGTGGGGGGGTCCCTCCCGTTCCCAGCAGGCGGGTGGGGGGGGGCCCCTCCCGTTCCCAGCAGGCGGGTGGGGGGGGGCCCCTCCCGTTCCCAGCAGGCGGGTGGGGGGGCCCCTCCCGTTCCCAGCAGGCGGGTGGGGGGGCCTCCCGTTCCCAGCAGGCGGGTGGGGGGGCCCCTCCCGTTCCCAGCAGGCGGGTGGGGGGGCCCCTCCCGTTCCCAGCAGGCGGGTGGGGGGGGCCCCTCCCGTTCCCAGCAGGCGGGTGGGGGGGCCTCCCGTTCCCAGCGAGGTGGATTGGTCTTCTACGGCTGGACCTCGGGCACATTGTTTGACCAGAATAGAAGGTGTTTTATTCTGTAGCTAACCTGGCAGTCCTTTAATTTACTTATAATTTACAGTTTATTGTTTGTGCCCCTTTAAAAAGGGGGCACTTGTTAACTCATTGATGACAATGATCATCCTCACTGGCATTATAAAAGAGTTGGCTAACCTGGGAATCCGCGCTGGTTGCCTCAAATGGAAAATATTCCATCCACCAGCACGAAAGACTACTTTGATGATTTCATCGAAAAGTTTCACAAAAAGACAAATACATGGGGTTCAAACCAGCTAACTCTGCAAATTATACTTAATTAGGTTGGTGCAGTAAAGGGGGAAGAAAGTGTATTTTTAAAAGGCGCTTTTAAATTGTGTTGCGGTCACTACGTTCGCTGAAAATGAGTCTTCCCAGCAGCAGGTCTTGGTGAGCACTGGCAGGGGGTGTGGCAATTGGTGATTAGGAGAGCCCCTCCCTCCCAGCAATATCATCTGTTTCAAATGACTGCATTCCCTCCCAGTGGTTAGTGAGGGCCTTCCTATCTCAGTTGCAGCACCTCTCGCTGGGATGGAGGAGTCTCCCTGTTTCTAATTGCCACAGCCCCTCCCGGTGGTATTGCTGGGAGGGGGTCTCCCAATCTCCAATTACCCCCCCCTCCCGGGGGTATTGCTGGGAGGGGGCCCCCCAATCTCCAATTGCCCCCCTCCCCCGGGGGTATTGCTGGGAGGGGGTCTCCCAGTCTCCAATTACCCCCCTCCTCCTCCCCCGGGGGTATTGCTGGGAGGGGGTCTCCCAATCTCCAATTGCCCCCCTCCCGCGGAGGTATTACTGGGAGGGGGGTCTCCCAATCTCCATTGCCCCACTCTTCCTCCCCTGGGGGTATTGCTGGGAGGGGGTCTCCCAATCTCCAATTGCCGCCTCCCTCCCGGGGGTATTGCTGGGAGGGGGTCTCCCAATCTCCAATTACCCCCACCCTCCCCCGGGGGTATTGCTGGGAGGGGGTCTCCCAATCTCCAATTGCCCCCCTCCCCGGGGGTATTGCTGGGAGGGGGTCTCCCAATCTCCAGTTGCCCCCCTCCCCCGGGGGTATTGCTGGGAGGGGGTCTCCCAGTCTCCATTGCCCCCCTCCTCCTCCCCCGGGGGTATTGCTGGGAGGGGGTCTCCCAATCTCCAATTGCCCCCCTCCCCCTCCCCGGGGGTATTGCTGGGAGGGGGTCTCCCAATCTCCATTGCCCCCCTCCCCGGGGGTATTGCTGGGAGGGGGTCTCCCAGTCTCCATTGCCCCCCTCCCCGGGGGTATTGCTGGGAGGGGGTCCCCCAATCTCCAATTGCCGCCTCCCTCCCGGCGGCTGTCCGCCCTCAGGCCCCGCCCGCTCGGGCTCTGAGTGACAGGCCTGGGGACAGCGAATGGTTAACCGGGGCTCCGCCGGTCCGAGTGGGCTGGGTGAGCCGAGCCGAGCCGAGGCGCCGCTCCGGTCGCCAGAGCCGAGTTATGTGGGTAAGGAAAATAAAAGTCTGCCCCGGTGGCTGAGGGGTGGGAGCGGCCTCGGCTGCGCGGCGCTACATTAACCCTTTCCTCGGGCCGGACGCCCTTCGCCAGCCGTCGCTGCGGCGCCGCCTCACCGGGGAAGCTGGTAGGCCGCTGCGGGGGGAATCGCGAACGTCCGGGCTCGGGCACCCCAGGCGGCGGCGGCCGCTGTGCGGACCGAGGCGAGGCTGCTGCCGGGAAGGGAGGTCGGGGTCCGGCCCGGCCCGAGGCTGGGCTGGGCCTCACCCCGGGGATGTGGTGTCCCTGTCCCGGGGAGTCGGTGTCAGCAGATCCTGGCTTACTGCACTTGGAGCGCAGACTTGTTGCGAAAGATGTGGTGTCGAGAATGTGGACTCTTCTCTTTTCAGCGAGAGAAAACCGAGGGATGTTCATATGCAATATATTATCGAGATATTAGTGTGCACTGTTATCCAAAGATATTAATATGCAGTATATTATCCAGAGATATTAATATGCAGTATATTATCCAGCGATATTAATATGCAATATATTATCCAGAGATATTAGTATGCACTGTTATCCAGAGATATTAATATGCAGTATATTATCCAGAGATATTAATATGCACTGTTATCCAGAGAGATTAATATGCAATATATGATCCAGAGATATTAATATGTACTGTTATCCAGAGATATTAATATGCAATATATTATCCAGAGATATTAATATGCAGTATATTATCCAGAGATATTAATATGCAATATATTCAGAGATATTAATATGCAGTATATTATCCAGAGATATTAATATGTACTGTTATCCAGAGATAGTAATATGCAGTATATTATCCAGATATTAATATGCAATATATTATCGAGATATTAATATGCACTGTTAGCCAGAGATATTAATATGCAATATATTATCCAGAGATATTAATATGCAATATATTATCCAGAGATATTAATATGCAATATATTATCCAGAGGTATTAATATGCAATATATTATCCAGAGCTATTGTTCTGGTTCAAGATAATTTTACAATTATACAATTCAATAATTTGCATATTTTAATATTTTTCCACCCTTGCTGTTGTCTTCTGAAGCAAATTGTGATGCATTCTTCTTATCCTTAAATTCTACTAAGATGTCGGAAGATTGTTTGTAACACTACTGTAAATATTGGATTATTTCACCCAACTCAAGGCTGCTAACACTTGTTGCTTAAAATTAGGGGAACATTGTGATAAATTTAAATTTTCGGTGCATTTAAGAAAAAAAAGTGATGGTAGTTAAATTTGACAGCAGATATTTCCTGATTGTTGAAGTATGTTGAAAAGTTATAGAAGGTTGCAGTAATATTGATAAATATTTATTTTACTAATTGTTTAAGTGTTTCCTCTGCGTTGCACATTGGATTAATTCATTCATATATCACAGAATCCACAGAATCACAGAAACTCCACAGTGCAGATAGAGGCCATTTCGGCCCATCGAGCCTGCACCGACACATATCCCACCCGATCCCCGTAACCCCTGCACCAACACATATCCCACCCTATCCCTGTAACCCCATGTATTTAATCCCCCTAACACTAAGGGTCAATTGTTTTATCATAGCCAATCAACCTAACCCGCACATCTTTGGACTGTGGGAGGAAACTGGAGCACCCGGAGGAAACCCACGCAAACACGGGGAGAATGTGCAAACTCCACACAGACAGTCACCCGAGGCCGGATTCGAACCCGGGTCCCTGGTGCTGTGAGGCAACAGTGCTAATCACTATGCCACCGTGATATATGATGTATTGCATTCTTTCAAACGTGGAAAGGTGGTTGTTGGGAAATTCTTGTCTATGGGGATCAATGTGGGAGGTAGAGATCATCGAAATTTACAGCACAGAAGGAGGCCATTTGGCCCATCGTGTCTGTGCTGGCCGAAAAAGAGCTATCCAGCCTAATCCACTTTCCAGCTTTTGGTCCATAGCCCTGTAGCTTACAGCACTTCAAGTGCATATCCAAGTACTTTTTAAATGTGATGAGGGCTTCTGCCTCTACCACCCTTTCAGGCAGTGAGTTCCAGACCCTGACCACCCTCTGGGTGAAAAAAGTTCTCCTCAACTCCCCTCTAATCCTCCTACCAATTACCTTAAACCTATGCCCCCTGGTTATTGACCTCTTTGCTAAGGAAAATAGGTCCTTTCTATCCACTCTATCTAGGCCACTCATAATTTTATACACCTCATTAAGTCTCCCCTCAGCCTCCTCCGCTCCAAAGAAAAGAACCCCAAAATGTCCATTTTAAAAGAAAATGTGCAGTCAAGGCGTGGTAGGGGGGCAGGAGGATGACCGGCGGGGGGGGTAGGTGCTGCAGGTTTTTGTTTTTGTTTTCAAATTTCGGCAAGATTTCCTCTTTCTATCCCCCTTCCCTGCCCTCCCCCTTTTTACTTTTAAAGTTGGTTGCTGGCCTCTACTGTGGATTGTGGGTTTTGAGTGAGAGTTTAATTGTTCAATGGTGAAAATTTAAAATGTCACTTTTAAAAATAAATAAATAAAAATCAATGATGTCTACATTGCGAATAGCAATATGCACGTCTCAGATTCAAAAATCAGCCTGTCTCCCAATATCTCACGAGTGAGCTTGTATGTTGGCCTGTTATTACCTTCTGGTATCTGGACAGCAACCTCTGTATGTCACTAATACGAAAGCAAAATACTGTGGATACTGGGAAATCTGAAATAAAAATAGAAAATGCTGGAAACACTCAGCAGGTCAGGCAGCATCTGTAGAGCGAGAAACAGAGTTAATGTTTCAGTTCAATGACGTGACGAAGGGTCTTCGACCTGAACACTCTTTCTCTGCAGATGTGGCCTGACCTGCTGAGTATTTCCAGCGTTTTCTGTTTTTATCTCTCTCGCTCTCTCTACTTGTATAGTCTTATTACTGGTCCATTGGGCCATCCTGTCGATATGTGGAACCAGTTGCTGTACAGTTAGAAACACTGGGAACTGGCTTTCTGAACATAGGAACAAGAGGAGACCATTCAGCCCCTCGAGCCTACTCCGCCATTCAATTAAATCATGGCTGATCTGTGCTTCTATCCCATTGACCCACCTTTGCTCCATATCTCGATAGCCTTATCTAACAAAAATCTGTCGATCTCAGTCTTGAACGCTTCAATGACCCAGTTTCCAAGCCTGGTTGATGCAACCTGTCGTCATAAATTAACCCTTTAAGCCCCGGTATCATTCTGGTGAATCTGAGCTGCACCCCCTCTAAGGCCAGTATGTCCTTCCTGAGGTGCGGAATCCACTGGCGCATTCATAGACCGGCAAAGGGGGCTGTCAGTCCCTCAGCGTGGAGCTGACGCAGAGAGACTGGTTAAACATTTGAAGCAGAGGTAGATGTACATCAGTGGGGGGGGGGGTGAGCAGGGTGGCAGTATTACCTATTGATTGATTGCTCTTGCAAAGGGCCACGTTGGTCATGGTGGGCTGAATGGCCTCCTTCTGTGCTGTAAACCTGTATGGTCTCCTAAAATAAGAAAAACCTTGCAAAGGAGCTTCAGCATTTCGGCCAGTTGCAGAGGGGACAGAGAGAAAACCGGCGTTCCAAGCTGCGATTTTCTGTTTTGATTTGTCTAATGATGCTGCTTCTGTCGCATTGTAAAGTGTTTCACTCCCCACCCTGCGTGGCAAAGACACATCAGAAGTTTACATTTGCTCAGCAGTTTTTGCATTAATTTCCTTGGTGTTCAGTCTCGCTTGTTACTTCCTCTAGATTTTTTGAGTTGGTGCCTAAACATTTTTCTCTAGTCAATATTGCTTTCATTATTTGCAAGTAGCCTGGGCCACTCCTTATGGCGTAGCTCCAGGTTTTTTTTTCGTTACTTGCCTGATGCACTTTTATTTTTAGGAAAGTTAGGGCCCCCAGTTAAAGAAAAAAGCACAGGGTTCCAACTACTGCACATAATTCCTTTTTGAGAGAGCGCCATTTTTCCAAAGCACAGTTGCTCCTGGGCCACACCTTTTTTATGTCGTGTATTTTGTTTTCATGCTGTTGCTGTTCTGTCCATGAAGGGCAGTTGAGGTAAAACATATTTTTGTTTTAAAATCCCCTCTGCTGAAAGGGGCCGAGGTCAATTGTCCTCGCCGCACTCTCCCCTTCTCCCAGTATTGGCCCAGTCAGTGCAGTTCACGGATTGAATCCTCTAACCTTCCAGGCCTGCAACAAACTCCGCCTATTCACTGGCTAAACTTTCAGAGCCATTGCAGAAGCTTGGCAAACTGTTGCTGAATGGCTTGCTGTTAATCCTACTCTCGCCGAATAAACAAGGTTGCAATATGGTGTGCAAAAAGCTGGTTGCTAAAGCAGCGACGAGATGGTGCGTTACAGAGTCAGAACCTGATGAGGCTTGTATGCATAAAGTGTGTGTGCTCAGCTCCTGCTTTCTTTTATGTTTTCCCTCCTAGCTGCCTGGAGTTTAGCGAGTAAATTCCTCTGCACGCAACGGTATGACCTTTTCTGGCACATGTCTGTAACAGCCTGAAGTGGATTATTCTACACATATTTCCTAGCAGGATATTTTTTTTAAGTATGGGTTTTTCAGCAAAGCAATCAAAACAAAAACAATCCAAATGCTAATGTGAACAGTCTGAAAATCTGATTTTTTTTTCTTTTTACTACACTTTCTTATACATACACACTCTTCCCTTCCCCCGTGCGCTCTCACTCCCCCCACCCCCCGCACACACGCGTTCTCTTTGTGGCTCCCTGACTGGGAAGGGGAGTGATTTAGCCTGCTGCGAGTGAGTTGTGCTCCGTGCCACTGGTGGTCGATAGTCTTGCCATGCATTCTGCTTATACCATGCTCTAATATTATGTTTTTCTCGTCACTTTTTCATTGGGAGCGAAACATGTACAGTATGTGGATAGGTTCAGATCGCATTATAAATCTTTGCTCAGACCAACATCCTCCCTGCCTGCCCCCACAAAATGGTGCTATTCATTCTCGATTATGAATGTTGTATGAAAAATATCACTCCTTCCCCAATTGCTCGGTGTGCAGCTGCACCACATGGTGTGGTAGTGGTCCATACAAACGGGGGAGGTAATGGGACCGCCTGTGAAATTAGCCCCCGGTGCAAGTTGCCACCTTCAACAGAGGCCAGAAATGAGGGCAAAATTTGGAAACAACATTTTCAAACATGTACTTTGTAGAAGTGTTGTGCGGTTTTAAAAATAACAACTTGTATTATATATATATATATTGCAGCTTTACTATAGTAAAACGTCCCAAGGCACTTCACAGGAGCGCGATCAATCAAAATTTGACACCGAGCCACATGAGATATTCGGGCAGGTGAGGTAGGTTTTAAGCAGCATCTTAAAGGAGGAGAGAGAGGCAGAAAGGTTTAGGGTGGGACCCAGCGCTTGTGGCCTAAGCAGCTGACAGCACGGCCTCCAATGGTGGAGTGATTAAAATCGGGGCTGCCCAAGAGGCCAGAATTGGAGGAGTGCAAAGATCGGGCGGGGGGGGGTGTGGGGGTTGCGGTTATAGGTTTTGAGGAGGTTACAAAGAGAGGGATTTGAAAACGAGGATGAGGATTTTAAAATCGAGGCGTTGCCAGACTGGAAGCCAATGTAGGTCAGCGAGCACAGGGGTGAACAATTTATCCAGTGAAACTGCACATCGAATAGTTGACAGAGACAAGACTCAAAATTCAGGTATTCAGATGACGAGGGCGAGGTAAAGCCCATCTCCTGACCTTGAGATCGGCTAGCTTCATTTAAATGTTGACTAAAAGCACTCTCCAATCCGAACACTGAATCGTACTTTTTATACCAGATGTGATTTTCAGACAGTAATCTCTGTTTGCATTGGTGTTGGTGTGGTGGTGCAGTTCTTAGATTAGTGCATTAAAAAAAAATGCTAATTTAATGCTACTGTGGTAAAAGAAGGGTTGACCACGTGTCATATGCGCATGCATCTTTAGTTAAATGTGGATTCGTGTGGTCAACTGACAGCTAAGAACCGAGAAGTGTAATGTTCATCAACTTGCATTGAAGGTGTTTATGTCGTTACTGCTGTGGGTTCACAGGAAATCTCCATTTTGGTTACGGACAGCTAGATTGTTTTTCTCCTGCACTCACCCCTCCCCTGCCGCGAGCACGAGATATTTATGGATGAGGAAGGCCACTTGACCCACCTTAGTTCATCCACCAAGATAGTCCCTACCGTTTCTCCCATTGTGGCATCCAATTAGTTATTACTACAACAACAACTTGTATTTATATAGCGCCTTTAACGTAGTAAAACGTCCTAAGGCGCTGCACAGGAGTATTTTAAGACAACAAATTTGACACCGATCCACATAAGGAGAAATTAGGTCAGGTGACCAAAAGCTTGGTCAAAGAGGTAGGTTTTAAGGAGCGTCTTAAAGGAGGAAAGAGAGGCGGAGAGGTTTAGGGAGGGAATTCCAGAGCTTCGGGCCATGGCAACGGAAGGCACGGCCACCAAAGTTTGAGCGATTATAATTGGGGATGCTCGAGGCCAGAATTAGGGGAGCGCAGATATCTCCGGGGGTGGGGGGGAGTTCACAGAATCACAGAAACCCCACAGTGCAGATAGAGGCCATTTCGGCCCATCGAGCCTGCACCGACACATATCCCACCCGATCCCCGTAACCCCTACACCAACACATATCCCACCCTATCCCTGTAACCCCACGTATTTAATCCCCCTAACACTAAGGGTCAATTTATCATAGCCAATCAACCTAACCCGCACATCTTTGGACTGTGGGAGGAAACCGGAGCACCCGGAGAAAACCCACGCAAACACGGGGAGAATGTGCAAACTCCACACAGACAGTCGCCCGAGGCCGGATTCGAACCCGGGTCTCTGGCGCTGTGAGGCAACAGTGCTAACCACTATGCCACCGTGCTGCGGTTGTGGGGCTGAAGGAGATTTCAGAGATAGGGAGGGGCGAGGCCATGGAGGGGGTTGAAAACGAGGATGAGAATTTTGAAATTGAGGCGCTGCTTAATTGGGAGCCAATGTAGGTCAGCGAGCGCAGGGGTGATGGGCGAACGGGACTTGGTGTGAGTTAGGTCACGGGCAGCCGAGTTTTGGATGACCTCAAGTTTACATAGGGTGGAATGTGGGAGGCCAGCCAGGAGTGCGTTGGAATAGTCAAGTCTAGAGGTAACACATGGATGAGGGTTTCAGCAGCAATGATTTCTGGGTTTTCGCCTCGATTATTATAGATGGAATTCCATTAAATATATCAATTACTGTCTGTGTAAAGAAGAGCTTTAAGATCCCAGTCCTGATTTTATTAAAGAAAAGAAAGACTTGTATTTATATAGTGCCTTTCACGACCTCAGGAGATCCCAAAGCACTTTACTGTCAATGAAGCAGTTTTGAAGTGTAGTCACTGTTGTCCTGTAGGAAATGCTGCAGCTGATTTGCGCACAGCAAGCTCCCACAAACAGCAATGTGAGGATGACTAAATATTGGCTTGGATTTTGTGGTCAGCGGCGAAGGAATGACGCTCGCCGCTGACCTCTAAGAAAGCTGTCCACAAAGATTTAGCGGGCTCTGTGGTGCCCATTTTTCCCCTATTCTGACCTGACTTTCAATCTGGCACCATCTCTAGGGGGCCTGTGGCGTCCAGGAACACTGAAGTTATCAAGCAGGCTGAGCAGCCAATCAGATTGAAGAATTCTCACAGACAATAAACCAGAAAGTAAAAAGCATGGATTATCATTCACTCTTTCATCATTTTACAGAAAGCAAAATAAAGATTAGGACGTACATATGGGATTAAGGTAGAAGCTGAATTATCATAAACCAGCTTTAATAAAATAATTTTTGCTATTTAAAAAATTTTATAGATTATAAAATTAGTTTTTCAAGGCCAGAGAGGTTGTTCAGCAGTAATTATGACTCAGTATGCCGTTACAAACACGGTTGCACCTCATTCAATAAGGCTTCACATTTTTCATTTAAAAAAATTTGTTCAGGGGATCTGGGCGTCGCTGGCAAGGCCAGCATTTATTGCCCATCCCTAATTGCCCTTGAAGGTGGTGGTGAGCTGCCATCTTGAACCGCTGCAGTCCGTGTGGCGAAGGCACTCCCACAGTGCTGTTAGGGAGGGAGTTCCAGGATTTTGACCCAGTGACGATGAAGGAACGGTGATATACTTCTAAGTCAGGATGGTGTGTGGCTTGGAGGGAAACGTGGAGGTGGTGGTGTTCCCATGCGCCTGCTGCCCTTGTCCTTCTAGGTGGTAGAGGTTGCGGGTTTGGAAGGTACTATTGAGGAAGAATAGTGTGTAAAAAGTTGAAGTTCATGTCAAATCACTGATTCTGTTTTGATTGCATTTGCGAAGACTACAACAGCATACGCTGTGTGGAGGAGTAGGGAATCACTGACAGCAACTTTGGGATTTCCACATTTAACTGTGCATGTGCAGATGCCTGAAGTTGCTGTCAGTTTTACACAGTAATGACGGTGAGCGCTGACAATTTCACGTTATTACAACCTCAAATTATGGGCCAATATGTTTCAATGACGCTGGTTTAAGAGAGAAATATTAACCAGGGAGAACTCCTTGCTCTTCTTGCATCCACCGGAGAGGGCAAACGCGGCTTCGGTTTAATGTCCTATCTGAAAGACGGCACCTCCAAACAGTGCAACGCTCCCTCAGTACTGCACTGGAGTGTCAGCCTAGATTATATGCTCAAGTCTATAGAATGGGGCTTGAAGCAATGACCTTCTGACTGAGAGGCGGGAGTGTTAGCACAGAGTCACAGCTGCGACAGTGTCTCCTTAACCTACTCATGCAATTTATGTTAAATATTTTTTTTCCAAACTGCTGTATACCTCTCTGAACGGTTCCCTTGACCCATTGCTAGCAATAGGATCAGAAAGTATACTGGCTGGATCAGAAGTGGATTGATTCATTGCTGGCAATGATGTTGTGAGACAGCACTGTCCTTGTTCTGTCTATTGTAAGTTTATCTGGCTATATAATGCCAATGCAATTCAACCCTCAAAAGATCAGTTTGTTCTTTGGCAGAGAGAGCATTTATCTTAAGTGGGATTTAACCTTTAATGACCTAACCTGCAAGTGGACTTTCTCTTAAATGCTTCACCCTATCCACAGAGCTTCTCTCTGGTACATTAAGTACCTGCAGATTTCTGGCACTACCTCAGACGAGTAGTGCTGCCAGCCTCCGACTCCCTTGGCATTGGATACAGGGACCAACTTGGCTGCTAGCCTGCTAGCTGAAATGTTCCACACACATCATGGCCGTGGTCCCTGTATTTGGGAAGTTCCAATTTGTGGCTCAGACACATCTCTGAGTGACGAGAAGAGGTGAGGAACGGAAGATGGATTTTTTCCCCCCCGAGGTTGGAGAGGCTGGTGGTGGGGAGGGGGGTGCAGGGAGAAGAAGTGTAAAGAAGGGGGAGAACTGAGCCAGAACTGGCTTCACACAAGCATTGGCAAAGGCCTGGAAATAGGGAGCGAGTGCTTGGGGTCCCTGTGCAGCACGGAAAGTGGATCTGCCTGTAAAAGGGCATTATGCGCACGTCCTGTGCACATCTTATTTCCTTCCCTCACCACAAAACTTGAATTAATTTCGGCCTGTAGCCTGAGTATTTGAATACAAACTTATACTTGCAGTGCTGTGCAGTGAGTTTAATATATAGAATCCATGCCTCACTGTGTCCACCTAATCATTATGAAAGCAATGGTTAATGTTTGGCAACCTGAGAAATATTAACTCTCCAGAACCTGTGCACATCTTCCTTCCCCAAACACCGCCCCCCCCCCCCCCCCACAGCTCTTGGATACATGCCCGTGGCGTGCGATGACGTAAATCATCGAGGTGCCACATTATAGGGAAGATGGCCCAAATTTGGTCTTAAAGCGGACTTTTTTTAAATCTAAAAGCTGGTGTTGGTTTTGGTAAGGATGTGGCTTAACTGTAATTTACAGCTTTGCTTTTGTTTTTCATTTATTATGTAGTCTTTCACTCCCCCCTTCTCCAAATAAACTGCTGCCAGGCTGCTAGCAGTGCTGCCATTTAAGTAGTTATTGAACAGCAGCCTGGATGTTTTAAAATTCTCCATCTGGGGTCCTGCCGCATGGGGGAATTGTGGCTGTGGCACATGTGGCGTGCTCCTGGTGTTAAAATGCGATCTGGCCTCCTTCAGCTTCATCTTGAATGGGTTCCGCTGTGCTGGCAATTGACGAGTAGCCAGAAGCAATGCTGCTGAAATTCTGTCTTCACTTTCAAAGAGCTAATTGATTAGACCAGCTAACCGGCGCAGCCTCTGAACAGGCTGCCTGGTGTTATTGGTTAACCTCTTGGTGTTTTTGCCAAATAAAAAACAACAGCCACACCCAAAAAAATGATTGAGATTAAGATAAAACAGGCAGAGGTTTCACTTTATCTTGTTTATTGAATGTGCTGCTGCAGCTCATGAAGTTTCAAGTTACAATATCCCTTAATTAATAACTTCCAGTTGGAAAGCTTTACCTGACCTCCAACCCCCTCCCCTGTGTGTTTTTTTAAAATCCCTCTCCGTGACGTTAATGTTCTCTGTGAACAGCTAATTGATTTTTAATAATGCCGGCAAACCAAAAATTGTTCTTCTGTTTGCGGCGAAAGCTCTGTGCCGATAAACTCCCAAGAAGCCTGGGTTGTGTTTTGCCAGTGGAAATACTGATTTATTCCATCCTTGCGCTTTCACGTCTGTACTGCACAGTGAGGGAGGGTAACATTTCGAAGGGAATGTAAAATGTCTGTCCGATTCTGGTGCTACCACAGTGAGATCACTGTCAAAAAAACAGCCGCTGCCGTGTATTGGCAAAAGAATTGTACGCCTAACCATGGCGTTGCCACCAATTCTGTTCTGCTGTGGTTGCTGGGTTATGTATGCAGTTTGTGAGAATCCAAATAATGGTCATTCTTACCCAGGCAAAACTACCTGTATAAAACTGAAGGTGCTGTAAGAAACTGTTAGAATTATAGGATTTAAAATTTCCTGGTAGGCGGAAATAAAAATGTTGTTTTTGTTAGAACGGAGAATATTACGGGGTGATTTGATAGAAGTGTTTAAAATCGTCACGTGTTGGGACAGTGTAGATAGAAACAGACTATTTTCAGTGGTTGACGGGTCTAGAACAAGAGGACATAGACATATTAAGTGTAAGAGATTCAGGACAGATAGCAGCAGCAACATTTTTTTAAACACAGGGCTGTGAGGCTGTGTCTATGTCTACACATAAGATTGGGTTAGCTGGATTGCACATAGGGGATCCGGGAGCAGGGCAGGCACAGGGATTGGGACTATTGCTCGTTTGGAATATAAGCACCAATATTGACTGGTAGAGCCAAATGACACACTCTCCGTGTTGTAAGTCTATGTAAAAGTATCTTTCTCCCCCCGCACAAAAAAACACCATGTGAAGATGAGAAATACGGAAAGAAAGGCATTGGTGTGAGTGATAGATAAATACAGGAAACTTTGTGCTATCCGGTACCGACGGGACCGAGCTGTTGCCGTCCCATCAAAACTGCCAGACAAACCAGCGCTAATGTTGAAACATACGGAGCCTGGCAACAAACCCTGTTGCTTAGCAACAGCTTCTAAACAGTCGGCTGTACCTTGCAAGCGTCTCTGTAGCTTAGCAACCGCTTCAGCGAGACCTTGCAGAGCCTGACTAGTGGGAAAAAAAAGCAACGAAAAGGAAAAAAACCTAACGAAACGGCTCCTGATTTTTGCTGGTGGATCGAGCATTCCGGACAGTTAACCTCCGGATAAACCAAAGTTTCCTGTAGAAGGTAGACAAGACAGAACGACTCCCAGTAGAATGGAAGGGGCAGAATGTGTGTTCTATTGCTGAGATAAAATGGTGTAGAATTTAGTCAAAAGTTTAATATTCAGCCAAAATAGCTGAAGCAGCCACTGTGTCAGCCTTGACTCCGTACATAGCACTCTTGCCTCAGAGTCAGAAGGTTGTGGGTTCAAGACCCACTCCAGAGACTTGAGCACAAAATCCAGACTGACACTCCAGTGCGGTACTGAGGGAGTGTGCCGTCTTTCGGATGAGACTTTAAACTGAGAGGCCGTCTGCTCTCTCGGGTGGGCGTAAAAGATCCCATGGCACTATTTCGAAGAAGAGCAGGGGAGTTATCCCCGGTGTCCTGGCCAATATTTATCCCTCAATCAGCATTACTTAAAAAACCAAAAACCAGATTATCTGGTCATTATCACATTGCTGTTTGTGGGACCTTGCTGTGCGCAAATCAGCTGCCGCGTTTCCTATGTTGCAACGACTAGATTTCGAAAACACTTCATTTAGCTGTAAAGAGTCTTGGGATGTCCTGAGATGGGCATTATGTAAATGCAAGTCTGTCTTTCTTTCAGCCTAGACTTTGACCAGCAGTGGAAGGCAGGGAGTTGCACTTGTGAGACCTTTTGGATGTAGGAGTGTGGTATTATGTGGGATTGAGTTAGTATCGGTAAACAATACGGGTGATGTTAGGATGGAAATTGAAATTGAAATTTCCAGTCTCTCTAATGGTTCGGAGGTAAAGTCACTATTTCGGAGCTCTTTTAGGTGTTGAAAGGTCTCGAGTTTAAACTCATTTTGTGCAGATTGCAAGAGGGCCCCATGTGTCGTTATTTTATTCCAGATTCCTGCTCCTAATGGCTACACAGCAACCCTGCTGGAAGTGCGCATCTGTCTACGCTGTGGCCAGTACAGAATTGGGCCTGGTTGTTATTTCCTCCAGAGATGGTTAGCCTGCCTGTATTAGTTGTACAGACTCACTTATAAACAAAGGCTACTTGAGCGAGGTACCAGAGGGCTTTCATGAAAACGTCGGCAAATATGGAAGGGGGGGAAAAGAGAAAATTGGCGAAAGAGGAAAAAAATGTACTGGAGTTTAGACGATTGAGAGGGGACCTCATCGAAACCTATAAAATTCTGTCAGGCCTGGACAGACTAGATGCAGGAAGGATGTTCCCGATGGCCGGGGAGTCCAGAACCAGGGGTCATAGTCTAAGGATAAGGGGTAAGCCATTTAGGACTGAAATGAGGAGGAATTTCTTCACCCAGAGAGTGGTGAACCTGTGGAATTCTCTGCCACAGAGGGCAGTGGAGGCCAATTCATTAAATATATTCAAGAAGGAGTTGGATATATTTCTTAAGGCTAAAGGGATCAAGGGATATGGGGAGAAGGCAGGGACAGGGTACTGAATTTGGATGATCAGCCATGATCTCATTGAATGGTGGAGCAGGCTCGAGGGGCCGAATGGCCTACTCCTGCTCCTATCTTCTATGTTTCTATGTATCTGTTTACAGATACAGATGTTCGATGCAGGATCTTTCGTACAGGATAACAAGGCACCGGCCGGTGTGACACGTACTTAGAAATAATGTTTCCAAATAGGAAGTAAATTGATGTTCCAGCCACTAATCAATCTTGCTGAGATGAATGAAACTACTTGGCAGCACAGCTGTGTAAACACCCGGCTCAGCTACAAGACTGAACCAATAAGGGTGTTGGGCCATACTTCTGAGAGGGGGGAAAAAAACTCTGCGTGTGTCTGAGATGCTACACTTCGTTCATATGTTCACTGAATGATCGTGCAGTAAATGTGGATTCCCGAGCACGCTGGCTGGATGGCAAATCTAATCGGAGGGTTCAGGCGATTATAATAATGGGTACCTGCCCGTGAGTCTTAGGCAGTAAGCTGACTCATGTGGCCCAACGGTAATTTCGTTTTAATTTTACATTGTTTGCAGGATTTTTTTAATTTGTGGGTGGTGCCTTTTCCTTCGTTTCACGTAGTTCATTTGTGTTGCAGCTGGCAGAGGAGGATTTGTGACACTACTGTCACCAATTCATTGCCAAATGATCCGCAGTCGATTGGCGAGGAATTTGAAATCCTAGTTTATAATTGTACGGGTTCAAGGAGCAGGCCAGTATGTTTTGTAGCTGGATACTTTAATCTGCTCCTAATTTAGCATCGAACCACATTTGGAATGAAAATTTAGACGCGGGAAGCAGAGCCGAAAGCAGGTCAACAGTACCTGATTTTTTACGGCGGCGTATTTGATCTGTGAAATCTGGAATAAGAATGTGAGGACTTGGCTTGCATTGTTGGCCGCTGTGCTGTCCAGTCGGGTCAGTTTTAAGGCTCGTAGGGTTCTGTACTGACGCTATGCAGAGTGTTCTGTTTATTGGCACTTTATTGATGTTTGTAATTTCTCTCACATTTTAGTTTAATATCTGAACAAATGAAAGCATTGTCCACACCTGTGTGCCGTTGTCATGGTTTTGGTATTACAGAAATGCCATTGCAGACTATTATACGCACACGCGAGGGAGAACTCAGTCGACGGTCGCGCCCTCCTTTCTAATTTCTTATTGGAGTTTCTGAATCCTGCTGTTTGGAAATCTTCCTTGTGCCAAGTTGGTCCTAATTTAGAATGGCAAATAGTGTGGAATTGTTTTGGTTGCATCCGAGTCAAGTAAGCAGTGCGTGTTCTCACCCCACACCCCCCCTCCCCGATACCCTCTTCCTGATACATTTTTCCTAGCTTCACACCCAAAACTTCCTTTTCTGAAATTGTGTATAAACCATGTTTGTGGGGGCATGGTGTTCCTGACTAGCTACTTACGAGCATAGGGCAAAGGCAGAATAAGAACATAAGAAATAGGAGCAGGAGTCAGCCATTCGGCCCTTCGAGCCTGCTCCGCCATTCAATAAGATCATGGCTGATCTTCGACCTCAACTCCACTTTCCTGCACTATCCCCATATCCCTTGATTCCCTTTAATATCCAAAAATCTATCGATCTCGGTCTTTAATATACTCAAGGACTGAGCCTCCACAGCCCTCTGGGGTAGAGAATTCCAAAGATTCACCACCCTCTGAGTGAAGAAATTTCTCCTCATCTCAGTCCTGAATGGCCGACCCCTTATTCTGAGACTGTGACCCCTGGCTCTAGACTCCCCAGCAAGAATAATGTCAGTGTTCATGGAATCGCTCTGAATTGAAGTTACTGTCGAGCATGCTGCCTGCCTATATTTTCCTCACCTAGGCAAGATAAAAACCAAGCCAATCCATTGAGATTGCATTCAGTTCAGATAGAATGTAATCTCTTGAGGTTTTTATGGGAGGTGGGGGAATGAGGAGGGCGTGTTGTCCAAACCGTTAGCACATGACCCACAACATCCGTAAGAGGATTGAATGGTGCGAGTTCTGTTTGAATCTGAAGAAAGTGCTTGGCTTCCTAATTTTAAAATATTTCAACAAAGAATGTGTGTAATGAAATTCCGAAGCGGAATTGTATTGGGTAGTTTCAGTGGTGCCTTATTGTGTGGAATGGAAGGGATAACCTAACATGATTCACAACCCTGCAAAACGTTTGAGCCCAGTGTCGTGAGATGATCAAAGTAGAGATGAATCTACACACCCACATTTTGTATATTGAAAAATACTGGTTTATAGAATGCAGTTTGAGGTTGGGAGATGACCTTTACTTCGCAAACCACAGCCAGCTTTTTAGTTTTTTTAAATAAAAAGGCTGTTATTGTTTTCCTCTCTGTTTGCAGACTACCCGAGAACAGGTATCTTTGAGTGTTTCCTCTAGCCACCCACACACCTTAACCTGTTCACCGGCACAGGTTAGCTACTTACATTCGAGCAGAAGTTTCTGGAGGAAGAGGGAGGGGGGGCGGTTTGCATGGTGTTACTTTCAGTTGCAAAGAAGAATTAGAAACTAATTGGTTGCCATTTGGGTGGGGAGAGGGTGTCTGAATGTAAAACTTCAAAGATTCTTTGGAGTTTTTGAAAGAGGTACTTTTTGCAAAATAGACGCCACTTCGATCCGCTTGCCCAAGTTGCTATCATCTGTGAAATCTTATTCCTTGTTCAGTAGACATTCTGAAACTCATCAATATGCATCCCAATGCACATCTGTACTCCCCGAGTACCTGTTCACCGCCTAAGGCCAGTGTTATATTGGATTATATGCCACATACAATTTTTTGGTTTTTTTTTTGATAGTGACTGGGCAAAAGAAGGAAAATTTGTTTTGCTCTGAGACCCGCATGCCGTCTCAGTTGCAATTACCTGTGAGTTTAATTTCCAAAAGTGTGGGATAAACTGAATGTATAATGAGGAACAGTGGGTTGCAATCTGTATCCGTACTTGTGATGCTGAATGTTAATAGGATTTCAGTAAAAGTGTAATGGTGGGTGTGTAAAGTTTTCGCCCAGCTACACTGTAGGTGTCCTTTTTAGTCAAGTGGATGTATGAATTTTTTGTCCTGTGAAAAATGCCCAGCACTTAATCAGCATGTCGATTTTTGCTTTTTTGACTTGGGTTGTGTCTGGAGAGAGTATTTTGAGCTTCATAAATAATTAGGTTGAAGCAGTGGTTGTCACTGGTCTGTCAGTGGTGGCAGAAATTTGAAACCCGATTAGGAGCATCACCCGAGAAATCTATTGGCAGAACGTTTGTGCGTGGCATTGAGGTTACCTGTTTCCTATGATGTTTTGGTAGCAACGTGGTAATTAAGCCTATTGACAACTCTCGTGCTGCCGCTGGTTTGATCGTCGTGAGTGACTGGGGCCTGCCTATTTGTGGCATTGTCTCCATTGTGTAATTTAAAAAAACATTTAATAGGGACTCTGCTTCAGAATCTTGTTCCCTTTGGCGGGGGGGGGGCGGTGGGCGGCGAAGCTGCAGCTGTGAAACTGATTGATTCATTCCTTGTCCTCTTCACCCTTCCCAACCAGGACCTGATCAGACTTGCACGACCCAGTCCTTGATTCTTCTCGCCCTGAACTTCAGCAAGTACCCAGAGCTTTGAAGCAGATATTGTTTGTGTATGTATTGAGACACCCTCAAAGCTTCCTTGGAAAAAGTGTAACATCCCCACCGACACCTGGGAATCCCTGGCCCAAGACCGCACAAAGTGGAGGTGAAGCATCCGGGAAGGCGCCGAACACCTCGAGTCTCTTCGCTGGGAGCAAGCGGAAGCCAAGAGCAGGCAGCGCAAGGAGTGCACGTCAACCCAAGCACCCACCCACCCGCCCCTTCAACCGCCGTCTGCCCCACCTGTGACAGAGACTGTAGGTCCCACATTGGACTCATCAGTCACCATCAGACACATCATTTCTAATGTGGAAGCAAGTCATCCTCAGTTCCGAGGGACTGCCTAAGGAGGAGAAGATTTCATGAGAAACTTGGAGATGTTCCTTGAACCAGGGAAACGGCTTGTCCGAGTGGACCAGACCATACCTGCCCAAGTGTCCGCAGTCCATTTTTTCCCCATTATCTTGCTCCCCAATTTTCAGCTGCCTTCCCCACATCAGTTTCAAATCAACATTCTCTGGTACCTGTCACAGGTGCCCTTTTTTTGTTTTTTCTAGCCAAACTCAGAGTTACCATTCTTGTCCATAAACCACATCGTGTTGTGGAAATCGATTTGCTTTGAGGGTAGTTTTTATTTTCCTAATTTTAAGTTTCTGGTGTCGGTTCTGAAAATGAGAGAAAATATAACTTTGACTAAATTGTACACCAAGTTGTTGCTTTTGGGATGTCCCAAGAGCAAGAGGCACTATACAAGTTAACATTCTTTCTTTTAATCCTCTCGAGTGTCCGGGTGCAGGTTTCTGGTGGTCTGCTGTTCTGGGCTTGCTAAAATAGGAGTTCCGCACTGATGCAGCTTCTGGATTCAGTAGAGGACTGAATGGAAAAATCTAATCTGTATGTGGTGTCTGCAGGAATAGCGTAAACTTTCCATGGATTCTAAACCTAGGGACTTGGTCGTCTCGCTGTAACGTGAATGCCCCGTTGATGCGGCAGGGATGTTGGTGGTCTGAATTTGGCCCGACTCTCGCACCGGAAATGTCACGATCGTCATTTTCCCCCCCCCTTGCTGGCCTGCACGATCCTGCACATCAACACTGAAGCTGGATTGCTGGCCTGTATGTGTGGGCTGTGAGCACAGCTCACTCACGGCCGGAAAAACCCCAAGTGGCACTTTTGCCTCTCGAATTCCATGGGATGAAAACACTCGGGAGGTGGTGGTCTGTGTTTCTGGAGGCAGGTGCACTGCCTCTGAAGGCAGTGTTACACTGCGAATGATTATTAATCATATATTAGTGCAGGCGCAGGACTGGGGGGGCTCGGTACCAGCTTGGCTCAGTCATGGCATTCGTACCCCTGAATCAGAAGGTTGCCAGCTCCAGCTCCATTCTGGGACATAAGAACGTAAGAAGTAGGAGCAGGAGTAGGCCATACGGCCCCTCGGGCCTGCTCCGCCATTCAATAGGATCATGGCTGATCCGAATCTAGACTCACGTCCACTTCCCTGCCCTCTCCCCGTAACCCCTAATTCCCTTATCTGCTAGGAAACTGTCTATCTCCATTTTAAATTTATTTAATGTTGCAGCTTCCGCAGCTCTCTGGGGTAGCAAATTCCATAGATTTACTACCCTCTGAGTGAAGAAGTTTCTCCTCATCTTCAGCACCTAACCCACACCGATGGTTGGGTTGAGTGCAGTGCCGAGTGTTGCGTTGTAGGAGGTGCCACCTTTTGATTGAGATATTTCAACTGTGTCCTTGTCTGCCAGTTCAGGTCGATATTGAGTATCTCATGGTCACTATTTGAAGTGGAACACTGAGTTCTTGTATCCTGGCCAACATCCTTCTCTCAACTAACGCCACCAAAAAAACAAGTTATCTGATCATTTAGCTCATTTTTTTCTATGGAGCCTTGCTGTGCGCAATTGACTGACGCGTTTTCCGATATAACAACAGTGATTGCCAATCAAAAGGAATCCACCGGTTGTGAAGTGCTTTGGGGCATGTGATCAGGTGTTATATAAATAGAAAGTCTTCCTTTTTTCATATAACTGAGGGAATCCGCATCACCATTGTAATGATCCCATCATTGGGCTATTCTGCTCTCCGTTTCTGTACTGTTCCCATTGTTCGGTGGGTTTCCTGCCATAATCTGTACTATTTGCATTCTTGGGATGCGTTCCCCTCTGTCTTTGTATTATTTGAACTGTTTGGCTTTTTGAATGTCGAGACTAGAAATCTGGTGGTTCAGCCAGTCCCACTATACCTCAAATCTAGCAGACTGTATGAACTCCTAGTGGCTTATTGGGCATAAACGCCAATGAATGGCATTCGAAAAATAATTACTGCAGACAGCTTTATTTTCAGGAATATCTGAAGTCGTTAAAGAGAGCTTTAAGTTCCTTTGCTCAAACCGATTACACCGGTACACCAGCTCCTTCCTGTATGTTCCCTTTTGGATGCACAATAAGTCGCGTTGAATGCATGTCCTGCCATTTGTACATAAAGTTGTTATATTAGCTTTATCTAAGCAGTGTGGTGAGTGGTCTGGACATATTTATGTATTACAAACAATTGACAGTAAGTACAGAGCTGGTCTTAGTCACGTGCTTCTCTTTCTCTTCCCCCCCCCACCCCCCCCCCCCCTCTCCCAAGGCACACAATGTAGAGGCATCACAGCTCAAAATAGCCAGTGTGCTGTCGGATTGTGATTAACTCAGCAACATGGTCAGATTACGTACGACACAGTGTGTGTTTGAATTGCTGACGGGCTGCTGCGTTTGCCTGCATGTGACCTGCGGCCTCATTCTCAAACTGGTTAATTGAGTCATGCGAAAATGGTGACTACCAGCTCCGTTTTGTTGCTAATGAGGTCTCCAGTTACATGTGGCTGTGCAGCTAATCGGGTCTGCAACATCCGTTTGAGCACTGAGCATGCAGAAACAAAATATTAGCTTTTTTTATTTAAAAAAAAAAAAGAGGACGCAAACATCAGCAAAGAGACCTTGGCAGGAAGCGAAGTAGGCCACTTTGAACCAGGGATCTATTTATTCCAGTTTTCCATCGGTCGGTGATCGTTTCGGAGGTTCGAGAGAAACATTGTAAAGTAGATTAAACAGAGTCGCAAAGAATGCTCAGAAGTAAATACTACCGTACATTTATTTAGCATCGTTAACATAGAACAATGTTCCAAGTCATTTCACAGAGGAGGGGGGTGGAAAAGGAATTCATACTACGCTACAGAGTTGGACAAGTGACCAATAGTTTTTTTTTAAAGGTGGTTTGACCCCAGTTTGATTCTTGGTCTTTATCTAAGTTAACTGACCTCGGCCTGGGGCACGACATGGCTGCCGTTTCCCTGAGTTAGAGAAGCTTTAAGAAAATAAGCCGGGGTTCTCTGCTCCTGTTAATATACAATGACCCCCCCCCCCCTGCTACTGCATGCCGGGTGAGGACTCATTGTCTTGACTCGCAAATAAGAAATGCCTGCTTGGGCGACCTGTAACTGTCTCCGGTGGGACCATACCCCAATGAGGGGAGAAAATCTGCGTCGTGTTGGTGGGGCGGGGGGGTGGGTGAGTTTTTATTTCAGATGTGAAAAATGCAAACATAATTAAAAAAAAAAAGGAATGTAGAATTACATAGAGCCTACAGCACAGAAACTGCCTGTTCGGCCCACCTGGTCTATGCCAGAGTTTCTGCTCCACACGGACCTCCTCCCACCCCATTTCATCTAATACAGAGGGAGGAGGGTTTTTAAAAAAAAAAAGTTAACTTTGTTGAAATTTCAATACCATGAAATTCTACAGCTTGTTGCTGATAAATTCTTGCACCTATCTTTATTCCATCTCAAACTCTTTTTTCAGTATGACTGAACTGGTGCTTCAAGATTCTAGTTGTTGTAGCTGATCTTAATTTGAACTGAATTTGTCCAGCCAACTGATCAGTCTTCAAAAGGGTGGCTCAGTTCATGCACAAACTGACAATCCAGAAGGCAATATAGTTTGCTAGCAAAATACTGCAGATGCTGGAAATCCAAAATAACAACAGAAAATGCTGGGGAAACTCAGCAGGCCAGGCAACATCCGTGGAGAGAAATTACAGTCGACGTTTCGGGTGAACCCTTTTTCAAAACTGGAAAGGAAATAAAATGGATCGAAGGCAGGGCTGCGAGAGAACAGAAGAAGTGGAGAGACACTAAGCAGTATTTTGAATACCTCTTAATGTCTCTTTTGTTCTCTCGCAGCCCTGCCTTCGATCTATTTAATTTCCTTCCCAGTTTTGAAAAAGGGTTCACCTGAAACGTCAACTGTAATTTCTCTCCACGGATGTTGCCTGGCCTGCTGAGTTTTCCCAGCATTTTCTGTTGTTGTTATAGTTTGGTTGCTGGCATCTGGTGGGATACTTCAAATATTTTGAAACCATTTAGGTGCATTTTTGTCTCTGCCACCCTTAACAACAACTTGCAGGTATCGTGTGCCTTTTAACGTAGAAAAACATCCCTCGGCGCGTCACGGAAGCATTGTCAAAAATAAACACAAACAAGCCGGAAAAGGAGATACGGGGAGGAGTGACTAAAACCCTGGCTAAAGAGGCAAGTTTTAAGGAAGGTCTTCAAGGAGGAGAGGAGTGGGAGAGAAGGAGAGGGGAAGTGGAGGGTGTTGGGAGAGGGAAACTGAGAGTTGTAGGTGGAGAGGGAGGTGGAAAGGCAAGCTTGGGGCCTAGACGGCCGAAGGAATGGCCACCAATAGAATGGGTGATGCACAAGAGGCCCGAGTGCTTGGCAATGGTAAGAATCCTTTAGATTAAATTTTACATCAGGCCATCGAGCAATTTAAAAAGATACTTTGGGGTTAAATGAAGAAGGGTGGGAGGAGGTTCGTGTGGAGCATAAACACCGGCATGGACCTGTTGGGCTGAATGGCCTGTTTCTGTGCTGTAAATACTTGTAATATTTTGTAACTTTGTAATTTGTATGAGCTTTCCCTGAAATAATCCTTTCATGACGAAGAAAATGAGCTTTTTGAGGAACGTGTTCAAGTACTTTGGTCTTGCCCGTGGTTGCTTTTGTTGTTGATGGGCCTAGAGACTACATCTTTGTGATATGTACTTGTACGTGCTGATCTGTGACCGTGGTAAGTTATTAAAGCTGTTAACTGACCTTTATCGGTGACGCCTTCAAAATGCCAGGTTTGTTTAAAAACAATTAAAGCGTTGGCCCGCTGGATGCTGAGTAAATGCTCTTCCGCAACTAAACGTTGAGCTGAATCAGTGTCATCTTGGCTCAGATGGTAGGGACGTCACCTTTAATTCACGTTTTGGGTTTAAACCCACTCCAGAATTTGAACATCTCGCCTTGGATAACGTGCAGTACCGAGCGAGTGCTGCAGTGCGGGAGATCTTTCGGACAAGATGTTAATCGAAGGCCCTTTCTGCCTGTTCCGGGGGTTCAGGTAAACCACAGAGATAATATTCAAACTGGAGTAAGCAGATTTTCTGATGTCCTGTCCAATATTCATTCTCCCTTGGCTACTGCCACAAAAAAGCCATTCAACTGATGGTTGTTTGTGAAATCATGATATACATAGAATGGCTCCCAAGTTTTGCCTACTTGAGATAGTGCACTTCAAAGTAATTAATCGTATGTTAAGTGCTTGACTTGTTTCAGAGACAAGTCTGCATATAAACGCAAGTCTTTGTTTCTTGACTATCTTTGTCCAAATTAAAATGGCACAGTTATTGCATTAAAAAGATAAAATTTGTCTGTACTTGTAGTGTAATCCCATTTACTTGCTCTGTCTCTTTATCCTTTAATATTTTTCTTCAAGTGTCTAATTCCCTCTTAATGTAATTGACTTGTTATCTGTTAGTTGTTTGGAAGCTCGTTATTTATTCTTTGTGAAGGGAGTGAAGAAATGTCACAAAGGCTTTCGCAACTTCAGAGAATTGACCCCTAAAAGGTTGTACTGGTCGACAAGTGCCCTGGAAAATGAGTTCTCTTGCCTGCCCCTGTTCTAGCTTAATTTTTCAGTCTGTGGATTTGCCTTGAACAAGAGTGGTGAGCATGTAGAAATCGCTACCATGTGGAGTGGGTGAGGTGACTAGCATAGATGCACTTAAGGTGAAGCTAGATAGGTACATGAGGGAGAAAGGAATAGAAAGTTATGTTGATGGAGTGAAATGGAGTTTGGCCAGCTTCTGTGCTGTAAAATTCAATGTAAAGACGCTGGTTATCTTTTTTGTGGAAAATGTGCAACTTTTGCGTGACCCATCATTGAATTCCCGGTTGGTGCATGAGTTAAGCACGCTTTTTTTTTGAAAAAAGAAGTTAAATGAAGCCCTCCTCTTCCACCTTTTCTCTTGGTAAGACCACACCTTGAGTATTGTGTGCAGTTTTGGTCGCCTTATCTGAGGAAGGATGTTCTTGCCATGGAGGGAGTTCAGCGAAGATTCACCAGACTGATACCTGGGATGGCAGGAATGACGTATGAGGAGAGATTGGGTCGATTGGGCTTGTACTCGCTGGAGTTTAGAAGAATGAGAGGGGATCTCATTGAAACTTATAAAATTCTAACAGGACTGGACAGACTAGATGCAGGAAGGATGTTCCCGATGGTCGGGGAGTCCAGAACCAGGGGTCACAGTCTAAGGATAAGGGGTAAGCCATTTAGGACTGAGATGAGGAATTTCTTCACCCAGAGAGTGGTGAACCTGTGGAATTCTCTACCACAGAAGGCAGTTGAGGCCAATTCATTAAATATATTCAAGAAGGAGTTGGATATATTTCTTAAGGCTAAAGGGATCAAGGGATATGGGGAGAAGGCAGGAACAGGGTACTGAATTTGAATGGTGGAGCAAGCTCGAGGGGCCGAATGGCCTACTCTTGCTCCTATCTTCTATGTTTCTATGCCCCAAGCCCCCTCCTGGAGTTTGACGCTAAACCGCTCGAAACAACAGGATGTACAGATGAGAGCAATCTGTGCCTGTACCGAGGAAAGGTAACCTTGTCGTCAGTAATTGACTGAGAGCAGCAAAGCCACTGCAGGCCTCTGCGGAGTAGAGTATGTAGGGGAGCAGTCAAGGTTAGCCACTGAAATTGCTGGTCGTGCAGTTTGAAAAGATGTCAGACAACGATTAGCCTTGGCTGTGCAGTATAAAGTGTGACGTTGCTTTTTGTTGAGTGAGCCCAAGATCAGCATTAATTAAAACCCAAAACGTTGGCGTTGTTAAAAATACCGATGAAGACGTGAAGAGTATCTTTTTATAGTATTTTCAGATCCGCTGACCACCTTTCCCCAGCCTGATTTTTAGCAGGAAAATTCAGTTGACTTGCAAAGAACGTTCTCTTAAAAGTGCCGTGAGGATGGTGAACTGAGTTAGTAAACTTGGTGCCTTGTAAAATGTACCTCACCTTTTTTTAAAGCTATACTTTTTTTTTCTGGGCCTTTCAGTTGATCTGATACTGAATTTTGGATTAAACTAGGAGATATCAACCTCGAAATGAAGAGTTGACGATAACTCACTCATCTGAAACTCTTTATCCGCTGTATAGTGGAGATGTTAATCCACTTAAAATAAATGTCCAATATAAAATGAACGCCATGTGAATGTGTTAGCATTCATACACGAATCTTGACTTCTGGGCTTTAGACTCAAATATTGTCTCCATTTAAAATAGTGTGATTTTTTTTGAAGCACTAAAAACATCAACCTACAGTGGCTAATATATTCCATTTATTCTCATTTTCAAAAGGAGTGCTTTCCTTTTTGGGAGAAAAATAACTGATAGGGTTAAGAGACCAAACTTTCATCCCATGTTAGTTGGCAGGCTTGCTGTCATCTGAAAGTAATTTAGTGGATAGATTAGATTTCTTGCCTGCACTGATAATTGGATGTTTTATGGCTATTTTCATGCGTGCATTTTTTTGGTATCACTTGCGCTATGTAGCAAGCCACACCTGGCATGTACTTGGGATTGGAAAAATGTGGCCTTTAACATGCCGTACCCGATCAAGGCTCGGAAGCATGGTATGTGTAACATGCCATACCTGGCATGTGTTCGGACTTGGAAAGTTCAGCTTCACTGAAGGAACAATCGTTTCCTGTGCATAAAATACTGCAGAAGATTCACTGAATACTTCCTTAAATAATGCACTCAAAAACCCCCCATGAGCTTGTAATTAGAATTATGCCTGAACATCCCAGAGAATGTGTCCTTTCCTCATCCGTTAGGTTTTTTTCCTGAAGACATTGACTGCACAGTTGCATCCCTGTACATTGCCCAAACAGGCATTGTTCTTGAGTGTCAGCAGGCTCTCCAGCTGTGAAGGACATTCTAGCTGAGCTCGAACTTTTCACCCAACAGCCACGTGTGCACTCCCAGCAGGGGTTGCTGACTTACAACCAGGAAAAAGAAGGGCTTGCATTTATATGGTGTCCTTTCATGACCTCAGGATGTCCCAAAGCATTACAGCCAATGAAATACTCTTGAAGTGTCGTTCAAATGTAAGAAAAGTGGCAGCACGGCAAGGTCCCACAAACAACAATGTAAAAAAAGATCAGAGAATTTTTTTTTTAGTGATGTTGCTTGAAGGATAAATATTGGCCAGGACACGGTGGAAGAACTCCCCATCTCCTCTTCGAAATAGTGCTGTGGGATCTTTTACGGAGCCTTATGGGTTTAGCATCTCATCTGAAAGACGGCACCTCCGACAGTGCCGCACTCCCTCAGCACTGCACTGGAGTGTCGGCCTAGATTTTGTGCTCAAGTCTCTGGAGTGGGACTTGAACCCACAACCTTTTGACTCAGAGATGAGGGTGCCACCGTGCCTTGGCTGACTTTTACTTTCCCTCATCTATTTGGATGAGATTCGTTAATTCAGCACAGAAGAGGGAACAGACCTGTTACTGTCGGGGATGAAACATCGCTGAAGGTAAGCATGCAGGTGCAGCAGGCGGACAAGAAGGCAAATGGTATGTTGGCCTTTGTAGCGAGAGGGTTCGAGTACAGGAACAAGAATGTCTTGCTGCAGTTGTACAGGGCCTTGGTGAGACCACACCTTGAGTATTGTGTGCAGTTTTGGTCACCTTATCTGAGGAAGGATGTTCTTGCCATGGAGGGAGTGCAGCGAAGATTCACCAGACTGATACCTGGGATGGCAGGAATGACGTATGAGGAGAGATTGGGTCGATTGGGCTTATACTCGCTGGAGTTTAGAAGAATGAGAGGGGATCTCATCGAAACTTATAAAATTCTAACAGGACTAGACAGACTAGATGCAGGAAGGATGTTCCCGATGGTCGGGGAGTCCAGAACCAGGGGTCACAGTCTAAGGATAAGGGGTAAGCCATTTAGGACAGAGATGAGGAGGAATTTTTTCACCCAGAGTGGTGAACCTGTGGAATTCTCTACCACAGAAGGCAGTAGAGGCCAATTCATTAAATATATTCAAGAAGGAGTTAGATATATTTCTTAAGGCTAAAGGGATCAAGGGATATGGGGAGAAGGCAGGGACAGGGTACTGAGTTTGGATGATCAGCCATGATCGCATTGAATGGCGGAGCAGGCTCGAGGGGCCGAATGGCCTACTCCTGCTCCTATCTTCTATGTTTCTATGTTTGTTGGGCCCTTGTGTTCTGTGGCTCGGGACAGTTACTTCATCTTTTTGAGCCCTTTTTATGTTTGCTTCATTCTGATGGGAGGAGGCAAAGCAGCCACTCCAGTTGAAAAATGCAAATTACTTGAGGATGTGGCTTACTTTATTATAGATTACACATCTTTTGATAATTTTCAAATTAATACTGGGACTCGGTCTTTGCAAATTCATTCTGCTATTTGACATTCGAAAAACCATTTCCTTTTTTAAAAACGTTATTAGATGACCACAGATCAAAAACCTTTTCCACAGTTCTTAATGTGACTTCAGTTGACATAAATCTTAGCAGTAGGGAGTATACCTGATAATCTTAAGTGAGTGTCCTGCCAAAAACTGGGTGACGGCCAAGGGCATTTCATTTGAACGTGCCCAGCTCAGTCTTCAGTGACAGAGTAGTCTAGAACACTAATACAAAAGCAAAATACTGCGGATGCTGAAAATCGGAAATAAAAACCGAAAATGCTGGAATACTCCGCAGGTCAGGCAGCATCTGTGGAGAGAGAAACAGGGTTAAAGTTTCAGGTCGCTGACCTTTCGTTCGCACTGGAAGAAGTTAGAGATTTAAGAGTTTTTGAGCAAGTACAGAGGGAAGGAAAGAACAAAAGGGGATGATGGTCTGAGAGGGTGGAGGGCAGCAGTGATTAAATGAGAAAAGGGGTGGTGGTGCAAGGCAAAAGGTGGTGGTGATGGAACAAGTAAAGAAACAAAAGATGGGCCGAGAGGCGATGCAAATGGCGACAGCAGAACCATTACCAGCACCTGCTGTCTGGAAAAATGGGAGCAGTGGTTCTGACCCATCTTTGTTTCATTACACGGTGGCATAGTGGTTAGCACTGTTGCCTCACAGCGCCAGGGACCCGGGTTCGAATCCGGCCTCGGGTGACTGTCTGTGTGGAGTTTGCACATTCTCCCCGTGTTTGCGTGGGTTTCCTCCGGGTGCTCCGGTTTCCTCCCACAGTCCAAAGATGTGCGGGTTAGGTTGATTGGCCATGATAAATTGACCCTTAGTGTTAGGGGGATTAAATACGTGGGGTTACGTGTTGGTGTAGGGGTTACGGGGATCGGGTGGGATATGTGTTGGTGCAGGCTCGATGGGCCGAAATGGCCTCTATCTGCACTGTGGGGTTTCTGTGATTCTGTGATTACCATCCCCTTTCACCTTGCACCATCATCCCTTTTGTCATTTAATCTCTCTTGCCTTCCACCCTATCGCAGACCTTCCCTTTTGTTCCTTCCCAATCCCTCTTTCCCTGCCTCTATTTGCTTAAAAGCAGTCACATCTCTAACATCTTCCAGTTCTGACAAAAGGTCATCGAACTGAAACTTTAACCTCGTTTCTCTCTCCACAGATGCTGCTTGGCCGGCTGAGTATTTCCAGCATTTTCTGGCTTCAGACTAGAACACTGCTGTATCTATTCTGTTTTTGGGTTTTTTTTTGCGCTCCGAATTGTGACCTTTCTGGGGAATAAAATGTTTTATTACATTGTAACCCCACTCGTCACATGCAATCCACTTGGGTCAGGTGAAACACAAGTTAGATGTAGAATGAAGCTCTCTGTACTTGTCCTGCACTATTATCACCAATCTGAGAGGAATTATAGAGAATTTACAGCACAGAAACAGGCCATTCAGTCCAACTGGTCCGTGCCGGTGTCTATTCTCCACACCAGCCTCCTCCCACCCTACGTCATCTCGCCCCATCGGCATATCCTTCCATTCCTTTCTCCCTCATGTACTTAGCTAGCTTCTCCTTAACGATTAACATCAACTGTGCTGCTGCAATGCTTTAATCTCTGACACTAGCCATTTTTGGTGCCTATAAGTAAGGATACCAGTTTAATGCTGACTCTGGCTGTGGATCGTACCCACGTTGATGGGATGAAAATCTGAGTCTTCTAGCTGTGAGCCCCCACGTGAGATGAGTTTAGGGTGCTCTTAACTAAGTTCTTGGCATAAAATAGAAAAACGTCCATAACTTGAAACTAAACTGGCTTATTCAAGAGACCTGAAGAGGCAGGTGTGGGTTTGCTTTTGTGGCTGTGATGCAGACAACTGAAAGGCCATATTTGAACCTTTTAAGTGTGTGGGCAGTATTGGCAGAATATGTGGGTGAGCTGTGGCGTGACGTTTAGGGCATTGTGATGGACTTCTTAGGGCTTTAAACTAAGCAGAAGGTTAGCAAAATGGCTAAAACCACATGACCATGTACTAATTAAAGTATAAATCTCTCTTTGTATTTTTTTTTAAAAGAAAGATTTGTTAGTATGGGATGTTGGTTTACATCTGGTGATCTCCCTTCAGCCAGCCATGTATTTGTGTGCCTCTCTTTCTCTCTCCTCCCTTTCCCTCTCCCTCTCTCTTCCCCCCCCCCCCCCCCTCTCCCTTATATACACACGTCAATTGTACCCTTGTCATATGAGATTAAACTGAAGGTTATAAGCAAGTTACCTGGAGCTGTTCACTTACACTTTCCACCAGCAGGCTGTAGAGCAGTATTGACACAAACACAGCCATCAAGTACAGTGTTCTATAACTTGGCTTGTGTGTCTAAACATTTATTGCCTATTTGAACAAAAAGTTGGAAATCAGTTCCAGTGCTGAATTACCTGCTCGGTGCGGGCAGCAGTTGTGATGCTACAATTGGTGCCTGGGCCAGTGAGGAGTAGAGATTGGCTGAGGTTCCTACTCCTTCAGTGTAGTACCGAGGTAGCGCTGCACGGTCGCGTCGTCTTTCAGATGAGACATTAAACCGAGGCCCCATCTGCCCTCTTGGGTGGATGTAAAAGATCCCGTGTCATTATTCAAAGAAGCACAGGAAAGTTCTTCTATGTATTGCCAATATTTATCCCACTTCCAACATCACAGATAGATTACCTGGTCACTTATTGCATTGCTGTTTAAGGTACCTCGCTGTGCACAAATTGCCTGCCTCATTTCCCTACATTGCAAACGTGACTACACCTCAAAAGGTACTTAATTGGCTGTTGTGCTTTGGGACGTCTTGAAAGTTGTGAAAGGGGCTATATAAATGCAAATTCTTTCTTGCTTTACTGATCGGTATCTAGTAGCCTCTGCTGAAAGTGGAGGTTAGTTAAGACATGATTGGGCTCGACTGTGATGCTCTCCACGGGTGAAAGCCTCTTGACTATTAACTGTCTATGGCTTGTACATGAGGATGTCCACTGGGATGGGCTAAGTGAGAGCTGTCGGTGCCTTTGGAACGGTATTCCAGCAGGAATTTCTGCCTTTGAGAGGAGGGAAGAAACTTGGAGGGGGGCAGAAAGGTTCCGAGTTCCTCAGGACTCCCGTCCCTCTGCTCTTTAGGTGAGCCACAAACCGTATCCACGTACTGACTTGTGACTTCAATAAGTTAAAGACTTTGTAAAATTTTAAACAAATATTAACGGACTTTTTATGTCAGACGTTAGGTATGCTCCTGAAAGCACGATGGTAAGTTAGTAAGTATAATTACTGACTGAAGTCTGTAACTATTGCATTAAATTGAACCATGCCAAGCACGCCTGAGCTCTTTGCCACTATTTTCATGCCTGCATACTTTCCTAAATATCTGTACTTGGTGCGCAAAAAAAGTCTGTCTGGAAAATGATTAAAATGCCCTGTTTGTTTTGCCTGTGACTTTTAAATTACTTTTGTATGATTTCCACTTCATCCTTTTGATGGCAGCTTTTGCAGGCTGACTTTTTTTTCCCTGAGTGTTGCTTATGTTTCTGGTTGAGATAAGTCTTGGAAGCAACGGCCACATAATGCCAACCTAACCCATTCAAATAAATGGCTTATTACTGCCCCCCCCCCCCCCCCCATTTTACTTTCCCTCCCTCCCCCTCAGCTAACCAGAATTTCAGGCAAGCTGTGAAAAGCTGTTTCTATGATTCTGTTACCATTACATTAGAAATAAATAATGGCCTGTATTTTGTGCTAAGAATAACGGTGAGGCTCTCACCGCCATTGTGGAGTAAATTGGACAGCGACTGCTGCCGTCTGCTCATGTGCAGTTAAACGCAGAAATATAGAAATATAGAAACATAGAAGATAGGAGCAGGAGTAGGCCATTACATCTAGTTCCCTCGTCCAGATCATTAATATATATTGTGAATAGCTGGGGTCCAAGGGCCGATCCCTGCGGTAACCCACTAGTCACTGCCTGCCAAGTAGTTGCTGTCCAAATTGCCCTGTTCCTGCACAAGCTGCGCCACCCCGGTACCTCGCCTATAGACTCAGCATTCAAACACACGAAAGGTGTGAAGTTGCGGTACTTACCCACTAGATATCCATTAAACAAGCCAGAAACATTTAGGGCTTGTCCATTCAAGTGTAAGTGAAATTTTAACGTTACGATAAGTCATAATTACTGCCAAACAACCTCTCTGACACTGAAAATTAACTTTTACAAGTGTGGAGCCTCATTCTTGCAGATTTTAATTATTGTTGGAGATTTTTAAAAAGTAACTTTTTCTTTCTGCCTCTTCTATCTCTTTCTTAATCCCATCTTTCTTTCCCTCTCTTTATTTCACTTTCTGTGCATGATTTTACATTGAATTAAGTATTCTAACTTGCACTTCCTGGTTTAGACTCTGCGTGTCTCAGTGAGGATTGTTCAATCGGATTTGGTTGAGGAGACGCGCTGTCCACACAGGTCGCAGATACCCTGTAGAGGGCGGCGCACTGCATCAGACTCCTGATAGAAACATACAAGATAGGAGCAGGAGTAGGCCATTCGGCCCCTCGAGCCTGCTCCGCCATTCAGTGCGATCATGATCGTCCAATTTCAGTACCCTGTCCCTGCCCTCTCCCCATACCCCTGGATCCCTTTAGCCTTAAGAAATATATCCAACTCCTTCTTGAATATATTTAATGAACTGGCCTCCACCGCCTTCTGTGGTAGAGTGTTCCACAGGTTCACCACTCTCTGGGTGAAGAAATTCCTCCTCATTTCTGTCCTAAGTGGCCTACCCCTTATCCTTAAACTGTGACCCCTGGTTCTGGACTCCCCCACCATCAGGGACATCCTTCCTGCATCTAGTCTGTCCAGTCCTGTCAGAATTTTATAAGTTTCAGTGAGATCCCCTCTCATTCTTCTGAACTCCAGCGAGTACAAGCCCAATCGACCCAATCTCTCCTCATATGTCATTCCTGCCATCCCAGGTATCAGTCTGGTGAATCTTCGCTGAACTCCTTCCATGGCAAGAACATCCTTCCTCAGATAAGGCGACCAAAACTGCACACAATACTCAAGATGTGGTCTCGCCAAGGCCCTGTACAACTGCAACAAGACATCCTTGTTCCTGTACTCGAATCCTCTCTCTACGAAGGCCAACATACCATTTGCCTTCTTAACCGCCTCCTGATGACCGTAAGTTACCGCTCAAAAGCTCACGAAAAGTCTGTGGACAGCTGTAAGCGTAACGAACGGCAAGTGCCGTTCGATCGTTGCTCACACAGAGTCTGGGCCAATGTATTGCGAAAATGTGAAAAGGCGCAAAGAGGTTTAGTTCGGTGCAACCATATCATGTCTTAACTTTGCATCAGTGCCCCGGAGCAAGGTCAGACTGAAGGGGGCGGGCCGATGACTTCCTGAAACTGTTAAGATTGCTCCAGTTTACTGAAAGACAACTTCTGGGTTCTGAAAGTTGTGGAGATGCTCAGTTAACAGCAGAATGCATCAAATAACTTTGTGTTGCTGCCTTGTTGCACAGTTATGTTTTGATGAATGTTTGGAGCTCGGTTTAGCGCCAGCGCCCTATCTAAAGCCAGCAGATTGGATTGTCTTCCCTAGATTATACAGCTGAGCTAACAAGGGCGCTGCACAAACAGAGAAAAAATAAGTCTGCCTTAGCTGACATACTTTCTTAAATAGTAGGAGGCTGAGGTAAAAGAAGTCGGCGATTTGAGGAATATATTTGCATACTGTGGTCAGAGCAGTAGTAGTCTGTGGTTTGCAAAGTAAATATTAGTAGTGTTCCACTGGGGTTTCAGCTGGCACTTTCAAAAGGTCCCACATAGTGAACTGTGAAATGTTTGTGCTCGTTCTGCCTCCTTTCCTTCCCCTTTGCATCTTTTCTTGCACAACATTTGAATTGAGATATTTGTGTGAAAACATTTGAAAGTCAAACCCACTTTACAAGATTTAAAGTATCGTGCATAACATTTCTGCAAACGAGAAAAATAGCTTCTGTACCAAATTGGATAATGTGGGTAGTAATGCTAAGGTCCGTTTCTCCTTACCCCCACTGGCAGTACGGTTCCGCAAGCACTAATACCTTGCCCAAGTGCCTGTCTCATCTGAAGCCTTGACGCTGAGCGTCGGTAGGCTGCTTGATTGTTGAACGATCAGCTTGAAGGAAACTAGTTGAATCTTGACAAAGGTGTGACGAGCTTGTCAGATGTTCTGTGCGCAGATGAGGTTTTCTGTAAACTGCAATATGACCATTTTGGCAAGTTTGGAGCACAACCCATTTGATCATTTCAGCAACTGAAACCCCATAACAAACACACATCTATAATTGCGGAAGCTTATCAGTGTATGACTGAACTTAAAGCAACGAGCATTAAAAGCCAATTAGAGAATACTGTTTTGCTCAAGGTTTTATATTTAAATCTGCTTAGTCATAGAGTCATAACGGCACAGAAAGAGGCCATTCGGCCCATCGAGTCCGTGTCAGCTCTCTGTAGAGCAATCCAGTCAGTCCCATTCCCCCGCTCTATCCCCGTGGCCCTGCAAGTTTATTTCCCTCAAGTGCCTATCCAGTCTCCCCTTGAAAGCATTGAGTGTCTCCGCTTCCACCACTTCCGTCGGCAGCGAGTTCCAGGTCCTCACCACTCGCTGTGTAAAAAAGTTTTTCCTCACGTCCCCCCTGTATCTCTTGCCCAAAACCTTAAATCTGTGTCCCCTAGTCCTTGTACCATCAACTAGTGGGAACAGCCTTTCCCCGTCTAGCCTATCCAAACCCGTCATAATCTTGTACACCTCTATCAAATCACCCCTCAACCTCCTTTGCTCTAATGAAAACAAATCCAGCTTCGCCAACCTGTCCTTGTAGCTAAGATCCCCCATCCCCGGAACCATTCTGGTAAATCTCCTCTGCACCCTCTCAAGGGCCTTCACATCCTTCCTAAAGTGTGGTGACCAGAACTGGACACAATACTCCAGTTGTGGCCTAACCAGCGCTTTATAAAGGTTCAGCATAACTTCTCTACTTTTGTACTCAATACCTCTATTTATGAAGCCCAAGATCCCATATGCTTTGCTAACCACTCTCTCAATATATCCTGCCACCTTCAGGGACTTATGCACATTAACTCCCAGGTCCCTCTGTCCCTGCACACTCTTTAAAACTGTGCCATTAAGTGTATATTGCCTCTCCCTGTTCCTTCTGCCAAAATGCATCACCTCGTACTTCTCTGTATTAAATTCTATCTGCCACTTGTCTGCCCATTCTGCTAGCCTTTCTATGTCCTGTTGCAGTCGATTGTTATCATCCTCACTGTTTGCCACACCCCCAAGTTTGGTGTCATTGGCAAATTTAGAAATTCTACTCCTGTATTCCAATATCCAGGTCAGTTTTAAGCAGTGGCCCCAGCACTGGCCCTTGGGGAACACCACTGTCTACCGTCCTCCAGTCTGAAACACAGCCATTTACCACAACTCGCTGTTTTCTGTCCTTAAGCCAATTCCTTATCCAAGCTGCCACTGACCCTAGTCCATGAGCCTCAATTTTGTTAACCAACCTTCTATGTGGCACTTTGTCAAACTCCTTCCGAAAATCCATGTAGACAACATCCATTGCATTCCCTTCATCAATCCTCTCTGTTACTTCATCAAAAAAATTCAATTAGATTAGTCAAACGCGATCTGCCTTTTACAAATCCGTGTTGGCTCTCCTTAATTAACTTAAACTTCCCCAAGTGCCTGTTAATTTTTTCCTTCATTATTGTTTCTAAAACTTTACCCACCACTGATGTTAAACTGACTGGCCTGTAGTTACTAGGATTGTCCTTACACCCTTTCTTGAACAATGGTGTCACATTTGCCACTTTCCAATCCTCAGGCACCTCCCCCGCATATAGGGAAGATTGGAAAATTATGGCAAGTCCTTCCGCTATCTCCTCCCCCAATTCCCTTTGCAACCTGGGATGCAAGCCATCTGGACCAGGCGACTTGCCCACTCTAAACATACCCAGCCTGTCTAGTACATCCTATCTATCAATTTTTCACCCCTTCCATTGCTTCTACCTTTTCCACTTCTACCGATATTTTGTCAGCATCCACCTCCTTAGTAAACACCGATACAAAGTACTCATTGAGTATTCTAGCCTTACCCTGCCCATCTAAGCATATATCACCTTCTTTGTCTCTAATAGGCCCCACCCCGCCTTTTACTACCTGCTTACTGTTTACATGCCGGTAGAAGATTTTTGGGCTCCCTTTTATGTTAACCGCCATTCTACTCTCATATTCTCTATTTGCCAATCTTATTTTCATCTTCACTTCCCCTCTCAACTTATTGTATTTGGTCTGGTTCTCCCTTGAAGAATTCACCCAACATGCATCATACACCTTTTTTTTTTGTTTCATCATCTTCTTTATCTCCCTCGTCATCCTTGTTGATTCATTACTTGTCCCATGACCATCCCCTTTGGTTCCCTTACCCTTCCCTCTTGTTGGAATGTACCTAGCCTGTACTTGGAACATCTCCTCCTTAAAGATCACCCATTGTTCCATTACAGTTTTTCCTGTCAGTCTTTGGTTCCATTTTACCCTGGCTAGATCCTTTCGCATCCCATTGAAGTTAGCCCTATTCCAGTTTAGAAGTTCCACTCTACATTGTTCCTTACTCCTCTCCATTGCTAATCTAAATCTTATGATACGATGATCACTTTTACCCAAGTGTTCTCCCACAGACACTTGGTCGACCTGGCCCACCTCATTCCCCAGCACCAGATCCAGCAATGCCTCCTTCCTAGTTGGGCCAAGAACATATGTGTTCAGGAGAATTTCCTTGACCAATTTCAGAAATTCCTCCCCCTCCTTTCCCTTTACCCTAGCATTATCCCAATTGATATTTGGGTAATTAAAGTCCCCCAATATCACCACTCTATAGCTCTTGCATATCTCTGCGATTTCCCTGCAGATTTGCTCCTCTACCTCCCTCTCACTATTTATTTGGAGGCCTATAGAATACCCCCAATAGTGTGATCATTCCCTTTTTGCTCCTCAACTCTAACCAAATAGATTCTGTCCTTGTTCCCTCAAGAACATCCTCCCTTTCCAACACTACAATGTCTTCCTTCATCAGCACTGCCACCCCACCTCCCTTTTTTCCTTCCCTATCTTTTCTGAACACCTTGAATATTAAGTGCCCAGTCCTCACCGTTTTTAAGGCACGTTTCTGTTATTGCCACAGCATCATATTGCCACGCGGCTAATTGTGCTCGTAGCTCACCAATCTTATTCACCACACTTTGTGTGTTTACGTACATGCATTCTAAACCCATTTTTGAATTTTTCATAGTCTTTCTTAGCCTGCTCCTATTGAATATGTTACTACTTCTGCCTCTAGTACCTGTACTACTTTCTTCTCCAGTACTATCCAACACACTCACTCTTTTATGCACCTTATTCCTTTTTTCTACTCCTATATGCTGGCGCCCACCCCCCTGCCAAGCTAGTTTAAACCCTCCCCAACAGCACTAACAAACCTTCCTGCGAGAATATTGATCCTGGCTCTGTTGAGGTGTAACCCGCCCAGCTTGTACAGGTCCCACCTTCCCCAGAAACGATCCCAATGCCTCAGGAATCTAAAGCCCTCCCTCCTGCACCATCTCTCCAGCCACGCATTCATCTGTTCTATCCTCCTCTTCCTGTACTCACTAGCACGTGGCACCGGGAGTAATCCGGATATTACTACCTTTTGAGGTCCTGCTTTTTAATCTCTCTCCTAGCTCCCTAAACTCTGCCTGCAGGACCTCATCCCTCATCCCTCTTTCTGCCTATGTCGTTGGTACCGATATGGACAACGACCTCTGGCTGTTCCCCCTCCCCCCCGCAGAGTGTCCTGCAGCCGTTCAGTGACATCCTTGACCCTGGCACCAGGGAGGCAACATACCATCCTGGAGTCACCTCTACAGCCACAGAAACTCCTGTCTGCTCCCTTAACTATCGAATCCCCTACCATTATTGCTCTTCCACTCTTTTTCCTCCCCTCCTGTGCAGCTGAACCACCCGTGGTGCCGTGGACTTGACTCTGGCTGCACTCCCCAGAGGAACCATCGTCCCCACCAATCCTCAGAACAGAATACTGGTTGGAGAGCGAGATGCACTCCGGGGACTCCTACACTACCTGCTTGGTCCTCCTCTTCTGTCTGGCGGTCACCCATTCCCTCTCTGCCTGCACATTTTGAAGCTGGGGGGTGACCACCTCTAGAAACGTGCTATCCACGTAACTCTCAGCCTCGCGGATGCACCGCAGTGACTCCAGCCGCCGCTCAAGCTCCGAAACCCGGAGCTCGAGTTGCTGTAGCTGGTGACACTTCCCGCACGTGGTCGCCCAGGCTACGCGAAGTGTCCAGGACTTCCCACATGGCACAGGATGTGCACTCCACGGGACTGAGCTGCCCTGCCATGTGGTAACGAGTTCCCCATTCTGACTGCTCTCTGGGTAAAGAAGCTTCTCCTGAATTCCTTATTGATCCGACACGTTCGCTTCAATGTGTTGCACTACCATGTCACGACTTGTTATTTATTGGCCTTCTATCATCTTTTTAACCTGCCCCCTCGCCCTCCTCGGGGCCGTGGGGAAGTGACTGGCCTCCACTCCACACCTGTTACACGGCATAGCTGACCTTGAGCCCATATCTCACCACTTTGGCAAAGCAACATGCTACACAACAATCACTAAGCTACCAGGCTGCCTTCACTCGGAACTGCCAGCTCTCCAGTCATACTGTTGCTCCTCCTGCTCTTAACGAACTTGTTAATCTGATAATTGCTGCGCCCTTCCCAGCATTTGTAGGAAGCTCATAAATTGCAGTGTGTTTGACGAGGGTGAGGGGGTGTAATATAGTTTGGCAATAAAACTCAAAAGTGTAGGTTTAGGATTTGGTCACTGGAACCTGATATTATTAGGGTATATTCACACTATTTCAACATTTGTGCTCCTGTTTCGGGTGTTAAGGGCAAACTGACTGCAGTGAAGCACATTAAAACCACCCTCCTCCAGGGAGTTTCACTACACTTTGCTCTTGTGTCCAGTTGGGCCTTGATTCCAGATTCAGACTGCCGTTGCACTATAAATGCTACAGTTGTAGTGTAAGTGCACCCTGAGAGTGCTGCTAATTTGCATTTGTCTTCAAGTTATTGGGAGCAGAGTTGACCATCCAGCAGCTTATTTATGCAAACTGCTTTCTTTGCTGGAGTTGAGAATTCCGTCCTGTTTGTAAATTTAATCGAAACATTGGCCCAGAAATTCGGGTCTCCACGGGTGAGTACGCACGGGGTACTCACCCGTAGGCCCAATGGAAGTGCCGGTTTTGTGCATGCACCGTGTATGTGCAGGAAACCGGCACTTCGATCCCCTGAACGAAGGGGTTCAGAGGTTCAACGCGTGCGCGGGAGAGGCTCCGCGTGCGCATCGAACTTTGTTTTTTGTGCAGGTTTTCCCGGGAGGGTAAGTCTCCAGAAGTTAGACATTTAAAAAGCAGGCGTAAGGCCTGTTTTTTTACAAGGTAAGTGGTGAATTAGTTAAAATTAAAAAACATTTTTTCCACAGGTTTATTATTTTTAAATACTTTAAAGCAAGGTAAGTTTATTTTTAGCCCCGTTAGAAAATAAAATAAATTTTCAAAAATTTAAATTATTGTTTAAAATAGTTATTTCATGTAATTTATAGTTTATTTAAAAAATGTGATTTGAAAAAAAATTTATTTGAAGATTTAGTGATGTTTTGGGGCCGTAGTATTTATAAGTCTTGACAGCTCTTCCTGTCAATCTTATGAATGGAGCATTCCGATTGGCTCCCCATGGCCCACGTGATCCCAGGGGATGCATCGAACTAACTGCGCCCCTGGGATACGCAAGCACTGCGCGCCGGCAGCTGGAGCAGGCCCCGGATCGGAATTCCACGGGGGCCCACAGCTCAACGGCCGGCGCGCAAGGTAAGTGCAGGTCGGGGGCGTGCACCCGCGGGAAGCCCCCGACCCGAATTTCTGGGCCAATATCTCTGGGAAAACTGATACGTATTCAGATCCACTTTGTTTTTTAACTGTGTGGTATTTATTACCCAAAAACACTTTTATTTATCTTGAACCTTTTGCTAATTCAAGGTATTATAAATTAGGATTGACAAAAGACCTGGAACTCCACAAATAATTTTATTTCTCCTTGTCTTTCCCTTCCACTCCCCTCGTCCCCATTCTATTTTCTGGGTGATTATCTCCCACCGCCTGTGTGCTGCCAAGTTGTGTACTACTCCCTGACTGAGAGGGAGATCTAATCCCAAGCTGGTGGGGTGGGGGTGAGGGTCTCCCAGTGGTACTGTGACCTTTTTATATTGCAACCTGGGTGTTGAGAGAGTGGGTTTAACTGTGCCATCTTATCCCGTTTACCATTTTAATATTCAGCTCATCCTGTGCGTTGACTCAATGGGCCAATCCCCATTTTGCACATGCCATGATATTTTGGCAAGTGCCTATTTCAAGGAAAAGTGACAGTCACTCATGTAAAGATCAAGACTGAGATATTGAAACCGGTTCCATAATCTTATGACCTGGAACGCGCTACCTGAAAGGGCGGTGGAAGCAGATTCAATAGTAACTTTCAAAAAAGGGGAATTGGATAAATACTTGAAAAGGAAACACTTGCAAGTCTATGGGGAAAGACCGCGGAGGGTGGAACTAATTGGGTGGCTCTTTCAGCCATGGCTCAGTTGGTAGCACCCTTGCCTCTGAGTCAGAAGGTCGTGGGTTCACTCCAAAGACTTGAGACTTGAGCACAAAAATCTAGGCTGACTTTCCAGTGCAGTACTCGGGGAGTGCGGCACCTCACTGTCGGAGGTGCCGTCTTTCGGATGAGACGTTAAACCGAGGCCTCGTCTGCTCTCGCAGGTGGACGTAAAAGATCCTGTGGCACTATTTTGAAGAGGAGCAGGGGAGTTATCCCCGGTGCCCTCAATCAACATCACTAAAACAGATTGGTCATTATAACATTGCTGTTTATGGGAGCTTGCTGTTTGCAAATTGGCTGCCGCGTTTCCTACATTATAACAGTAACTACACTTCAAAAGTACTTCATTGGGTGTAAAGCACTTTGAGATGTCCGGTAGTCGTGAAAGGCGCTATATAAATGCAAGTCTTTCTTTCAAAGAGCCAGCAGAGGCACGATGGGCCGCGTGCACGTACAGGAAACTTAGTGCTATCCGGCACCGATGGGACCGAGCTGTTGCCATCCCATCAAAACTGCCGGACAAACCAGCACTAATGTTGAAACATACGGAGATTTTGAGCTCCGTATCTGGCAACAAACCCTATTGCTTAGCAACAGCTTCTAAACAGTCGGCCGTACCTTGCAAGCGTCTCTGTAGCTTAGCAACAGCTTCAGCGAGACCTTGCAGAGCCTGACTGGTGGAAAAAAAAGCGACGAAAAGAAAAAAAAACCTAACGAAACGGCTCCTGATTTTTGCCGGTGGCTCGAGCATTCTGGACAGTTAACCTCCGGATAAACCAAAGTTTCCTGTATATCGTTACATCATCGCGTTGCACACTGAAGTCACCACCAATATGTGTTGCGGGCGCTAGACTAGAGTGTTTACTGGCTCCAGGAAGACCTAGTTTAAAAAAAAAAGCTTCTCCTGGCCTTAAAGGGGAAAAAAAACTGGCAGGTTTGGTTTAATGTGAGAATCACCTTTAAGGAGCTTTGCATTGGCTCATGGGAGGCTCATGGCAGTGGTGTTATGGAGTATATTTTGCCTCGGGCGAAATAGTTCACCTCTCTAGAAGGAGGAAGGACAAACCTCGCCATCTCTGCAATAACCAGGCTGAAATCGGGAGTCTGTTGGCTGCAGGATGGCGGCCCGTTTTTTAATGTACAGTGCTGTTGGAGGAGGACTCTGTCAATCGTGAAGGAGACGAGAAAGTAAATATCTTCTCGGATTACAATTTGCTAACCCAACAATGTTCCTCCTCTTGTAGTGAGACTGAAGTGGAGAAAAAAGTAAAAAAATGATTGAAAGATTGTGCTTCTAAAATTTGAATGTCTTTGCATACTTACCAGCTGCTGCCTTCTGATTGGGCTAACTCTATGATATCATCACTAACAAAATCACACGCTGTGCTTGGAAGATGGCCTCTTTCAGCGTGGAGCTGGATTGTTCATTAGGAATGGAAAATACGTAACTACAGGAAACTTTCTGATATCCGGCACCGACAGGACCAAGCTGGTGCCGTACCATCAAAACTGCCGTATAAACCAGCGCTAATGTTAAAACATACGGAGCTTTTCAGCTCCGTGTGAATCAACAAACCCTGTTGCTTAGCAACAGCTTCAAAACAGTTGGCCGCAGCTTAAAAGCGTCTCTGTAGCTAAGCAACAGCTTCAGCTAGACCTTGCAGAGCCTGACTGGGGGGGGGGGAAAAAAAAAGCAACGAGAAGTAAAAAAAACTTATAGGAAACGGCTCCTGAATTTTGCCGGTAGATAGAGCATTCCGGACATTTAACCTCCGGTTAAACGAAAGTTTCCTGTATATTTAAAACATTGGTTTAGTGATGTGTTCCTCAGTTTTTGAGTGCTTTACTTTTTTTTTAATATAAAGTTTACATTTGACGCCGAAGTGCTAGTGCTCAAACTACAGATTAATTTAGAATGGCTGAAGTTACATTTCGCTAATGTTAACGACTTCACTAGTTAAAATGTTTGTTAAAGCTAACGTCTAATTATCTTTCAAAAGGGAATTGAATAAGTATCTGAAGGAAAACATTTTGCAGGGCTACGGGGAAAGGGCGGGGGGAGTGCGACTAGCTGGAGTGTTCTTGCAGAGAGCCGGCACGGGCTCGACGGGCCGAATGGCAGCCTCCTGTGCTGTAACCATTCTATGATTCTATAATTCTGACCATTGGCTAAGCAATGACTTAACAATTTTTGTTTGCGTGGAGCTAGACTGATCACTGAACTTTTTAAGTATATATTAATTCTGGTCCCTGCTGTTGTTGAGTGGGGGGAATACAGACCCTAGTTTAAAAAAAATATTTAGGAAAGGGTAGCATAAGAAGTGGATGTTAAATTGTGAGAGATGCGTGTCTTTGTTATACTTTTGCACTAATCAATTCAAAAGCATTTAGAAGGGTAAATGAAATAATAAAACTGACAGCATTAATCATTCTGTTTATCGCACAGAACACTTTGGTGCCGTGCACAGATCTCTGAAATATGCAGGAGGAGTACAAACGTTTAACAAATCATCCTGATGACTGGTGGCAACTTGTGTAAATTAAATGACAAGAGCTTCCACCTCTCATATCTTGTGTCTGGCCACGTACTCCAATATCAGGACAGTGATGACCACCGTTCGAACCATCACTGCCCGAAATAGCCAGTGCACTTAATCGCACCTTCGGAATTGACTTCCGTGGTAATGACAAATGGTTAGCGGCATTTGTCCGATATAGGTGGTTGTCCGTGATGAGCATGCACTGTATAAATGGTGGGGACTGTAATACCACTTTAGCTAAAGTGCTTAACCCTTTATGCAGCTAGAATTTAAACTCGTGAGTCTTAAATCTATACGGTGCCATCCAACAGCGTAGTATGCTTGAAGATGGCAGGAGCCAGTGTATACAATGCAATTTGGTTAGCTGGGGTACTCGGGTGCTATTGTTGGGACGGGGATAAACTTGAAGTAATAATGGAAGGATTTGCCTTCCTTTTGGAATAAAGCATGGGTGAAGTGTGACTAAAACGTGAAGTTCTTTTTGAAGGAGTCTAGTCACCGTGCACCAACATTAGAACAACATCTTACGTTTATATAGCACCTTTAAATGTAGAAAAGTGCCCCAAGGCACTTCAGAGGCACAATCGGACAAAAATGGACAGCCGAGCCAAAAAAGATAGTTGCAGGGGTGACCAAAAGCTTGGTTAAAGAGGTTGGTTTGATGGAGAGTCTTAAAGGAGGAGCGTGAGGTGGATGCGAAGAGGTTTTGGGGTGGAAATGAGAGTGAGTGGCCTAGACGGTTGATGGCACGGCTGCCAGTGGTGTGGCACAGTAAGGTTGGAATGCACGAGGCTAGAGTCGGAGGAGTCTTGAGTTTGGTGGGGTGATGTAGGGCTGGCGGAGGTTACAGAGGTAGGGAAGGGCGAGGCTGTGAGGAGATTTGAATGAGAATTTTAAATTGGAGAGATTGAAGGACCAGGAGCCAGCGTAGGTCAGCGAGGACAGGAGTGATGGATGAGCGTGCTTGGTGCAACTTCGAACACGGGTAATAGAGTTTCGCATGAGCAGAAGTTTACAAAGCGTGGAGGATGGGAGGCCTGCCGGGAAAGCATTGGAATACTCTAGTTTGGAAGTAACAAAGGGATGAATGTGGGTTTCGGATTATATGACTTAAATGAAAGCCGTGCCGAACATGTTCTTTTCATTACATTTAATTATTACAATTTACATGATATGTGCCAGTTCTGAGCTTTTTGTGATTTTTTTTTCTTGTATACCTTGCTTCTCCCTTTTGCTTTTTGTCTTTTTTTTTCTTTCCTTTATAAATTTCTCCCTCTCGGCCCCCTCTCGCATTTATACAGACTCTTTCATGACCTCAGGACATCCAAAAACGCTTCACAGCCAATGAGATACTTTAGAAGTATGGTCACTGTTGTAATATAGGGAAATGCAGCAGCTAATTTGCAGGGTCGTACTAACAGCAGACATAAATGACCAGATAATCTGTTTTAGTAATGTTGGTTGAGGGATAAATATTGGCCAGAACACCGGGAGAACTTGTTTTTGTTCTTCTTCGAAAAGTGCTATGGAATCGTTTTTCGTCCACCTGCGAGGTCAGACGGGTCCTTGCTCGAACGTCTCGTCCGAAAGACAGCACCTCCAACAGTGCAGCATTCTCTCAGTACTACACTGGTGTTGGCCCAGATTAGGTGTTTATATTTCTGGAGTGGGACCTTAACCCACAAGCTTCCAACTGAGCCAAGGCTGACCCGCAAACATCTAGGTTTTACTTGGTTTTCCCATCTGCTTTAGTCTAGATTTTTTAAAAATGACTGCACTCTGACAGGTGTTGGTCACTCTTGCTTAGCCAACGCCCCAGTGAACAACAAATTGATTTTTAGACTGAAGCATAAATTCTTTTCTCTGAAGGCGTGTGTGTGTGTGTTTCAGCTACAAAGAGTCGTCGTTGTTGCAGATTTGCATTAGCAGCAACTTTTCCATTTCCTTTTTCTTACATATTTACAAAAAGGAAATGCTCATTTTTGTATGAGCTGTTGAACACTAAATGCATTCTTCCTCCAGGAATCTTTTCTCAAGTCCTTCAAAAGTGCAGACTGTCCAAAATCCAGTGTAAGTACTCCCTACACTGTGTCACCTTTTTATGGTGTGCATCCACTTCCCAGCTTTTCTGTTCCGAGTGGGTAATATATCAACCGTGAGCAGTAGAGAGATATGAATTTAGTGATGCACATTTGGAATCCCATGTAGTGTACGTTCAAACAGTCGACAAACATTTGACATTCCACTTCGGGTGTTGTCACTAGGATTTCAGTAAAGTATAATGGCAAGTGTGTGACGTTTTGCATACTATGCCCATTTTATTTGTGCTATTATCGGTTTTTGTCCTTTCAGCTTAGACTTTGTTTGAAGAACATTTTGAGCATTAAAAATCGCTGGGCTAATCTACTGGCAGTGGCACAACTTGAGGTGATAACATTTTAAGAGCAACAAGAAACCTACTGGCTCAAATACTGGCTGAACATTAAATTGTATTGGGTTAATTGTGATTCCCCCCTCATAGTGTATAGCCATTAATATGTTAAATAAGTCTAATTGCAACAACTGATGAGCAAGATTTGATGACCAAGAACGGTAGCAGCAACTGCTTAATATTTACTGTCGCACTGTATAACAGTTACCTACTGTTCTAACTAGCTACTGTGCCAATAACTGATGCTATAGTGCTCAGCGGTTAGTTTGTCTTGTATCCAATTTATAAAGTTCTGTTTCCAGCAGCAGATTGTTAATATGAATTATTCTGAAGCGAATTTCATGTTCCTTGGAAGCACAGAGCATCACTTTGCAAAGTGGTCACATTAGGCGTTAAGCAGTGAAGTATTTCACACTGGCTGTGTCTAGAACATGACGAGCTTCCATCTTAAATGATCTCATTGTCGACAATGTGTCCAGGGCTGCTTTCTGGCTCAGTGTTTGTAGGCTACCAAGTGAGGAGAGTAGCGCTGATCTAGTTCCAGGAGTTGAGAGGGAGCAAGTGGGTAAGGTAAGGATAGGGGGGACATCTAGGATACAGCAACCACAACATCATTGGGCCCAGTATAAAAAATGAGAGGGAACAGTCAAAGATAAAGGTAGTTGACTGGAAAAAAGGAAACGTCAAGATGATCAGGAAGGAACTAGCCCAGATAAATTGGAAAGAAACACTGACCGAAGAATGAACAAATTGGAAACTTACAACTCGGAGATGATTAGGGTACAGACTAGAGATAGCCCCACAAGAAGGAAAGAGCGCACAGCAAATCTCGAATTCCTTGGCTGAGTAGTAAATTTACACAAATCATTGGCTAAAATATTGTGTCCAGTTTTGGCCAGCCTTCTTTAGGAAAGAAGTCACGGTCATGAAGGGGGTGCAGAAAAGATTTGCTTAAATAATATTAGGGATTTGAGGCCTTAGTTATGAGGAAAGGCTACAGAAATTGGGGCTCTTTTCAGTAGAATAGAGATTTACTAGAGGTTTTCAAAATTATGAGAAGTAAACGGGCAAAAAACTATATCCGCTGCTCTAGTCAGCAACTAGAGGACATAAACTTAATCAAAGGAACAAACTGAGAGGTTAGGAGGATTTATTTTTGTTTTTACGCACGGGGATGTACGGATATAGAATCTCCTACTCGAAGTAGTAATTGGAAGCAGAATTGATGGCTTTTAAAAGTGAAGTGGATAAATATTGGGGAAAACTATAAATTTAAAAGGGTATGGGGAGAGGGCAGAGAAATAGGACGAAGTGGACAGCTTTTAGAGAGCTGGTACGATAAGTGGACAGAGTGGCCTCATTCTGTGTTGTAAAATGTTGTGTTCAGAGCATTCAGACAAGAGTAATACTGAGACACAGCTCCAAAATCAGTGAACTATATGGCTAGAGTTAAGAAATAATAGAGGTGCCATTACACTACTAGGTGTATTCTATAGACCACCAAATAGTGGGAAAGATATGGAGGAGCACATTTGCAGAGAAATTACGGAGAGGTGCAAGAACTAGAGTAATAATAATGGGGGACTTTAACTATCCTAATATAGGCTGGGATCATAATAGTGTTAAGGGCAGAGAAGGGGAGGAATTTCTGACGTGTGTTCAGGAGAACTTCCTTGATCAGTATGTTTCCGGCCCGACGAGGGAGGAGGCATTGCTGGATCTGGTTCTGGGGAATGAAGAACATTTTGAGCATTAAAAATCGCTGGGCTAATCTACTAGCAGTGGCACAACTTGAGGTGATAACATTTTAAGAGCAACAAGAAACCTACTGGCTCAAAAATACTGAGTGAAGTCAGCAGAGAGTGCTGTGAGTTTGGCTAAGTGTGAGAGTTCTTTAATTGTTATTTCTCTTTAAATCATTCTTGATAAGATTACTTAAGCAGTTTAAGTAAAGGGGAAAAGTTAAATATTTGGGATTCTGTTGGTTTAAGAAGAGTAAAACAAGGTTACACTGCAGTAGGAGTAAATTGGCACAGCAGGCAGTGGAAACCAGTTTTCTAACCAATCAGCAGGGGTGACTAATTTGGCTGTAAACAAACAAACAGTATAAAAAGACCAGTCCTAGTGTGAGCAAGCACTGAGGCGAGTCATCAAAGAGTGCTGTGAGTTTGGGTAAGTGTGAGTTAGGGTAAGTGGGGTGTTAGGTGCTCTTTTCAAACTTTAACTCTGTGGGTTGTAGTTAATAAGGCCTTTCTGGTGCAGAGTGACTGTTGGTAAACCATTTAACTGGTGTAATTAGAGGGATTGATTTAATTTAAATCCAATTAATTAAAGGGGATACTAGCATCTAAAATCGGCCAGAGGGTGTCCATAACTAACAATAAAAAATTTAATTAATTACATAGAATGGAGCAGGTGATGTGTTACTGTTGCGAGATGTGGGAGCCGGTGGACCCCATTGAGGCTCACGGTGATTACGTCTGTGACAAGTGTCTGCTGCTACAGGAACTCCAGCTCCGTGTTGATGAGCTGGAGTCTGAGCTTCAGACACTGCGACACATCAGGGAGGGGGAGAAGTACCTGGACTCTGTATATCAGGAGGTGGTCACACCTATGAAGTTAATTAATTCAGATGTAGCCCATGGTCAGGGACAGGACGGTGTGACTACGAGTGAGGCAGGTACGGGGATCCAGGAGGTAGAGCTGGAGGAGCCGCAGCCCTTGCTCTTGTCCAACAGGTTCGAGGTTCTTACTCCCTGTGGGGGCAGGAGCAGGGACTGCAGGGAGGATGAGCAACCTGGCCACAGCACCGTGGAACGGGGGGCCATTCAAGAGGGGGGATAAATAGAAATGTTGTAGTGGTAGGGGATAGTATTATTCGGGAGATAGATAGAGTTCTCTGCAGCCGAGAGCGAGAGTCCCGAAGGCTGTGTTGCCTACCCGATGCCAGGGTTAAGGACATCTCCTCTGGGCTGGAAAGAAACTTGCAGTGGGAGGGGGTGGATCCAGTTGTCGTGGTCCATGTTGGTACAAACGATGTAGATAGGACTAGGAAGCCGGTTCTGTTAAAGGAGTATGAGCAGCTAGGGGTCAAATTAAAAAACAGAACCTCAAGGGTAATAATCTCTGGATTATTACCTGAGCCACGAGCGAATTTGGCTAGGACAAATAAAATTAGAGAGTTAAATGCGTGGCTCAAAGACTGGTGTGGGAGAAATGGGTTTTGCTTCCTGGGACAGTGGCACCAGTACTGGGGCAGGAGGGAGCTGTTCCGTTGGGACGGGCTTCACTTGGCCAGTGCTGGGACTAGAGTCCTGGCAGATCATATAACTAGGGCTGTAGAGAGGGCTTTAAACTAACTAGTAGGGGGGAGGTTCCAAGAGAGCAAATAATAAAAATGACAACAGAGAAGGTCATAGACTTAGGTAGCAGTGGGGAAATTAAAAACCTGAGCGTGTCAGGAAGGGCAGAAGGTATGGAGTAAAAGGTAAAGTAATAAAAAGGGCAAAAGCAGGAACTAAGTGTCACAAAACATATTTGAAAGTTCTCTATCTGAATGCACGTAGCATTCGTAACAAAATAGACGAGTTAATGGCACAAATAACTACATAAGGGTACAATCTTGTGGCCATTACAGAAACATGGCTGCAGGGTGACAATGCCTGGGAATTAAACATACCAGGTTATTTAACGATCAGGAAGGACAGGCAGGAAGAAAGGGGAGGTGGGGTGGCTATGTTAATAAAGGAAGGAATCACTGTAATACAGAGAAATGATATTGGGTCAAAAGATCAGGATAATGAAACAGTTTGGGTGGAGATAAGGAATAATAAGGGGAAAAAAACACTAGTGGGCGTAGTCTATAGGCCTCCGAACAGTTGCAACTCTGTTGGACGGAGTATCAATCAGGAAATAGTTGAGGCTTGTAATAAGGGAACATCTATAATTATGGGGGATTTAACTATCATATTAATTGGACAAATCAAATTGGGCAGGGCTGCCTTGAGGATGAGTTCATTGAGTGTATTAGGGATGGTTTTCTTAAGCAGTATGTAACTGAACCGACCAGGGGGCAAGCAACCTTAGATCTGGTCCTGTGTAACGAGACAGGATTAATTAAAAATGTCCTAGTAAAGGATCCCCTTGGAATGAGTGACCATAACATGGTTGAATTCCATATTCAATTAGAGGGTGAGAAGGTTGGATCTCAAAGAAGCGTGCTAAGCTTGAATAAAGGAGACTATGAAGGTATGAGAGTGGAATTGAGTAGAGTGGATTGGGAAAATAGATTAAAGGGTAAGATGATACATGATCAGTGGTGTACATTTAAGGAGTTATTTTACAACTTCCAAAAAATATATATTCCACTGAGAAGAAAAGGGTGTAAAAGAAAAGACAGCCATCCGTGGCTAAGTAAAGAAATTAAGGATAGTATTCGACTAAAAACAAGGGCATATAAGGTAGCCAAATCTAGTGGGAGGATAGAGGATTGGGAAAACTTTAAAAGACAGCAAAAAATAACAAAAAGATTGATTAAGAAAGGGAAGATAGATTATGAAAGTAAATTAGCAAAAAATATAAAAACAGATAGTAAGAGTTTTTATAGTTATACAAAAAGAAAAAGGGTGGCTAAAGTAAATGTTGGTCCCTTAGAGGATGAGACCGGGAAATTAATGGTGGGAAATATGGAGATGGCAAAAACACTGAATATTTTATATCAGTCTTTACAGTAGAAGACACCAAGAACATCCCAACACTGGACAAACAGGGGGCTAAAGGGGGGAGGAGCTAAACACGATCAAAATCACTAAGGAAGTGGTACTCGGTAAAATAATGGGACTCTAGGCGGATAAATCACCTGGACCCGATGGCTTACATCCTAGGGTCTTGAGGGAAGTGGCGGTAGGGATTGTGGATGCATTAGTAATAATTTTCCAAAACTCCCTCGACTCGGCAATGGTCCCGGCCGACTGGAAAACTGCTAATGTAACACCCTTATTTAAAAAGGGCAGTAGACAGAAGGCTGGAAACTATAGACCGGCTAGCCTAACATCTGTGGTAGGTAAAATTTTGGAGTCCATTATTAAGGAGACAGTAACAGGACATTTGGATAATCATAATTTAATAGGACAAAGTCAGCATGGTTTTATGAAGGGGAAGTCATGTTTGACAAATTTGCTGGAGTTCTTTGAGGAAGTAACATATAGGGTGGATAAAGGGGAACCAGTGGACGTAGTGTATTTAGACTTCCAAAAGGCATTTGACAAGGTGCCACACAAAAGATTATTGCTTAAGATAAAAAATCACGGGATTGGGGGTAATATTCTGGCATGGATAGAGGATTGGCTATCTAACAGAAGGCAGAGAGTTGGGATAAATGCTTCATTCTCAAACTGGCAATCAGTAACTAGTGGTGTTCCGCAGGGGTCAGTGCTGGGCCCCCAACTCTTTACAATCTATATTAATGATTTGGAGGAGGGGACCGAGTGTAACATATCAAAGTTTGCAGATGATACGAAGATGGGAGGGAAAGTAGTGAGTGAGGAGGACATAAAAAACCTGCAAGGGGACATAGACAGGCTAAGTAAGTTGGCAGAGATTTGGCAGATGGAATACAATACTGGAAAGTGTGAGGTTATGTACTTTGGCAGGAAAAATCGTAGAGCAAGTTATTATCTTAATGGCAAGAAACTGGAAAGTACTGAAGTACAAAGGTATCTGGGGGTCCTGGTGCACGAAACTCAAAAGGTTAGTATGCAGGTGCAGCAAGTGATTAAGAAGGCCAATGGAATGTTGGCTTTCATTGCTAGGGGGATAGAATATAAAAATAGGGAGGTATTGCTTCAGTTGTACAAGGTATTGGTGAGACCGCACCTGGAATACTGCGTACAGTTTTGGTGTCCATACTTAAGAAAGGACATACTTGCTCTCGAGTCAGTACAAAGAAGGTTCACTCGGTTAATCCCGGGGATGAGGGGATGGACATATGAGGAGAGGTTGAGTAGATTGGGACTCTACTCATTGGAGTTCAGAAGAATGAGAGGCGATCTTATTGAAACATATAAGATTGTGAAGGGGGTGGATGCGGGGAGGATGTTCCCGATGATGGGTGAAACTAGAACTAGGGGGCATAGTCTTAGAATAAGGGGCTGCTCTTTCAAAACTGAGATGAGGAGGAACTACTTCACTCAGAGGGTGGTAGGTCCATGGAATATGCTGCCCCAAACAGCTGTAGAAGCTATATCATTACATAAATTTAAAACAGAAATAGACAGTTTCCTAGAAGTAAAGGGAATTAAGGGTTACGGGGAGCGGGCAGGAATTTGGACATGAGTCTAGGTTCGGATCGGACATGGCCCTGTGGGTGGCGGAGCGGGCCCAGGGGCCGTGTAGCCTGATCCTGCTCCTATTTCGTGTGTCTAATTCTGTTAGATTCAGGAGATGGTTCTGTGATCGTAGATTGACGGTTAGGATCAGATCAGCCATGATCTTATTGATTGGCGGAGCAGGCTCGAGGGGCCGATTGGCCTACTTCTGCTCCTATTTCTTATGTTCTTATGAGCAAGTGTCAGTAGGTGAACATTTAGGGAACAGTGATCATAGTATCAAGGTTTAGATTAGCTATGGAAAAGGACAGGGAGCAATCTAGAGTAAAAATGTTTAACTGGGGATAGGCCAATTTCAGTGGGATGAGAACAGATCTGGCCTGGGTAAACTGGAATCAAAGATTGGCAGGCAAATGGGCTGTCTTTAAAGATGAAATAGTTCAGGTACAGTTGAGGTACATTCCCACTGGGGGGAAAGGCAGGGGAGCTAAAGTCAGGGCTCCCTGGATGACGAAAGAGATCGAGAATATGATGAAGCAGAAAAAGAGCGTGTACGACAGAAGTCAGGTTGTAAATACATCTGAGAATCGGGCTGTATATCGAAAGGTCAGAGGAGAAGGGAAAAGGAAAATAAGAGGGGCAAAGAGAGGGTACGAGAATAGAATGGTAGCCAACATAAAAGGTAATCCAAAAGTCGTCTTTAGGCATATAAATAGTAAAAGGGTAGTAAGGGGAGGGGTGGGGCTGATTAGGGACCAAAAAGGAGACCTATGCATGGAGGCAGAGGGTATGGCTGAGGTATTAAACGAGTCCTTTCCAACTGTCTTCACCAAAGAAGAGGATGCTGCCATAAACATAGTAAAGGAGGAGGTAGTGGAGACACTTGATAGGATAAAAATCGAAGAGGTATTAGAAAGGCTGGCAGTACTTCAAGTAGATAAATCACCAGGAGCGAATGGGATGCATCCTAGGATGCTGAGGGAATTGAGGGCGGAAAAAGCGGAGGTACTGGCCATAATCTTCCAATCCTCCATAGATACGATGGGGTGGTGCCAGAGGACTGGAGAATTGCAAATGTTACACCATTGTTCAAAAAAAGGGTGCAAAGATAAACTCAGCAACTACAGGCCAGTCAGTTTAACCTCTGTAGTGGGGAAGCTTTTAGCAACAGTAATCAGGGACAAAATTAACAGTCACTTGGATAGGTGTGGATTCATTATGGAATTGGCTAAGTGACAGGAAACAGAGTAGTGGTGAACTGTTGTTTTTCGGACTGGAGGAGTGGTGTTCCCCAGGGGTTGGTTCTAGGACCGCTGCTTTTCTTGATATATATTAATGACTTGGACATTGGTGTACAGGCACAATTTCAAAATTTGCAGATGACACAAAACTTGGAAAGTATAGTGAACAGTGAGGAGGATAGTGATAGACTTCAAGAAGACATAGACAGGCTGGTGGAATGGGAGGACACATGGCAGATTAAATTTAATGCAGAAAAGTGTGAAGTGATGCATTTTGATAGAAAGAATGAGGAGAGGACATATAAACTAAATGGTATAATCCTGAAGGGGGTGCACAAACAGGGAGACCTGGGGTATGTGTGCACAAATCGTTGAAGGTGGCAGGGCAGGTTGAGAAAGCAGTTAAAAAGGCTTACGGGATCCTGGGCTTCATAAATAAAGGTATAGAGTACAAACGTGTGGAAATTATGATGAACCTGTATAAAACACCGGTTCGGCCTCAACTGGAGTACTGTGTCCAATTCTGGGCACCACACTTTAGGAAGGATGTGAAGGCCTTCGAGAGGGTGCAGAAAAGATTTACGAGAATGATTCCAGGAATGAGGGACTTCAGTTACCTTGATAGATTGGAGAAGCTGGGGTTGTTCTCCTTGGAGCAGAGAAGATTGAGAGGAGATTTGATAGAGGTGTTCAAAATCATGAGGGGTCTGGACAGAGGAGATAGAGAGAAACTGTTCCCATTGGCAGAAGGGTCGAGAACCAGAGGACACAGATTTAAGGTGATTGGCAAAAGAACCGAAGGCGACGTAAGAAAAAACTTTTTAACGCAGCGAGTGGCTAAGATCTGGAATGCACTGGCTGAAAAGGTGGTGGAGGCAGATTCAATCTTATCTTTCAAAAGGGAGTTTGAGAAGTATGTGAAAGAAAAAGATTTGCTGGGCTACGGGGAAAGGGCAAGTGAGTGGGACGAGCTGAGAGTCGGCACGGGCTCGGCGGGCTGAATGGCCGCCTTCTGTGCTGTAACCATTCTGTGATAGATACATACCCGTGCATGGTCGGCAGTCTAATCATTTCTACAGTCAAATGCATAAACTGGCTCTTTTTTGAGCTGGCATAGCATCCACAGTCACAAAACTAACTTTATTCTGTATTATCAGTCTGACCCCATGTTGCGATTTCAAGCCAGTAGCAATAAACAAGTCAAGAGCCTGATGAAATAACAGCACTCGCAAACCTCAACACCACGAGCAGTTTGCCCGATCGGTGCCCCTGCCACTGAACTCATTATCCACCCACTCCATCACTGGCACTCCCTCCCCTGTGACTCTACCCCAAGAAGGACAAGAGCAGCAATATCGTGGGAGCAACTCCAAGCCGTATATCATCGAGGCTTGGCCATATTTTGCCGTTTCTTCATCATTGCTGGGTCAGAATCCTAGAATTCCCTACCTAACACCATTGTGGGAGCAACATCACCACAAAGATTGCAGCAGTTCAGGAAAGGCCCACGAACCTCAAAGAAACGGGGAAAAGAAACCAATACATGACACGTGGTGAAAATAGCACATACCATTCGTATTACTCAAAGTCAAAACGAGCCCTGTTTATACCTTTTTCTTTGCCTACATGTCTCTTCCTATATCTCGCTTCCACTTTTCAGCAGTTTATAATCTCCTATTATAAGGGGAGTTATCCCCGGTGTCCTGACCAATACTTATCCTCAACCAACATAACAAAAAACACAGATGGATCTGGTCATTATCACATTGCTGTTTGTGGGACCTTGCTGTGCGCAAATTGGCTGCTGTGTTTCCCACATTATAACAGTGACTCCACTTCAAAAGTACTTCATTGGCTGTAAAACGCTTTGAAACGTCTGGTGGTCATGAAAGGCGCTATATAAATGCAATACTTTCTTTCTATTAGAGTAACAGTTCTCTCCTTATTTCTTAACCTCAACTGAATAGGTTCAGTAATTGCACCATTCCCTCTCTCACCCTTGTGTTCTTGTGCTGTAATGAAAGTTTTGATTAACACTGCTGACCACCGCCCCCCCCCCCCCCCCCCCGGCCCATCTACGCTATCCCTCCTGAACATTTTCTATTCAGGAATGTTTAGTGCCTGGTCCAGTCCTAGACTAAGCCACATCTCTGTTGATGCTATTTTCGTCACTCTCTCACACCCCACACTCCCATAGCATTGTGTCTCCAGCTCACTGTTAGTACATGTAACTCAAACCTGCCTCCGCCTGTTTGACCATTGGACTCTCTCTCTTTTTAACCCCTCCTAATCTATTCTCTCTTACTTGTTTTTCTCTCATCTTTCCTGTTTTTCTCATCTTTCCTACACCTTTTCCCTCTACTGCATTTGTTTCAGTTTCCTTGTCTTATTTTACCCCCCTCCCTGCCCCTCTGCCGTATCAGTTATAACCCCTCCCCACAACAGCAGTTGCTCTCCCAGTGAGGGCATTGGTCTCTAATCTGTTTAGGTTCGTGTAACTTCAAAGAAACGGGGTTTCGGTAGGTGTAACTTCAGTCCAAGAACTGGTCCCGCTGTTGGCAGGTATCTGAAGCCTTCCTTCCTAGACTATATCTATAGTTACACTTGACCTTCCTTATCTTGTTTCTGTACTGGCCACCATCTGGCACCAGGAGTAATCTTGAAACTGTTATCTTGAGGTCAAACTTTTTCAGGAATTAGGAGATAGATTTTTAAAAAAATTCCCTTGCAGGACGTCGACTTTTTTTTCTTTCTAGGTCAGTCATTCTAGTTTGAACCATAAATTCTGGCTGGTTCCCTTCCTGCATCATATTTTTCATCTGGTCCATTATAACCCTTACTCTGGCATGTGGGAGGCAACACACCGTTCAGTACTCCCAGTTATAGCTACAGAAGTGCCTGTCTGTTCCCCCGACTCTGGAATCTCCTGATACTAGCCGCGTTTCTTCGCTTCACTTGCCCCCCCCTCCCCTTTCGCGAACACGCTCCCATGGCGTCGTTCATGCTTGCCGTTCTCCAAGCTGTTGCCAATGTCACGGGCTTCAGCTATCCTCCTGTACTACACCAAATAGTTTTTTCTTCAGTTTAATAAATGCCTACATGGTGGTTTGACCTTGTCAAATGTCATTTTGGACCAAGTGCACCTCGAGGCTTCACTCCTTTTTGAGGCTAAATCCATCACCCAACTTGCCTCTTGTACCCCCATTGCCTCTTGCTGCACACCCCATCAGTGTTAGTTTGAAATGGCGGGGGACGAATTTTAACATGGGTGAGCGCGTGGGATTGGGTGCGAGTGGGGGGTTAAATTGGGGGAGATTCCGAGCGGGTTGGGCAGTCAGCTCTAACCCACCGACTTCCAGGTTTTACATAGGCAGGACAAGGGAGCCAAACCCGCTGCCAAGAGGCACGTTGGAATTACAAATATGTTAAAGTGGCTGTGTTTCCCAGGCCTCGGTAAAGCGGCAGCTGAAGCGAGCACTACTTGTGGGCCAGGCGAAGACCCCCAAGCAGTCCACCCCATGCAAAGGGTTAGGGATCGTACCTCCTCCTGGGATCCCCGCCAAGGATGACTATGATCGTTCTGAATATGGCATCACCAGTGATCTGTTCACCTGATCCTTTCAGCTTGTAGTCAAATAGATTTTCATAGCATGACACAGCGCAGAAGGAGCCCATTCGGCCCATCGTGCTTGTGCCGGCTCTTTGAAAGACCTGCCCAATTAGTCCCACTCCCCCCTGCTCTTTCCCCATAGCCCCGCAAATTTTTCCCTTCAAGTATTTATCCGATTCCCTTTTAAAGGTTACTATTGAATCTGCTTCCACCGCCCTTTCAGGCCGTGCATTCCAGATCGCAACAACTCGCTGTGTAAAAAAATAAACTTGTCTCATCTCACCCATGGTTCTTTTTGCCAATTACCTTAAATCCGTGTCCCCTGGTTATCGCCCCCTCTGCCATGGGAAACATTTCAATTTATTTATCAAAATCCTTCATGATTATGAACACACCTATTAAATCTCCAGTTAACCTTCTCTGCTCCAAGAAGAACAATCCCAGTTTCTCTAGTCCCTCCACGTAACTGAAGTCCCGCATCCCTGGCACCATTCTGGTTATTCCCTGCACCCTCTCCGAGGCCTGGACATCCTTCCTAAAGTGTGGTGCCCAAGATGCATCCTGATATTTAATTAGCTGGGTTGATAACAGCTTCGCATTGCCTGGAAACTTCAAGTGACTGATCAATAATTACACCCAAATCCTTTTCCTCCTTTACCTTTGCTAATTTCCAAGCCTGTATCAGTGAGCATCAACACGGCACATGACGTCTACACCCATAAGAGGATATAAGAATGAAACTCAGCATTTTAGCAATAACTTGATTATCAGTATAGATGACCTTAGCATTTACAGTACGTTCTGGCAGCTTTTTACTCCAAGGAAAAAATGCCCTGCTTCACAGAGAAAGCAGATGAAGATTTTTTCCCCCTCTCTCTGTTGGTAGAAACTCTATAGGTTTTATAAACCATTGACCTCCATTATATAGTCTTGCAATTAGTAAATAGTCAGAAGCAATGGCAACAAAGAAATTAGCCAGTCATTAATGCCGTTGTGTGTGGGAGATTTAAAGAGAAAAGTGCCCTACTGGACAGGCTGCGAAGGCCAAATATGTGGCAACTAAAGGTGATGCTTTTGGATATTGTATCGAGCGCAGATGTACTGTTAATGTTCAGGATGTTATCACTGGCAATTAATCTTGGTTTCTCCTGACTTTTTGTCATTTGTTTATTTTTTTAAGGAATCTACCATCAATACCCCTGTATGTTGCTCGATTCATTCTTGATGACAGGACAGATGATAGCTAATGTTGCGGAGACTAGTGGGTGTGCTTTATATCCGAGCACAATATTGCTTTGTTGATTTAAATTGCAAATGGGTGGCATTACATGCAAATAGCCAAGATTCCCGGAATTGGATATTTGTGTTATATTGTCATTTTAAAAATTCAAATCTTGCTAAGCCTGGTTGGAAACCCGACTTCAAAAGAAATTAAGTGGACAATAGCAGGGACTTTCTGCAATTCTTATGATTTCTCTTTGAATTGGCAAAAAGCTTAATGATAAACTATGCCTGAGAAAGATAATACTGCAAGAAGCACACAAGGCTAAAGCTTTTGGATTTGCCTGGTCAGTAACCAGGAATGTGCTGCTTTTCTCAAAATTAGAAGAAATTATTTCATTTATTCAGAACTGCTTATTAAGAGTAAATAACCCATTATAGGCTTTTCTGGTTATATTTGCAGTTTATATTTGCACTCTCTTGTATTTGAATACACTGTGCTTCACCTTGCTGTTTAATTTGTAAAATATATTCTGCCTGAGCGTGATATCGGCCACTTTGAAAGTGAGCATAATAGCGTAGCGCGAAAGCACATTATACATGCAACTGAAAATGGAGTAATTACCTGAGGATGCATCTTTACAAGGAAAGCTGACAGGAAAGGTTTAGCTTGTGTTTATTTCCTATTTGGGAACTGCTGCAAAACTGTGAACAAACAGTTCTACAAAAACCCAAAATTGTCACTGCTGCTTCATTTATATTCAAACCGTGACCACCGTGAAACTCTATGAACTGGCTTGGTGGGGTGTTCTGCCCTAAATTTGGCCGTTAACCCAAGACGTTTCCGTGAGCTTTTCACTTCAACTGTTTGTAGAATGCGGTCGTTGCCGTAGGGCAGCGTTAATCCAGGGTGGATGCGGGTGGGAGGGAGTCGCAGCAGTCGCCCACGTGAAGCACTTTCCGCGATCCCGGTTGAAGTGACTTACATTGCTGAAGGTATGAAGGCAGCTAGTGGAGGTTGTCCTGACTTGTACGGAGTCTATTTTAAGCAGCTGGGTCGGCATGCAGGAGCAGGGAAAGGCACCGGACCTGCTTTTCCACTGTGTTACCGAAGCAGGAGACCTAACATCTCTCACACGCATAGGCTGTTGAGTTTAACTCCTGAAAGATTTTCTCCCAACAATGTTGGCTCTTTTTAAATGAATCAACAGCCTGAATAAAGAAAGAACAGCCTGTAACTTTTTTTTAGTACAAGCTTATAATAGTGACTCACTCTTCTTAAGGTCAGATTTAGTGTTTGCGGACTTCACAATCTGACCTATACCAAAACAAAGTGCTTCTTGCCAGTTTTCCTAGTATTGAGCTTGTCTCTTTCTGAACAATAAGGATGGTATGATCGGTAATGGATCCAACAGCGCAGTGTCAGGCCGTATAGATCAGAAGGCCCTGGGTTCAATCGCTGGTTAACCTCAGCGTCTTAGGTTGGGAGGAGGAAGACTCGGTAAAGGGTCCTGTTCCCGAGGTGTGCTGATGCCGATGAGAACACAGACGACATGGGCGTAAAAACCCGCTGATGGTCACTGGGCTCAGGTGAAAAATAGCCACTCGGGCGAGCTACCCCAGGGATACAGATAGCCAAAGCATTATACACCAGCAAGAGGTGGTGTGTTCGGGGAGAGAGGGAGGGGAGGGGAGGAGGACACATTAAAACAAAATGTAAGAAATTAATGAGCCAACAGAATCGGTATCGTGGACCTTAGGCCGAATGGCCTGTTTCTGTACTGTACATTCCATGTAATATCTAACTCCATAATTTTTTTAGTCAGATTTTAGTTTTGAAAAGGTGATGGTCATTTTTTGCAGGTTATCATTAGCTACCTGAGCTTTTGGATTATAAAAAAAACCTTCTCTCCCAACTAAAAAAAAATGCTTAAATCTGTGCAAAGTTTTGATCTGAATTTTGTTTTCCCTTTTCTTTCAGCTGATCGTTGAAAAGACAACTGACTACCCTTCCACTGAGTATTCTCTGGTGGAGGATGTTGCCCTCCACTTTACTTGTTTGATGGACAGACTGAATGAGCAGCGCCTGTTTCAGCCAGACCTGTGTGATGTAGACATTGTATTGGTGCGGCAGAAGAACACGTTTCCTGCTCACAAAGGGGTACTCGCGGCCTACAGCCAGTTCTTTCACTCCCTCTTCACGCAAAACAAGCAGCTCCAACGCGTCGAACTTTCGCTGGAGGCTCTAACGTCGCAAGGGTTTCAGCAAATCCTGAACTTTATCTACACTTCCAAGCTGCTGGTAAACGCCTGCAATGTGCAGGATGTGCTGAACGCTGCTGCAGTTCTGCAGATGAATGATATTGCCACCTCCTGTCAAGAGTTAATAGATAGCCGGTCCTTAAACTTGACAACGGTGGCTAGCGATATGTCGAAACAGGAAAGTCGCAACAATCCTCTTGGCTCCCAGTTTTACCGCGAGATCAAGCAGGAGGTGGATTCGCATCCCAAAATTTATGCCAGAGAGGGCAACAATCCATACTCGGTGCGTGTGGAGGATAACACTGGGAAGCAGCACTCGCCAATACAGCCCAAACAGCAGTATTACAAGGAGGAGAGGGATAGCCGAACGGTGTGCAAGATTGAGGGAGATGCTGAGGAGTTGGATGATGATTCGGACAGTAGGGGCTCATACAACAGGGAGCAGATCATTGTGGAGGTTAACCTCAACAACCAGACTCTGAATGTTTCTAAAGGGGCCGAGGGCATGTCTTCCCCTTCAGAGGCCACGGCTGTATTGGGTAGATGTCCCGAGGGCGAAGAGGATGAAGACGAAGAGGATGAGGAGGACGATGAGGAGGAGGAGGAGGATGACGATGACGACGATGCTGATGTTGGGGACGAAGAGGAGGATGAAGATGTTAGCGAGGAAGAAGAGGAGGAAGTTGAAGAGAGTGAGGACGATGTAAATGAAGACGATAATGACCCTGATACTCCAGAGGTCAAGACTGAAAGTGGGCAAACGACGCGAAGAACAGCGAGAGCTTCGACTGCCTCTAAAGGCTCGACTCCCGCGGCCCCCAGCAGGTCTCGGAGACAGGCCAAGCAGGAAGTGACGACTCGAGGCCGGAAGCGAAAGAAGGATTCTGATGGCTCGAATCAGAAGGTGAAAATCGAAGAGAAACAGAACTTCCCCTGCAAAAAATGCCCCCGGGTCTTCAATAACCGCTGGTACCTAGAGAAGCACATGAATGTTACACACAGCCGCATGCAGATCTGTGATAAGTGTGGCAAGAGATTTGTACTGGAGAGTGAGCTATCGCTGCATCACCAGACTGACTGTGAGAAAAGTATTCAGGTAAGGGCGTTGATTTTCATTGTCAAAATCTCACTTGCAGTCACTAAATGACACCAGATCGCCCAGATTAAAAGTTAACTAATGTCCCTTTTGTTTTACTTGACAGGTTTGGGACCAGTGTTGATGCTACCTTCAGAAATCTGGTCCCAAACGTGTAGTAGGGTACCTAGCAATATACAAGTACAGAGAAGGCCAGTTGCAGCTGGTGAACTCGCACTAGTTTTCTTTTCTGCTAGCTGCTCTGCAGCTTTCAGGCTGGCATCTCCATGCCAGTATTGTGTCCGACAAAAGTGGTCATTATGTTTCTTAATTTTATTACTGTTATTTTTGGTCAAAGAGTAATAAAAAAAATATATATAAATTATTTCTTCAATCTACTTTTTGTGTATTTGGATCAAAATCTATTGATGTTCGTAACCTCCCCTTCACTGCCAAAATGGACACTAATAATTAGCCTGACTGACCATTCAATAATGTCGTCTTTGTGGGATGGAGGAATGCAGAGTTGGAGGAACGGAGAGTTCTGGAGGGTTATAGGGCTTGAGGTGATGGGGAGGGGTGAGGCCATGAGGGATTTAACATGAGGATGAGAATGTTGGAGGGTCAGGAGCCAATGTACATTAGGAAGAACGGAAGTGATGGGTGAAACATGGGAAGGGAACGTAGGAACAGGAGTAGGCCATTCGGCCCTTCGAGCATGTTCTGCCATTCAAATAGATCATATCCCATCTGTACCTCAACTTCACTTTGCCCGCCTTTGCTCCATATCCCTTCAACTCCGTTCCCTAGCCACTGACTCCATCCCTCTCCCCAACATCCACCTGAGGCTGAACCACTCTGGTCGCAACCTTGGTGTCATATTTGACCCTGAAATGAGCTTCCGGCCACATATCCGCAGCATAACTAAGACCACCTATTTCCACCTCCATAACATCGCCCGTCTCCGCCCTTGCCTCAGCTCATCCGCTGCTGAAACCCTCATCCATGCCTTTGTTACCTCTAGACTTGACTATTCCAACACATTCCTGGCTGGCCTCCCACATTCTCCCCTCCGTAAACTTGAGGTGATCCAAAACTCGTGTTCTAGCTTGTACCAAGTCCCGTTCACCCATCACCCCTGTGCTCGCTGACCTACATTGGCTCCTGGTTAAGCAACGCCTCCATTTCAAAATTCTCATCCTTGTTTTCAAATCTCTCCATGGCCTCGCCCCTCCCCATCTCTGTAATCTCCTTCAGCTCCACAACCGCCCCGAGATATCTGCGCTCCCCTAATTCTGCCCTCTTGACCATCCCTGATTATAATCGCTCAACCTTTGGTGGCCGTGCCTTCTGTTGCCTCGGCCCTAAGCTCTGGAATTCCCTGCCTAAACCTCTCATAGAAACATAGAAGATAGAAGCAGGAGTAGGCCATTCGGCCCCTCGAGCCTGCTCCACCATTCAGTGAGATCATGGCTGATCATCCAAATTCAGTACCCTGTTCCTGCCTTCTCTCCATATCCCTTGATGCCTTTAGCCTTAAGAAATATACCCAACTCCTTCTTGAATATATTTAATGAATTGGCCTCTACTACCTTCTGTGGTAGAGAATTCCACAGGTTCACCACTCTGGGTGAAGAAATTCCTCTTCATCTCTGTCCTAAATGGCTTACCCCTTATCCTTAGACTGTGACCCCTGGTTCTGGACTCCCCGACCATCGGGAACATCCTTCCAGCATCTAGTCTGTCTAGTCCTGTTAGAATTTTATAAGTTTCGATGAGATCCCCTCTCATTCTTCTAAACTCCAGCGAGTACAAGCCCAATCGACCCAATCTCTCCTCGTACGTCATTCCTGCCATCCCAGGTATCAGTCTGGTGAATCTTCGCTGCACTCCCTCCATGGCAAGAACATCCTTCCTCAGATAAGGCGACCAAAACTGCACACAATACTTGATGTGGCCTCACCAAGGCCCTGTACAACTGCAGCAAGACATCCTTGTTCCTGTACTCAAACCCCCTCACTACGAAGGCCAACATACCATTTGCCTTCTTAACCGCCTGCTGCACCTGCATGCTTACTTTCAGCGACTGGTGCACAAGGACGCTCGGGTCTCGTTGCACTTCCCCTTCTCCCAATCTATTGCCATTTAGATAATCTGCCTTCCTGTTTTTGACACCAAAGTGGATAACCTCGCATTTATCCACGTTATATTGCATCTGCCATGCTTCTGCCCAATCACCCAACCTGTCCAAATCATACTGGAGTTTCTCGGCATCCTCCTCACAGCACACACGCCCACCCAGCTTTGTGTCGTCTGCAAACTTGGAGATATTACATCTAGTTCCCTCGTCCAGATCATTAATATATATTGTGAATAGCTGGGGTCCAAGGACCGATCCCTGCGGTAACCCACTAGTCACTGCCTGCCACTTGGAAAAAGACCCGTTTATTCCAACTCTTTGCTTTCTGTCTGCCAACCAGTTCTCTATCCAAGTCAATACCTTGCCCCCAATCCCATGTGCCTTAATTTTACATGCTAATCTCTTATGCGGGACCTTATCGAAAGCCTTCTGAAAGTCCAAATACACCACATCCACTGGTTCTCCCTTATCTATTTTACCAGTTACGTCCTCAAAAAATTCCAGTAGATTAGTCAAGCACGATTTACCTTTTGTAAATCCATGTTGACTTTGTCCGATCCTGTCACTGTTTTCCAAGTGCTCTGCTATTACATCTTTTATAATGGACTCTAGCATTTTCCCCACTACCGATGTCAGGCTTACCGGTCTGTAATTCCCCGTTTTCTCTCTACCACCCCTTTTGAATAGTGGGGTAACATTAGCTACCTGCCAATCCATGGGTACGTTTCCAGAGTCTATTGAATTTTGGAAGATGACCAGCAATGCATCTACTATTTCTAGGGCCACTTCCTTAAGTACCCTAGGATGTAGATTATCAGGCCCTGGGGATTTATCGGCCTTCAATCCCATCAATTTCCCTAACACCATTTCCCTCTGAATACTGATTTCTTTCAGTTCCTCCCTTTCATTAGACCCTATGTTCCCCGACATCTCTGGGAGGTTATTTGTGTCCTCCTTTGTGAAGACAGAACCGCCTCTCTTTCCTCCTTTTAAAGCGTTCCTTAAAACCTACCTCTTTCACCAAGCTTTTGGTCACCTACCCTAATTTCTCCTCCTGTGGCTCGGTGTCAAATTTTTTTGTCTTCTAATACCCCTGTGAAGCGCTATGGGACGTTTTACTACATTAAAGGCACTATATAAATACAAGTTGTTGTTAGCTTTACAGAAATCTATGGAATTCAGTCTTGAAAATGTCATTGACCCAGCATCCACAGCCTTTTAGGGGAGAGAGATTCCAGATTTCTAATACCCTGGTAAGCGGGCTGTAGTGAGGGATAGGACATGCGCAAGAGTGTTTCAGATGAGCGGGTTGTGGAGGGTGGGAGGTTGGTCAGAGGGCTTGGGAATAAGAGTCTGAAGGTGACAGAGCATAGCTGAGGGTTTCAGCTGCAGATGGGCTGAGATGGTACGAAGGTGGAAGTAGGCGGTCTTTGTGATGGAGTGGATATGGGGGTTAGAAACCGAGCTCTGAATCAAATGGGATGCCAAGGTTACAGTCTGGTTCCACCAGAGACGGTGGCCAGGGAGAAGGATGGAATCAGTCGTAAGGGTAAGGAGTTTGACTCATCCAAGACTGGTGGTCTGACAAGCAGTCTGACAACATAGAGGCGGTGGAAGGTCAAGAAAGGGGTGGTGGAGAGGTAGCTTTGGGAGCATGCATGTGAAAGCTGATCCCCCCCCCCCCATGCCTTAGGATGATGTTGCAAAGTGGCAACATGTAGGAGAAGAGGAGGAGGAGGGGGCCAAAGATAGATCCTTGGGGGAACTCCAGAAGTAACGATGCAGGAAGAGATGCTGTTGCTGGAGATGCTCTGGCTACCATTGGATAGGGAAGAGTGGAACCAAGCAAGGGCACTCCCACTGAGCTGTAAAACGGAGATGGAGGCATTGAAGGAGGTGGATGGTGTGGTCGACCATGTCAGAGGCTGCACAGAGGTTGAAAAGGATGAGGAGGGAACTGCACCACAGTCACAGAAAATGTAATTTGTGACTTTGATTAATTCTGATTCAGGGCTGTGGCAGGGTAGAAATCTTGATTGGAGAGATTAAAAAAATAGAGTTGGGGATGGAATTCGGAGGCGACAACATGTTCAAAGACTTTGGAGCGAAACGGGTGGTTGTCGATGAGGGCGGTAGTTTACAAGGACAGAGAGGGTGGGGGGGATTTTTGTGGAGGACGATGATGACTGATTTTGAAAGGAAGGGGGTGGGTCAGTGCTTGAGGAGGTCTAACTGTTTCCCAGTCAACTAGCATGGGGGATGGGGAAGGGAAGTTGGGTGGGCCGCAGTTCAGTGACGATGGGGTTAGTTGAGCAGGAGGTGGGTCTCATTGTCAGGATGAGCTCAGAGAAGGTACGAGGGGAGATGGGAGAAACCCTAGAGAAGGACGTGGAATTGGGGCTAAGGAAGGGGTCCTGATAGGTTTGGCTTTGTCGGCAAGAGGAAGGGGGAAGCAGCAGAACTAGCTGAACAGATGGTCTCAATCTTACTGACACACAAGTCCAGCAGCTCCTTGCAAATCCAAGATAGGCTTAAATGGAACCACTAGAATCAATACAGTAAGTTCCGAGGTGGCAAAACTTGCCTCAAATTTTGACATTACCCCAGATTTAAATGGATTGAGGTACAGAAACCTGATTTTACTACTTGCCCAGTTTTAAGTCCAATGTTTGGGATTCACATCAGCACAAAATGTCTGGTGCAATTCAGGATTGAAGTAGTTAAACTTACAGCGAAGTCCTTCAACGAATAGTGCTTCATATTTAAAAAGTGGTGTGAGGCCATCTTGAGCATTTAGTCTCCGACCACTGTAGCTTATCATCGGACGCATTGTAATAAGTGTTCCCAGGTGGTCCCATTTACTATCGGAACTTTTTTATTTTAAAATTCATTTTTAACCATTTTAGTGTTGAGAGAGATCTGTTTTATTGGTTCTACACTAAAATAAGTTTAACCAGCACTTAGCTGGAGAGTGACGCCAAAGATGTATCACTTGGATCTGCTAGCTCTGCATTGCATTCAATAAGTACCCTTCCCAAGGCAACCGTATAATTGCACCCTTTATACTCTGTATGATGGATACATTTTTTTGGGTCTGGAGATTGCTTCATGATACTGACTGGGACTCTCGTGCCATTTGCATGTAGTGTCAGTGAATTAGGGAGGGGTTTGGATAGATATTTGATGGAGAAAGTGATGGCTGTGGTATCGGCGATGGGGTTTGGCATTCAGATTTTGGGGCCCGCAGATGGCCCACAATGCTCTCCTGCTCATCCAGTGCAGCTGGAGCCGCCCCCCCCCCCCCCCCCCCCCCCCCCCCCGGACCGTCGAGGGTTCATGAGCCGATCTCGAGGGGTTCGCAAAGTCGTTGGATTGCTGTATTTTTCAGTGTTTTTTGACTCATTGTCATATTATTGCTGTTGCTTAATACTCATTTCTATTGGGTAGCTAACATTGTCTTTTGGAAATCGGGACGTTGTGTCTGTATTTGCGGGGGTTGCCCAGGCATGTGTCATAGTTGCAGGAGTGTGTCTATTTGCAGACCCAAAAATTTGCATACCAGTCCGATATTCTCCCTCCATTTCCGAACAGTTCTTTGGCTGCCGCAGTGAAAATTGTGGGGAGTGCACTTTTCGAACCACAGCTCTGCTCTCGTTTTATAGCTGGCACTGTAACTACTTGAAAGTTCCCCTTTAGTAACCAAATGTAGGTGACTTTTCAGTTCTGGTAAGCTGAAAAAAAACACACACAAATTGAATCAAAAGCTCTCTGTTTGCATTAATACATGTTGCACTCTCCAATCCTTGACTCTTGTCGTTGTTTACCTACCCTGCCACCATCTCATTGCACAAATGTCTGATTTTTAAAAAATTATTAATTTCCTTAGGTTAAAATTAAAGCAAGTTCTTGGTGGGTGAAACATTCAGTTTACATCAACTTTATTAATTTTTTTCTCAATGTCCAAGTTTGTAAATAACATGTACAACATGGCTGGGAGTATTGTGTGCAGTTTTGGTCGCCTTATCGGAGGAAGGACGTTCTTGCCATGGAAGGAGTTCAGCGAAGATTCACTAGGCTGATACCTGGGATGGCAGGAATGACGTATGAGGAGAGATTGGGTCGATTGGGCTTGTACTCGCTGGAGTTTAGAAGATTGAGAGGGGATCTCATCGAAACTTATAAAATTCTGACCGGACTGGACAGACTAGATGCAGGAAGGATGTTCCCGATGGTCGGGGAGTCCAGAACCAGGGGTCATAGTCTAAAGATAAGGGGTAAGCTATTTAGGACAGAGATGAGGAGGAATTTCTTCACCCAGAGAGTGGTGAACCTGTGGAATTCTCTACCACAGAAGGCAGTAGAGGCCAATTCATTAAATATATTCAAGAAGGAGTTGGATATATTTCTTAAGGCTAAAGGGATCAAGGGATATGGGGAGAAAGCAGGGACCGGGTACTGAATTTGGATGATCAGCCATGATCTCATTGAATGGCGGAGCAGGCTCGAGGGGCCGAATGGCCTACTCCTACTCCTGTCTTCTGTGTTTCTATGTTATCAGTTTGCGCATTCGCCAGCCCACTATTCTACCCCTCCTTCCTCCCTTCACCCTAGCTCCCCACCCATTTATATTTTGCTGGACAGAAAAATTGCAAACTGTCAAACATACGAGCAGAAAGCCCAACCGATAGTTTCAGCACAAAACAACAAATGATATTATAAAAGTTAAATGTGTGTGCCAATGCTTTATTTTCAACTTGTATCAGATACACTCCATGGGTCACAAATTTCGAATGTCATTCATGAGGAGCCCCTTGGAGTAGTGAGTGAGCTGTCAAAGTCGGTACTTGATTCACCCAGTGAGATTGTCTTCTCTTTCAACACCATGTCGAGGTTTCCTATCTTTGTGATGTACTTGATGCATCACCTGGTGGTTGGAGGATGTGAAGGGAGAGCTGCTGAGTCCAGCAGGATGTCGTATATTGCTGGTCTTGGGGCACTTGTACTCTCTTTGCCCTTCTTCATCAGCAGCCCTCAGTGGGTGTGTGGACTCTGGAATTTGAAGTAAATATCTAGATTTGCTAAGTTTAGGAGTTCTCAGTAAATGAACCATCCGTTGAAATGCTCTGACACTTTGGGACTGACCATTTTTCGATTTTAACAATGCATTTTTGATTTACCTTGGATTGATTTGACGCACCTCCTTAACTATCAGTTCCTTTATAAACTAGTACTGAAACTTTATTAAAAAGAATGGGCCCATTTTGTTGCGGGTTGCTCAAGATCTCTGCTCTGCTGCCCCAGGTGCCCTGAGACCAGTCAGAATTGGCAGATTGCTGAAAACTGGAATCTAGAATCTTGATATTTCTCATTCATTTTAAAAATGAAACTTCCCACACACGTAACCTTCATGTATTTCAATGGTACATGATTGTGTCAGTATTATCGGGCTGTGTTCATAACTAAGCATCTATTTCTCTACCACTCTTCAACCTTGGAGGGGTCCTGTATTATGGATCTTGGCACTTTCACCTTGCTTTCCCAATTAAAAAAAAATCAGTCGAAGCTGCATTTTGTACATTATGGTAGGAATTTAGGAGCCTTGTACCTATTGGGTATTTTTCTCTCTGGCTTCGTCGGGCATGAAGACCTTCAGGTTTCCACAGTGAATGTCGGCCTCAGGAATGTGCTTGTTTTATGTGCTCACACTGCTGACCTTCACTCGCTTGGCCCTGGGTTTGGTCTCCTCCCCCCCCCCCCCCCCCCCCCCAGTTGGCAGGAACCTAGGGGATCAAATACAGAGGTCAGCAAAGTTAAATATAGCATTTTTGTGAGTTCCTGCAATGAACCTCCCCTGTCACACTTTGAATATCCTTTTGCTGTGAACAGCATTTGGACGAATTACATCATGTTGACAAGCAGGCTTCATTTATTCATGCAGCTTGTCAAATTTTGCTGAAAGTTATGGAGCCCTGCAGTTTTTTTTTTAATGCTTGCAGTGTCTAATAGCTTTCCAAAGCAAAAACTGTTCTGAAGTTCTGGCGGGTTGCTTCAGTTTGCAGTACTCAGACTAGCATTGTGTTGCTCATCAAACTGGGTTGTCAACTCAAATTTTTGGTAAGGTTTAATGAAGCGTGCGCTGCTGCCCAGCATATCTAAATTTTGCTTTGGTTCTCTTTATTCCTTTTTTTTAAATTTCTCCTTTTGCTTAACAAAATACCTTTTTCATTCTTGTTGCTCCTTTCCCCCACACTTCTATTCCTGATCTTCTCCGCCTTCGTGCATCTCTCCTAACCTTCAAAAGTCATCTTAAAACCTGCCTCTTTAACCCTGCATTCGACAACCGGCCCTAACTCTCTTTCCCCTGTTTGGGTCCGATTCCCACTTTGCGCAGCGTCGGGGTGTCTTTTTATGTTGAAGGTGCTGTACAGCTGGTAGCTACTGTTTTCCTTTACTCGTGCTGCCGCTCTTGTTTTCATGCAGTGTGGTGCTGCTGTCCCCGTGTTAACCAAGCTCCTGGACTTCATGTATAACTGCTTCACATTTTAACACCTTTTGAATATTTTCTTTCCTCCTTGTACCTCCTGGCACAAAGTGCCTGTTGCCTCAGTCAGAGCCAAGTTCTGCCTAAATTGTTAACACTGGCCCACGAGCTCAGTAACTTCAGAATGCTATTTTAAGTTTGTAACCCAACTTCCTTAATGACTTCCTCTCCGAAGACCCCGAGTTCCTTTTGAAAGTGGGCCTGCGAGGCGCCATGTGTGCGCGGGGCTTTTTGTCGAAACACTTGGGAGCTTTTCGAAAATCTTCACTTGAGCATCTGATTGTGGTTAAGAGCCCATGTAAGCTAACCAAGCATTTCTGGCTGGTAATTCACGTCACTCAGAAACCGTGCTTTGAGTGCAGGGTAAACGGGTACAATCTCCGATCGTGGGTCAAACGGAAGCAATAGAGTAAATTGGAAGGGGAGTAATTGTAAGTCGTACTGCTATAATAAAACTGTTCTAAGAGAAGTGGCGTGTAAAGCAGTGGATGTTTTATTCTTTGTTTTGCTGTTGGTTGGTTGGGTGGGGCTACCAATTGACCCATTTTCCTCTTTGCACTCCCAACTGGCAAATTCTGTGTGTTGGGTTTAAAAAAAAAAAAAAAAAAATTGCCTATATTTTAAAAGCAATAATCAGTGCGAACTTTTCAGCAATATTTGCATTAATAACTTATTTATTTTTAGAATAGTTTTGCCTTCATATCTTTCACATGGGATTTGTGCTTCCTTTTCTAATTTTGAGAGTGCTTATACAGGAAACTTTTTTTTTTTTTTACCTGGCACTGACGGGACCGGCGTGGTGCCGGTTTATCAAAAAGTCCGGATTACAGAGAGGTATAGTAAAAGGTACGAGAGCCCCGTACACAGCAACAAATCCAGGCTTCCCTGTTGCTTAGCAACAGATGCAGGAACCCCGGCCACAAGATCCAGGCGTCCCTGTTGCATAGCAACAGGTGCAGGAACCCCGGCCACAAGATCCAGGTGTCCCTGTTGCATAGCAACAGGTGCAGGAACCCCGGCCACAAGATCCAGGCGTCCCTGTTGCATAGCAACAGGTGCAGGAACCCCGGTTACACGGCCACAGATCCAGGAACGGCCACTAATACGAAGTAAAGCTTACCTGAACCTACTCCTGAATTTAGCCGGTTAACAGAGATTTCCGGTTATTTAGGTGCCGGTAAATCGAGAGTTTCCTGTATGTAGCCAAGACTAACGTAGCAACAAAATGGTCTGGTGTAGATTCGAGGGCTCAGTATTAACCTGTTGCCAGGTTATTGATGCACCAGCTGGTCCTGAGGATGTTGATCTGTATTGCTCTCCGGGTCGGTGAATGTTGCTTCAACGGGCCCACAAATGGATTCCATGCTTTTTGTACAATGGCGTTCTATTGTGCGACTATTGGACTGGGCAGTGAATCTTGATGCAGGCTCGTACTCGACTCCCTGCCCTGAACTGGTGAATGCATTCTAGAGATGCTGTTTGTACTGCGCTGATCCACCGGTGGAATGCTTTATAATGGTGGCCTGTTCTTCTGTGTGCGCCTCTTTGCTTGTCTAGTCTTTCCACAACTGCTTCGGAAAGACATGTCATTTTAAAGTTTTGGTATGGAATTTTCCTGTGCACCCAAGTGCTGCTACCTGGCTCTTTTTATTAAAAAAAAACGTAGCTCGGGTTTCCTGGTATCCACCCAATTCAGCACTGATCAAGGTTCAATCCTGGGATATTCCTGCTCTGCGTGGTTTAGTTTCATCCTCGGCGTTGCATTTAGCCATTGAGTTGCCCCAAAGGAGGAAGCTTTTTTTATATAAACCCATTGCATGTAACATGTGCTTTGCTTCAGTCGCAGGTGCCATCCTTCCTTGTCCGGTACAAATTTCAAGAATTAGAGTACCTCGGTAGTCAATAGCACCAGCCATAAATGTTAATCGTGGATTGTTTAGTGCCTGTAACAGTAAGCTCCACTACACACCCACCAGCACGATCCTTGCTTTCCTTATACAGGTAGACTATCCTTTATCCGAAAACCTTGGGACTAGCTGTGTTTCGGTTTTCGGAATTTTTCGGATTTCAGAAGGTTTTCATCTCCGTATCTGACAACAAACACTGTTGCTTAGCAACAGCTTGTAAACACTCGGGCCCTGCCTTGGAAGCGTCTCTGAAGCTGTTGCTAAGCTACAGAGACTCTTTCCACAGCCTGACTGTTTTAAAAAAAAAACCAAGGGAAAGAAAAAAAACCTAACAAAATGGCTGCTGATTTCTGCCGTTAGATCGAGGTTTCCGGCTCCCCCTGCTCCGTATCTGAATTCCTTGACTTAGCGGGGGTCTGGGGCTCGACTGCCGCCGCCAGTTGTGGGAAAGCCGGATATCGGCTGACTCCTACACTAAGCTGGCCCGCAAATCGGGTGGGGGGGGTGGGTGGGGAAGAAAAGACTATCGGACAGGCCGTTGTATTGTTGGGTTCACTCTCCCGGTACTTCCTTCACACTGCCCGGCTCGGCCTGCAATCTCCTACCCAGGAGGGAACTCTGTGACCCTCTGCCCTGCTCACAGGGAAAGGCAGAGCTCCCAGACCACTCCTGTCATGTTTGGCGCCACTCTGGGCATGTCGTGCGCACGACTTACGCTCCACGAAAAAACTTTTGGTTTTAGAGGTTTTCGGTTCTCGGAAGTGCGGATAAAGGATAGTCTACCTGTAGTTGGTTTGCTTCAGACCAGTAATATCATCCGTTACTGGTCTCACTGTGGAGCAGTCCTGTAGCCTTGGTTGTCTGAGCCTCATAATTATAAATACAGCTTGAAGTGATGAGCAGATGGACCTTTGACCCATTGAGTGCCATTGCCTTGGTACCTATAGAGTGACATTGCCCTAAATTGTTGAGCGCAGTGCATTTTCCTTTTGACTCCAAATGAAGAAAATGTTGAAACATGAATTTCAGCAAAAGTTTCTGATCAGTTATTGCTCTAACGTTGCATTGGAAAGGTATGCTGGGTAGACAGAGAAAACATAACATTTCAAGTTTTGCAGGAGAGAGGCTTTCTCCTCCATCAATGTTTCCCTGTAGGCCACAGCAGTACTAAGCTGTATGAGTGTTGCTGTGACTCTACAGTTTCAAATAACTACATTTCAAAACTTACTTTCAGTTAGATCATGCAAAATATAATCTTGGCACCATTTTGGGGTGACTTCTACTTTTAAGCTGGAACTTTACTTCTTCGTGCAAATCGCCACATAAAAGCAAATGGAATATCATCCAAGAAAGATGTCAAGGCCTTGGAGAGGGTGCAGAGGAGGTTTATCCGAATGATACCAGGGATGAGGGACTTCAGTTATGTGGAGAGACTGGAGAAGCCGGGGCTGTGTTCTCCTTAGCTGAGAAAGTTGAGGGGCGATTTAATGGATGTGTTCAAAGTTATGAGGGTTTCGATAAATAAGAAGAAATTGCTTCCACTTAAGCAGAGGACACAGATTTAAGATAATTGGCAAAAGAACCAGAGGGGGGAGGAGGAGAAATTTTTAGGTGCAACACGCTGTGATCTGGAATGCACTCGTGGTGGAAGCAGATTCAATAGTAACTTTCAAAAAGGATTTGGATATAATGCTTAAAAAGGAAAACCTTGCCAGGGTGTGGGGAAAGAGCAGGGGAGTGGAACTAATTGGACCGCTCTTTCAAAGAGCCGGCATGGGCACGATGGGCCGAATGGCCGTCTCCTGTGCTGTAAGATTCTTCATCCAAATGAGGGAAATCATTAGGCACTATCCGTTCTTAATATTTATACAAACTACTTCATCTTGTTCTGGTCACACACCATGCTTCTTATGCTCTCATCACCCAACTTCAAGAAAAAAAATCTTTAACCTACGGTTTGTTTCCCTCCCCTTTTGCTTCACAGCATTTTATTGCTCTGTTTAGTTGTTTATATCTGTTGCAGGGTTTTTTCTTTGTTTCCCCACCCACAGCCTCCTATGACTCGCACAATTTTGGTGTCAACTTGAAGCCTACAAGTTGTTGTGGGTGCACTATCTGGGACTTAACTGTCGGTTACTTAAAAGGTTTCTGGGAGAATTCACGCCTTCTGGTTTATACATAGTTTTGTTGTTTTCAGTATGTTCGCTAATGTGTGCGAAGTCTGTCCTGCACATTGAGCCAGCCAGTGAGAAGAGAGCAATACTGATCCTCAACTTCACCAACATATGGTGCAGATACAGTGCCAATTATATCGCTGCCAATTATAACTCCGTTCTGTATGATGATGACCGCGCTGGCTTAACCAGTTACTGCAACAGCGTACACATGAGGTTTTGGGAGGGGAGTGGTCCATTGGGGCAGCCTGGGATTGGAGATGCATTTAATAAACTTTAGAACTCCCTATTGACCCACAGCAATACCTCCTGTAGATTCTCTTTTTAAGAGAGATGTCTCTTTGAGAAGCAAGGTGGTACGATGCTGAAAACTTTCAAGAAATGTCAGCAGCACCTCTAAAGCGACCTTCTAGAGGATGCTGTGGTTTAATTTAAGCATGAGAATGGGATATCATTACACCTAGGTTCAAAACAACCAGCAAAGGCCTTGTAGAAGAAAAAATGCCTTGCTGCTGTGTTCTCTTCCTCATATCAATGACCTTGTAACATTGATTCCAAATATTGGTTTACTTGCCTCGGTCGATTGTATTTTATGCTTTGTAGTTGTGTTCAGACCTTGTTAGATGCGTGGTTGAGAGTTCCTTGCTTCAAGCTTTCGTTTTTTGTGTACTCCCCTTTTAATTCGAAGGGCTAATTTTCTTGGGACAGACCGACCGTGCCTTTTGGCTTCAAAAGTGAAGAAATTACTTCCTTTCCAGTCTTTAGAGCAGAGTCCCCAAGGCCAAGAAAACTACAGGTTTTACTTTGTTTGAAGTCCAAAGAGCAGAAGGTGTATGATTCACGCTGGAATGCTGGTGAATAACTTTATCCTTGGAGTAGTTCAAGTTAGTGGCACTGCCCCACATCATTAAGGCAGTGACTCGAACAGGCTGGCCAGCAGCCGTACACTTCAGGGACATGTACTTTCACATTAAGAGAAAATTAGTTCCGTGGGAATATTTGGCTGCTAATTTCCCTGCTTCAGATTGCCATCCAGTCTCAAGTCGCAGTTCCTGGCACTCCTGTATGGACCCTCTTCCTGTTGCAAATGTAATGATACCAGAGCAGCCTCCTGGAATAAAGGAAGACTCGAATTTGCCTCTTCCCACCCCCCCCCGCCGCCTCCCCTCATCCCCAGCGGGAGCAGAGTACAGGAAACTTTTTTTATCCGGCACCGACGGGACCGCGTGGTGCCGGTTGATCCAAAAAGTCCGGATTACAGAGAGGTATACTTACTAAGGTACGAGAGCCCCGTACACGGCCACAGATCCCGGTCTCCCTGTTGCATGGCAACAGGTGCAGGAACCCCGGTTACACGGCCACAGATCCAGGTCTCCCTGTTGCATGTCAACAGGTGCAGGAACCCCGGTTACACGGCCACAGATCCAGGTCTCCCTGTTGCATGTCAACAGGTGCAGGAACCCCGGTTACACGGCCACTAATATGAAGTAAAACTTAGCTGAACCTACTCCTGAATTTTGCCGGTTAAGAGAGACTTCTGGTTATTTAGGTGCCGGTAAAAAGAGTTTCCTGTACATATATTGAAAGAAATGTTACAAGGTAGAATGATTACTCTATGTTTAGTATTATGGAGGTCAGACACACTTCTACTTAACATACTTCCTATGTTCCTCAAAGAAAATTGCCCTTGAGAATTGCCCTTAAACATTCACTCCCTCCACCACCGGCGTACCGTGGCTGCAGGGCGCACCATCTACAAGATGCACTGCAGCAACTCGCCAAGGCTTCTTCGACAGCTCCTCCCAAACCCGCGACCTCTACCATCTAGAAGGACAAGGGCAGCAGGCGCATGGGAACAACATCACCTCCAAGTTCCCCTCCAAGTCACACACCATCCTGACTTGGAAACATAATCCTTCATCGTCGCTGGAGTCAAAATCCTGGAACCCCCTCCCTAACAGCACTGTGGGAGTACCTTCACCACAGGAACTGCAGCGGTTCAAGAAGGCGGCTCATCACCACCTTCTCAAGGGCAATTAGGGATGGGCAATAAATGCTGGGCTTGCCTGTGATGCCCACATCCCAGGAACGAATAAAAAAGTTCCCCTTTTGATCAATTATTGACCTCTGTGGAGGTTGAGCTACATTCAAAGAATGGGAAGATGATATCTGTAGCTGGCGTGCTGAGACCGGGACATTTTTCTTCTTTTCTATCAGAAACTACCTTTCCCATCACAGCCAGACGCAGCATAAAGCTCCATCTACACTATATCGACAATGTCTTAACCTCCGCCTCCAAAGAGCACATTTTACTGCTTCATTGTGATATTTCCGTTTCCAAACCAGCCATCCTTGTGGCCAGTTAGTGTTGCAGTAGTGGAAAATAAGATGCAACAAGGCTTGAGTTTTTACACCTGCAGTTTCTCCGCCTGCTGAGTTTCTGATCGCAGAAATATCGAGAGGAACCGAGACACTCGCCCACAGCTGCAGTTTCTCCGCCTGCTGAGTTTCTGATCGCAGAAATATCGAGAGGAACCGAGACACTCGCCCACAGTGGAGAGGGCTGTGGACTGTTGATAGGACAGTCCTTACCAGGCTCCTTTCATGCACTTGCTAGCTATTATTCGGAGGCCTGGTAACCTGTGCAGGTTGAAGCACGGTCCAGTCTTGGCTTAGGCTTCCTGTAATTAGGCCATTTTAATCTTGGGCATTGGGAAAGAAAGAAGAATGAACTTGCCTTCATAAGTGCCTTTCCGGCCCAGTGAGTTACATAGAAACATAGAAAATAGGAGCAGGAGTAGGCCATTCGGCCCTTCGAGCCTGCTCCGCCATTCAATGAGATCATGGCTGATCATCCAAATTCAGTACCCTGTCCCTGCCTTCTCCCCATATCCCTTGATCCCTTTAGCCTTAAGAAATATATCCAACTTTTATATATATATATATATATTTAATGAACTGGCCTCCACTGCCCTCTGTGGCAGAGAATTCCACAGGTTCACCACTCTCTGGGTGAAGAAATTCCTCCTCATTTCAGTCCTAAATGGCTTACCCCTTATCCTTAGACTATGACCCCTGATTCTGGACTCCCCGGCCATCAGAAACATCCTTCCTGCATCTAGTCTGTCCAGGCCTGACAGAATTTTATAGGTTTCGATGAGATCCCCTCTCAATCGTCTAAACTCCAGTGAGTATAAGCCCAATCGACACAATCTCTCCTCATACGTCATTCCTGCCATCCCAGGTATCAGCCTGGTGAATCTTCGCTGCACTCCTTCCATGGCAAGAACGTCCTTCCTCAGGTAAGGCGACCAAAACTGCACACAATACTCAAGGTGCGGTCTCAGCAAGGCCCTGTAGAACTGCAGCAAGACATCCTTATTCCTGTACTCGAACCCTCTTGCTATGAAGGCCAACATACCATTTGCCTTCTTAACCGCCTGCTGCACCTGCATGCTTACCTTCAGTGACTGGTGCACAAGGACACCCAGGTCTCATTGCACTTCCCCTTCTCCCAATCTATTGCCATTCAAATAATAATCTGCATTCCTGTTTTTGCCTCCAAAGTGGATAACCTCGCATTTATCCACATTATAGTGCATTTGCCATGTTTCTGCCCAATCACCCAACCTGTCCAAATCGTACTGGAGTTTCACGACATCCTCCTCACAGCTTACCCTCCCACCCAGCTTTGTGTCGTCTGCAAATTTGGAGATATTACATCCAATTCCCTCGTCCAGATCATTAATATATATTGTGAACAGCTGGGGTCCTAGGACCGATCCTTGCGGTACCCTACTAGTCACTGCCTGCTACTCGGAAAACGACCCGTTTATTCCAACTCTTTGTTTTCTGCCCGCCAACCAGTTCTCTATCCAAGTCAATACCTTGCCCCCAATCCCATGTGCCTTAATTTTGCACGCTAATCTCTTATGCGGGACCTTATCGAAAGCCTTCTGAAAGTCCAAATACACCACATCCACTGGTTCTCCCTTATCTATTTTACCAGTTACATCCTCAAAAAATTCCAGTAGATTAGTCAAGCATGATTTACCTTTTGTAAATCCATGTTGACTTTGTTTGATCCTGTCACTGCTTTCCAAGTGCTCTGCTATTACATCTTTTATAATACTCTAGCATTTTCCCCACTACCGATATCAGGCTTACCGGTCTATAATTCCCTGCTTTTTCTCTGCCACCTTTTTTGAATAGTGGGGTAACATTAGCTACCCTCCAATCCATGGGTACTGTTCCAGAGTCTATCGAGTTCTGGAAGATGACCAGCAATGCATCTATTATTTCCAGGGCCACTTCCTTAAGTACCCTGGGATGTAGCTTATCAGGCCCTGGGGATTTATCGGCCTTCAGTCCCATCAATTTTCCTAACACCATTTCCCTACAAATACTGATTTCTTTCAGTTCCACCCTTTCATCAGACCCTATGTTCCCCGGCATCTCTAGGAGGTTATTTGTATCCTCCTTTGTGAAGACAGAACCAAAGTATGTATTTAGTTGGTCTGCCATTTCTTTGTTTCCCATTATAAATTCCCCTGATTCTGACTGCAAGGGACCTACGCTTGACTTCACCAATCTTTTTCTCTTCACATATCTATAAAAGCTTTTACAGTCAGTTTTTATGTTCCCTGCTAGCTTACACTCATATTCTATTTTCCCTTTCTTAATTAATCCCATTGTCCTCCTTTGTTGAATCCTAAACTGCTCCCAATCCTCAGGTTTACTGCTTTTTCTGGCCAATTTATATGTCGTCTCCTTGGATCTTATGCTATCCCTAATTTCCCTTGTTAGCCACGGTTGAGTCACCTTTTTTGTTTTACTTTTATGCCAAACTGGGATGAACAAATTCTGTAGTTCATCCATGCGGTCTTTGAATGTTTGCCATTGCCTATCCACCGTCAACCCTTTGAGTGCCATTCCCCAATCAATCCTACCCAACTCGCTCCTCACTTTTGAAGCATAGTTATGTAGAGAAATCTGGTAGCCAATTTGGACCCAGCAAGATGCCAAAAACGACGATAAGTTTAATGATTCGTTAATTTGTTCTTGGTGGTGGTGTTTGAAGAAAAAATGTTGGCGAAGACCTCCCCTACTCTTCATGGGATCTTTAACATTCATCTGAACAAGCTAATGAGCCTTGGTTTAACGTCTCATCCAAAAAGACGGCACTTTCAAAAGTGCAGCATTCCCTCAGTGTTGCATTGAAGTGTCAGCCAAGATTATGTGCTCAAGTCCTGGGGCTTGAAGCCACACCACCTGACTGAGGTGAAATGTAACCATGGAGCCAAGCTGATACTGAGTTCTGACGAAGGGTCTTGTACCTGAAACCACAGACGCCTGATCTGCTGAGTTCCTTCTGTTTTTGCTTTTGACGCCTTGAGCTTTGGTAGAGCAGAGCAGAGGGGTTTCCAAAGATGTTCTATTCATGCACAGTGTGAAAGTTTTCTCATTTATAGTGTCCATTTGTAGTGCAAGAAACTCATTTGACTTCAACATTTTCACACTGCATGTACATGTCCAGAGTAAATTTTCTTTAAAAATTGCTTCATTTACTATGCAACTCAGCAAAAAATATGACACTGGCAGATTCAAGTGCCTACTGTGGGATATGCTTTCCTTTCCCTGCTCTTACCCCCACTTGAGCACGCTGTACTGCAGGTAAACTTTTTAAAAAATGGAATTATCCAATAATTTTAAACAATGCAGCAAAGTAGGAATTTAATGCTAAAAGATTGAAATATTAGATAATTTGTATTGAACAACTTTGGATTACAAGGCATAGACTAAGTTGTAGAATACCGCATGTTTTTAACTTTCTATTAGTTTGGAAACATTTTGTCAATACTGCAGAATTTGGATGGACAGGATCTCATCAGCATCGAAGTTTACAGCACAGTAGAAGGCCATTCATCTCATTGAGTCTGTGCCGGTTCTTTGCTGGATCAATCTGAAACCACTGCCCCAAGTTCTCCCCATGGTCCTGTATCTTCAAGTATTTATCGATTTTTCTCTGAAAGATGCACTGGTCTCCTCTCAACCACTGCAGCATAAAGGATTTCACCCTTCTTCGACCCGTCTCCTCGCCCTTAGTGAAAATGGTAAATTGATGGTCCCTCATCATTGACTCCCAACCAATGAAAGTAATCTTTTCCTATTCACCCTATCAAAACTCTACATCATTTTAAAAAACCTCATTTTAAAAAACCTATGTTAATTCTCTTAGTCTTCTCTGTTCCAAAATCTCATATCTTTCTTCATAGCATAAGTTTCCCATCACTGGTATAATGCTGGTAAATCTACACTCTGCCCTGTATGTTTTAACATCCTTTCTATAATGGGATACCCAAAGACTGCACACCGGAATCTGTTGCCCATGTTTAAGCTGGCCCCTTGACTCGTTTTGGATGGGTACCCTCCAGCGGTAGGTAGTTCTGGGCTGGGGGAAATTTGGTAAAAGGCAGACGAGGAGAAACTAACCTAGAAGAATGAGGCTTTTGTACTCTATCAACAACAAAAATCGCCCCAAAAAACAAGTGAACTTTATCATAACTGGAATGGAGCACACAGAAAGCGTTTAGTATAAAGGGTGGATTTGGCAGTGAAGTCAGTTAAAGCATAAAAGTACATCAGTAAATGATACTGCGATTAGTGAGCACAAAACCATTACGGGTTCTAAAGTGGTTATTCCTCATAAGAGGGTTTTTGTTGTTGGGAATTGAAAGATCCTGGCACCAAACTGGTGTAATTAGACCAAGGACTTGTAATCTGGATGTAATTGTTCCATAGTTAGAGTAAATTGCACACTTGGTGTGGTAATAATTTTTAAAGAGAATCTTGTGTGCCTGAGGTTGCTAAGATTTACTAGATGGCTAGGAGCACAAAAATACAATTACTGGCAATGGAGAATTTTTTTTTTCTTCTGTGAACTTTATGGTCATCAAGTTGAGGGATGTTGGTGGGGATGCAACATTTCCTATTTTAGACACCCAGTGTCGATGATCGTGCACTAACTACCAGGAGGGAGGGAGGGAGAGAGAGAGAGAGCTAGCAGAAAATTCTTAACATATGTAGTTAGAGCATGGAATGCTTTGCCAGAACAGATACAGCGTTAGTAAAGCTTCCATACCTCTGCCAAAATACTGAACTTCTGCCTCAACGTCAGAGGAGTGCATCCCGTTGCACTAGCATGACTTGGATTTCCATCACCTTGGTGTGAGACTGCTAGTTGGTGTCAAATATGGGGCGGTTTTGTGCTGGATTGAGACATATTTGTGGGATTCTTGCAGCCAGCAGATAGGAGAATTCATCCATTAATCTTGAATAGACTTGAACCCAGACCCCAGAGGTGAAAGGCCAATGTCCTAGCCCACTATAATTTTAAGGTTTAATTTAGTGACTTGTGTGTTAAATTTTGTTTGCTTGGAGGTGAACAGCCAAAAAAAATCCCTATCTACTAATGTATTATGTTTAAATATAGCAAATGCTAGGACCTTGGAGACGTTTGCCCAGATCCGTTGCAGTCGAAGCAACAACCTCTCCTTTGGGTTAGAAAGCATCAGGGCAGGCAAAGGGGTCAATTGTAGCTGGCTGGCTAGTGTTATTGTCACAGCCAAGCATATCATATGTTCTCTTTATTTCAGCCTGCTTTTTAAGTATTTGACTTGGGCCTTGCAATCACGCTACGGAAAAATGGGTACGAATGTGTAATGCAGCTATCTCGATTCCTCTCTACGGAGGAGTTGGTCCGCTTAAAATCAATTTTATATCCGAAAGGACACAAGTGTACACGCACACAATGTGGAGTCAAGTGGGTAACTGCTGATTAATTTCTTTATAGGAGAGCCGGAAATGCTGAATGGAGAATGAACGGTAGTTTCTGCAGTGCCAATATATTGGATGCTATTGATGGGTGGTGGGGAAACATTCAGAGACAATATTCTCTTCTGATGGGTGCTGTACTGTATAAGCCTGACCTGCTAAATATTCAGTTTGCTTGATAATTTGCTTCGAACTTGGATTTTTGATTATATCCCGGTTTTCCTGCCTCATGCATCACAATCGACACCACCTTTTATTGATCACTATTTCCTGGTAATTAACTGCAAATTATTGCCCATCTTGTTAATGTTTCAGTGAGCACATCATTGCATATCAACCACACAGAGTGTTGTCCGTTGTATCGGCAAAAAGCGAAAGCTAAATTAAATTGATTATAGTTGGACCAGACTAGGGGGAGAGGAAATGAGCAGTGGGGATTTCTGCTTCTGACACACTCCAGCTGGAAAAGTGCACGTGTGTGACAACGGCTGAGGTTCGGAGCAGCCTCGCCTCTGATGTCCTCCATGGTGAATGACCTGCTAACGTTTACTGCTCAGGCTCACATATGAAGAATTTCCATTGGGCTGAGGTGCCCAAAGACATCTTGAACCATGGAACTGTAGCAAGAGTCAACAGTGTTGGGAGGAGAGGAGCACATTTATTTTTCTTGGGTAGATATAGAAGAATGATTTTCAAAGGAGTAATCTCATTTCAGGCTTGCGTGATTATTGAAAACTCTCAGTTAATGTCATTGTCTGAACTGGCTATTGGAGCATGCTACAGGGATTAGCTGAGGCAGAGACCATTGCATCTTTTAAGGGATGATCTTTGACGTTGAGCGATATTCATGGTAATGGGGAAAGAGCAGGGCAGTGGGATGAGTTTTTGGATTGCTCTAGCAAAGAGCTGGCACAGGCTAATAAGCCAAATGGCTGCCTCCTGTGCTGTAGACCTCCAGGTTCTAACTCCATGTTTAGATTACAGTAATCACAAGACAGATACAGCCATTCAGCCCATCTTAGCTCATTCGTTGCATTCCTCCCATCACATTATTCAGCTGGATTTTGAATTGAATCTAATGTTTTGCCTCTGTTATCCTACCCAGAAGACCATTCCAAATGTTTGTGTGACATCAGTCCTAAATTGATCTTTGACAAATTATAGGCTGTCTTTCCACTGTTTAACGTTGTCACTTAACTAGAAGTAGTGCTCCAGATTGTATACCATAATAGAGTCCCTCCTTGGTGACTTGCTTTCAAGGTTGAAGAGCCTACGTTTTTCTAGTCTTTCCTCATGACTCGATGCTCTGACTCATGGGATGAGCTTTGCGGCTCTTTGCACCGTCTCTACGACAGGAATGTCTCCTTTGTGCCTTGGTGACCAAAATGTGCTCCAGTAATCAAAGATGCAGTCTGACCTGTGCACTGTGCAGTTTGAGCATGACTTCCTCCAAATTACTCTACTTATTTGACGAAAGTTCAACATGCTCTGGCTCATTTCTGCTTCACAGTATTTGCCATGTTCAGTGTTGTGTTCTCTATTGCACCTCCGTCTCTCTGAGCCTCACTTTTACCCAGTTCTGCAGCCTCCAAAGTGTAAATATGTCGCCCATTATTCCATCTTAGCAATATTTTCTTGCCAGGGGATCAAAATATTCTTCCATCTCAATGGCCTTTTTAAAGTAACCGTGAAGTCAGACTTTAAAAGTGCTGTAGTTACTTCATGGGAAACGATAGATTTTCTGATGTGTTGGAAGTTTAAAATCTGACTGGCTGAAAAGACACTTCCAGTACTCTTCACAGTATTTACACTTGTCAAAAGCATTCCCCCCCCCCCCCCCCCCCCCCCCCCCCCGCCCCAAAGTCAACAGAAGCGAATAACCTCGCTTTCCTCACTCCCCAGGCCAGGCAGTTGCTGTGACTGTGGTCTGTCAGCGTGATTAGTTGACATTATATCACAAGGTGTCCGCTGTGGCTCAGTTGGTTGCACACTTAGTCAGAAGGTTGTGGGTTCTTCAGCACATAAAGCTAGGCTGACACTCCCAGTGCAGTGCTGAGGGAACGCTGCACCGTCGGAGGTGCCGTCTTTTGGAAGAGACGTTAAACCGAGGCCCCGCCTGCTCTCTCGGGTGGATGTAAAAGATTCCACGGCACTATTTCGAAGAAGAGCAGGGGAGTTATCCCTAGTGCCCTGGCCAGTGTTTATCCCTCAACCAACATTTAAAAAACCCCAGATTATCTGGTCATTATCACATTGATGTTTGTCGGAACTTGCTGTGCGCAAACTGGCTGCCGCGTTTCCCACATTACAACAGTGACTCCACTTCAAAAGTACTTCATTGGCTGTAAAGCGCTTTGAGACGTCCGGTGGTCGTGAAAGGCGCTATAGAAATGCACGTCTTTTTTTTCTTTAAGTGCTCAATGTTGTTTCAAGCAAGTCACTAAGCACTGAGGAAACAGGAAATAGACAAGATCAGTCCGCATCTGAAAGGAAACAATCGGTTCCTGCTAACTGACCCGATGCGTGTTTCCAGCTTTGGTGGGATTTTCTTTTTAGCTGACTAACCCGTCGGGTAATGGATCCTTTCTCATAGTCAAAAGTTTATAACTGCCCTTGTTGAACATGGTCTTGAGATTTAGGCAGTACTGACAAGGCCACTGTTTTGTATTTGCTCAGCTTGTATTTATATCGCACTTTTCATGACCGCTGGACGACTCAAAAGCACTTTACAGCCAATGAAGTACTTTTTGAAGTATAGTTACTGTTGTATTGTAGGAACAAAACAGTAACTTTTAGGGGCAAAGAGAGTGAGAGAATAGATTAGTGGCTAACATAAAAGGGAACCCAAAAGTCATTTAAAAACATATAAATAGTAAAAGGATGTTAAAGGAAGGGTGGGGCCAAAAAGCAGATATTGTGGAGGCAGAGGGTACGACTGAGGTACTAAATGAGTACTTTGCACCTATTTCACTGGAGAAGAGGATGCTGCCAGTGTAGCAGTAAAAGAGGAGGTAGTAGTGATAATAATCAACTTTTGTCATTGTTAGTGCACAAGTGCAGTACAACAAAATGTAGGCTTGCGGCTCCCGAGAGTGTGCATTTAGATTAAGACATTTAAACATTCAACATTCATTTGGCTTGTAATACATTAACATAAACATAACCATAATAAAGTGCATCGGCAGATGTGCAGGCTTTAGAGTTTATTTGTGGAGTTCAGTAGGATGACAGCCCTGGGAAAGAAGCTGTTCCTAAATCTGGTCGTACGGGTGCGAATGCATCTGTAGCGTCTCCCAGATGGCAGGAGGGCGAACAGACTGTGGCTGGGGTGGGTAGGGTCTTTGATGATGGTCCGTGACCTCCGTAGACAGCGTTTCTGGTATATGTGCTCTATGGTCGGTAGCCGGGTGCCGGTAATGCGTTGGGCAGTTTTGACTACCCGCTGCAGGGCTTTCCGGTCATGGGAGCTACAGCTGCCATACCATACTGTGATACAGTTCGTCAGGATGCTCTCTATTGTGCAGCGGTAAAAGTTAGAGAGGATCAGGGGTGACAGGTTACATCCCTTCAGCCTCCTTAGGAAATATAGGCGCTGCTGGGCCTTCTTCACCAGAGAGGAGGTATTGAGGGACCAGGAGAGGTCTTCCGTGATGTGGACTCCGAGGAACTTAAAGCTGTCCACCCTTTCCACCACAGCCCCATTGATGTGGATGGGGGTGTGACGACCGCCTTTAGGATATTGGATAGGATAAAAATAGATAGAGGATGTACTTAAAAGGTTGGCAGTCCGCAAAGTAGAAGAGTACCCGGCCTGGATGGGATGCATCTTCGGTTGCTGAGAGAAGTAAGGGCTGAAATTACAGAGGTTCTGGTCACAATCTTCCAACCTTCCTTTAGATATGGGGGTGGTGCCAGAGGACTGAGGATTGCAAATGTTACACCCCTGTTTTCAAAAAGAGGAGAGGGATAAATCTGGCACCTTCAGGCCAGTCGGCCTAATGTCAGTGGGGAAACTTTTAGAGACAATAATCTGTGGAAAAAAATTAATTGGCATTTGGAAAAATGTGGGCTAATAACTGAAAGTTAGCACAGATTTGTTGAAGGCAAATCATGTTTGACTAACTTGATTGAGTAGTACGATGAAGTAACAGAAGGTTGATAATAAGAACATAAGAACACAAGAAGTAGGAGCAGGAGTAGGCCATACGGCCCCTTGGGCCTGCTCCGCCATTCAATAGGATCATGGCTGATCCGAATCTAGACTCGCGTCCACTTCCCTGCCCGCTCCCCGTAACCCCTAATTCCCTTATCTGCTAGGAAACTGTCTATCTCCATTTTAAATTTATTTAATGTTGCAGTTTCCACAGCTCTCTGGGGTAGCAAATTCCATAGATTTACTACCCTCTGAGTGAAGAAGTTTCTCCTCATCTCAGTTTTGAAAGGGCAGCCCCTTATTCTAAGATTATGCCCCCCTAGTTCTAGTCTCACCCATCAGTGGAAACATCCTCACCGCATCCACCCGATCAAGCCCCCTCACAATCTTCTATGTTTCGATAAGATTGCCTCTCATTCTTCTGAACTCCAATGAGTAGAGGCCCAACCTACTCAACCTTTCCTCATACGTCAACCCCCTCATCTCCGGAATCAACCGAGTGAACCTTCTCTGAACCGCCTCGAGAGCAAGTATATCTTTTCTTAAATAGGGAAACCATATGGTAGTGATGTGTATATGGACTTTCAAAAGGCTTTTGACAAAATATCACATAATAGACTTGAGAAAAATTAAAGCCCATGGGATTAAGGGGACAGTGGCCGTGTGGATACGAAATTGATCGAGACAGAATGCATAGAGTCGTGGTGAACAGTTGTTTCAGACTGGAGGGAGGTATATCGTGGTGTTCCCCAGGGGTTGATATTCAGATCACTGCTCCCTTTGAGATATATTAATGACCTGGACTTGGATATACAGGCCATCATTTCAAAGTTTGCAGATGACCTAAAACTCAGAAATGTAGTAAACAATGAGTCGGATAGTAACAGACTTCAGGAGGACATACGCAGACTGATGAACCTTCACCACACGGACTGCAGCGGTTCAAGAAGCCGGCTCACCACCACCTTCTCGAGGGCAATTAGGGATGAGCAATAAATGCTGGCATTGCCAGCGACGCCCACATCCCAGGAACGAATTTTTAAAAAATGGGCAGATGCATAGCAGGTGAACTTTAACGCATAGAAATGTGAAGTGATCTGTTTTGGTAGGAAAAATGAGGAGTAAATGATCGAATTTTAAAGGGGGTGCAGGAACCGAGAGACCCAGGAGTATATGTACACAAACAATAGAAGGTGGCAGGACAAGTTGAGATGGCTGTTGAAGCATACAGGATCCTGGGCTTTATAAATAGAGGCATAGAGTAAAAAAAGCAAGGACGTTCTGATGAACCTTTATAAAACACTGGTTATGCCTCAGCTGGAGTACAGGAAACTTTGTGTTATCCGGAGGCTAAATGTCCGGCAAGCTCGAGCCACTGGCAAAAATCAGGAGCCGTTTTGTTAGTTTTTTTTTCTTCTCGTGGCTTTTTTTTTTCAACAGTCAGGCTCTGGAAAGTCTCTCTGTAGCTTAGCAACAGCTTCAGAGAGACTCTTCCAAGGTGCGGGCCGACTGTTTAGAAGCTGTTGCTAAGCAACAGTGTTTGTTGTCAGATATGGAGATGAAAAGCTCCGTATGCTTCAACATTAACGCTGGTGTGTCCGGCAGTTTTGATGGGACGGCAACAGCTCGGTCCCGTCGGTGCCGGATAGCACAAAGTTTCCTGTACTGTGTTCAATTCTGGACACCACATTTTCGGAAGGATGTCGAGGCCTAGAGAGGGTGCAGAAAGAGATTTACTCGAATGGCACCGGGGATGAGGGACTTCAGTTATGTGGAGAAGCTGGGTTTGTTTTCCTTAGAGCAGAGAAGGTTAAGAGCAGATTTGATGGAGGGATCGAGTAAATAAGGAGAAACTGTTTCCAGTGGCAGAAGGGTTAGTAACCAGAAGACACATTTTTACGGTGCTTGGCAAAATGAGACGACATAAGAAAACATTTCTTTTACACAGCAAGTTGTTGTGATCTGGAATGCACTGCCTGAAAGGATGATGGAAGCAGATTCAATAGTAATTTTCAAAAAGGAATTGGATAAATACTTGAAGGGAAAAAAATTGCAGGGCTATGGGGAAATCCGTCGGGAATTAAGTAATTGGAGAGAATCCATGGTTGTATAAATTGTACATTGTCCATAATAAGGACTGGGTACCCTGTATATTGTTCCATGCTTACATTATCAAATTTGTCTTATCACTGTCTGCCTCCCCTTTACCTCCCTTGCTGCTGTTTTCAGTGGCCTGTTTTCTTGATTTGTATCCAGAGGCTAATTTTTAGCCATACTCCTTGAATTATATGTTCACCACATCAAATAATTTAACAGAAGAATTGATATGAAAAAGGACGTCTGGTTAGATCTCTACAATAATACTGCTTTGATACCATTGCGGTAACTCTTCAATTCAAATTGAAAGCATTCAACAAACTGCCTCCTGTGCTGTTTATTAAAATTGCTTCATTTGTACTGTGCTGCTGAATGGTCCAAAGTTTCTTCGAGCAACACTATTTTGAAGTAGACCGTACCTCTCCGGCCCAAGAAATTTGCCTCGACTTTGGCAAAATGTTTGCAGTGTTTACGATCATTGGGCTCCCCTCGTGAAGCAGAGTCACGGGGAGTCCGACCTTTCTCTTTCAGATCTCTGTATTTTCCTCTTCACAACAAGGGCAGCTTTTTATGAGATGCTTTTATTAGTTGTGTTAAAGCCAAGAGAAGCATTTGATTTTTAAAAAGCATTAACCTAGCACTGCTGAATATGATATCTTGATCTCTTTGCCCTAATGTCCTACTCGTGACCCATCAGCACATCATTTTGGGCAAGTCACTGCCAGTGTGTTACAAAAGTGCAACGCCAGTGTTTCAGAATTGGAGAAAATATTTAAACCTGTTGGTGAATATTTTACCTGAGAGAACCATAGAAATTTCAGAAGAGGAGGAGGCCATTAGGCCCATCGTGTCTGTGTTGACTCTTTCCCAGCGCAGCCCGAAACGATACCTACTGCCCTGCTCGCCTCCACCTCCACCCTTCCCTATAGCTTTATATCTTCTTTTGCTTCAAATATTTATCCAATTTTCCCTTAAGTGATGCAATGGTCTCTGCCTCAGCCATTCCCTATGGCAAAGCGTTCCATGCTCCAAATTGATGACCCTTCATCGCATTCTTCCCAACAAAAGGACATCGTCTTTCCCTATTCACTTCATCAAAACCCTTCATAATTAAAAAAAATATATATCTATTAAGCCTCCTCCGCTCCATTGGAAGTAGTCCCAGTATCGCAAGTCTCTTCTCATACCTATAGTTCTCCATCATCCTTGTGAATCTATGTTGTGTTGTCTATGGTTTTAATGTCTTTATAATGGAGTTCTCAAAACTGCACATTCATTGACATTTTGTACAAATTTCTCTTTACTACTTTACTCAAAGAACCCAAAATTTTGGTGGCTTTTTTTTAATGGCTTTACCTAGCTGCATGCAGTCGTTCAGAGAATTATGTATTTCAACCCTTGTGTGTTTACATTCATCCACAACCTTCAGCATGTTTCCACTGAGTGTATATGCTCATTCCTTGGTTTTCTTCTCATTACCTCACACTTGTTAAATTGCAACTGCCCATTCTACTCACCTGGTTTTGTCTTTAACAGTCCTCCTCGCTTGCCAAGCCGCCTCCTTTTGCGTCATTTGCAAATTTTGAAATTGTGCCCGAGGACAAATTATTTACAAGAAAAGCAAAATACAGCAGATGCTGGAAATCTGAAATAAAAGCAGAAAATGCTGGAAATACTCAGCAGGTCAGGCAGCATCTGTGGCGAGAAACTGAGTTAAAGTTTCAGGTCGATGTCCTTTCGTCAGAGCTGGAAGAAGTTGGAGATTGAACAGTTTATAAGACAGTATGGAGCCGGGAGAGGGGGAAGGGATGATGGTGCAAGGCAGAAGTGGGTGGTAATGGGACAAGTAAAGGAACATAAACAGGAGCAGGAGCGGACCACTTGGCCCTACGAGCCTGCTCCGCCATTCAATAAGATCATGGCTGATCTTCTACCTCAACTCCACCTTCCCGTGCTATCCACATGTCCCTTAATTCCCAAAAATTTATCGATCTCTGTCTTACATATACTCAATGTCTGAGCATCCACAGCCCTCTGGGCTAGAGAATTCCAAAGATTCACCACCCTCTGAGTGAAGAAATTTCTCCTCATCTCAGTCCTAAATGGCCGACCCCTTACCCTGAGACAGTGACCCCTGGTTCTAGACTCCCCAGCCAGGGGAAACATCCTCCCTGCATCTACCCTGTCAAGCCCTGTAAGAATTTTATGTTTCAATGAGATCACCTCTCATTCTTTTAAATTCTAGGGAATATAGACCTAGTCTCCTCAATCTCTCCTCATAGGACAATCCGCCTCCCCCCATCCCAGGAACCAGTCTGGTGAACCTTCGTTGCACTCCCTCTATGGCAAGTATATCCTTCCTTAGGTGAGGAGACCAAAACTGTACACAATACTCCAGGTGTGGTCTCACCAGGGCCCTATAGAATTGTAGTAACACTTCTTTACTTTTATACTCAAATCTTTTTGTAATAAAGGCCAACATACCAATTGCTTGCTGTACCTGCATGTTAATTTTGTGATTCGTGTACAAGACACCCAGGTCCCTCTGAACACCAACATTTCCCAATCTCTCTCCATTTAAACAGTATCCTGCTTTTCTATTTTTCCCACCAAAGTGAATAACTTCACATTTCTCCACATTATATTTTAAACAAAAGATTAGTCTAGAGGAGCTGTTAATGGCCACAGGAGAATCATTCGCAGCACCTGCTGTCTGAGAAAATGGGGGCAGTGGTCATGATCTGGAATGATTGAATTCCAGATTGAGTTTGGAAGGTTGTAAAGTGCCTCGTTGAAAGATGAGTGGCTGTTCCTCAAGCTTCCGTTGAGCTTCATTGGCGCAGTGTAGGAGGCCGAGGATAGAGACGTGGGAGTGGGACGGAGAATTAAAATGGCAAGCGAACGGAAGCTCGGGGTCACATTTGCAGACTGAATGGAGCTGTTCAGCAAAGCAATCACCCAATCTGATTTTGGACTCCCCAGTATAGAGATGACTGCATCATGAGCAGTGAATACTGTATACTCGGTGGAAAGAAGTAGTTTCACAAATTATCTAAACATACCGAGAACGAAAGTGGTCCCAGCACTGATCCCCGGGATACACCACTTCGAACCTTTCTTTAGTCCAAACAACACTCATTTACCCTAACTTTGTTTCTTGTCTGTCAACCAACTTTCTATCATCCTCTTACATGTCTTCTTATACCAAATGCCTCAATATTTCTAACAAGACTCTTGTGAGGGCACCTTATTGAAAATCTTCTACAAATTCATATACACTGCATTTGCTTTATTTATTTTTCCTCGTTTATGGGATGTGGGCATCGCTGGCAAGGCCAGCATTTATTGCCCTTGAGAAGGTGGTGGTGAGCCGCCGCCTTGAACCGCTGCAGTCCGTGTGGTGAAGGTACTCCCACAGCGCTGTTAGGGAGGGAGTTCCAGGATTTTGACCCAGTGACGATAAAGGATCAGCGATATATTTCCAAGTCAGGATGGTGTGTGACTTGGAGGGGAACTTGGAGGTGGTGGTGTTCCCCATGCGCCTGCTGCCCTTGTCCTTCTAGGTGGAAGTGGTCGCGGGTTTGGGAGGTGCTGCTGAAGAAGCCTTGGCGAGTTGCTGCAGTGCATCTTGTAGATGGTACACACTGCAGCCTGTCCCAACAGGTCTGTTTTTTTTTAAAAAAACTTAGATTTGACAAACATGACCTTTAACAAATCCATGCTTGCAAAACTCTGTGTTGCTCTGACTCTGACCTCTTGTACATTCCTCTCTTTGCCCCACCATTGCCGATCGTGGCGCGTTCTCTCTCGGGTAAAGTGCCTGCATCTAAAAGCAACATCCATTGTGAGCTGCTGTAATTCATCCCACCAGCAGAGGCAACAGCTGTAACTGACACAGTTATGGGCCCCGCGTAGGTACTGATGGCCAATTCTGAAGCAGTGAACCTCTCTTTGAGCACGATTTCTCTGTTCAGTCTGCCAGTAGGCAAGTGGTTTGAATCCACTGTTGGGGTTGGCGAGGATGTCCTGTTTGGGATTGCTAACTGACGCGGGAGTTTTTATGTTGCTGAGTGCTACAGTACAAAGGGATCTGGGGGTCCTGGTGCATGAAACACAAAAAGTTAGCATGCAGGTGCAGCAGGTGATCAGGAAGGCCAATGGAATCTTGGCTTTTATTGCAAGGGGGATGGAGTATAAAAACAGGGAAGTCTTGCTGCAGTTATACAGGGTATTGGTGAGGCCACACCTGGAATACTGCGTGCAGTTTTGGTTTCCATATTTAAGAAAAGATATACTTGCTCTCGAGGCGGTTCAGAGAAGGTTCACTCGGTTGATTCCGGAGATGAGGGGGTTGACGTATGAGGAAAGATTGAGTAGGTTAGGACTCTACTCATTGGAGTTCAGAAGAATGAGAGGCGATCTTATCGAAACATATAAGATTGTGAGGGGGCTTGATCGGGTGGATGCGGGGAGGATGTTTCCACTGATGGGTGAGACTAGAACTAGGGGGCATAATCTTAGAATAAGGGGCTGCCCTTTCAAAACTGAGATGAGGAGAAACTTCTTCACTCGGAGGGTAGTAAATCTATGGAATTTGCTACCCCAGAGAGCTGTGGAAGCTGCAACATTAAATAAATTTAAAATGGAGATAGACAGTTTCCTAGCAGATAAGGGAATTGGGGGTTACGGGGAGAGGGCAGGGAAGTGGACGTGAGTCTAGATTCAGATCAGCCATGATCCTATTGAATGGCGGAGCAGGCCCGAGGGGCCGTATGGCCTACTCCTGCTCCTATTTCTTATGTTCTTATGGTGAGCGTGAGGAAGCCAGTCCAAGCGAGCCGGCCCAGTATGCCGGTGGAAGTAGAACGTCCAGCCCCATCGTGGCTCTGCCATACAAATTGTGCGATTGATGTGGAAATGGCTAACAATTGAGCCAGATGTCCCAATGGAAATTTTCTCTGCATAAATACTTTGTTGATGAATGTGCTGTTGGCAGGAAGCAAGCTACAATCTGATTATTTGGGGAAGTTACTATACTTTACATAACACAGCCAATACTGTGCTCAAGTTTCCATTACTCGCATTTCCATATTTGGCTTGATGTTTTATGGTGTTTCATAGTGTTCCTGTGCTGTTAAAACTGCTTAATTCAAACAGTATTATCAAACATAAGGAAAAAGGTTAAAAGATCAATTGATTCTATCCAGACAAGCGCAGCTTCAACCCTCGAACACTACCCCCACCACCCCGCTCCCCCACCACCACCCAATCAGTCATGTAAGCTTCTAGAAGAGAAATAAGAGGCGGGGCGGGGGGGTATATTAGGACGTTTTGGGGAAAGTAAACTCCCTAGGCCCCTGAAAACAAGCAAGCTCCAGCAGATTGCAGTAACTGATATCAGTAGTCACAGCCAGCTCCACCTACCTTCTATAACTCAAAATGGCTACCATTCTTCAGAACTCGCTCTTAAATGTTCTCTTATTCGCTCAACTTCATCCCAGCCAGCTCGCCAGAAACCAGGAACTCACCGTGACTGACCTCTGACATGAACCCAAGTTCCACCCTGGTGGCACAGCACGTTCTAATCCACGTAACATATTACAGTCAATGCTCCCGTTTAAGCCGTGCGGCCGGGCAGTGGTCTGGAGGTCCCGCCCAGGCCGCTCAGCGGCTTTTAAATGGAAAAACACGCTTGCGCGGAAATTTGAACGGGCCGTGCAGCCCGTTAAAGGGGCGGTGCACCCACAAAAACCAGTTAGCGGGAGCATTGACTACAGTGCTGTGATCAATCTGTGAAACCCCTCTTCGAATTTCTGTTGCTCATGCCCTTTTATTTTTTTCTATCAACATTTTCAAAGCTAAAGATCTGTCTACCTGTTGAGGTAGCAATGTTTCAAAATTGGGTGAGAATCTTTCAAACCGTTGTGTCTGTGGAGGCAAGTGTGCTGCAGGAAAACAATTGCCGCTTTGTACCTTAGTTTTTGTCCACTGGTCTTTCAGCTAAAGCTTGTAAACTGAAAGTCTCGTTATAAGATGATTGTGGAAGTCAGAGCAACAATTTCACTCTATTTTGTCCCCAGGCTTTTCTTACCATGGTGACTCCATATTCTGCTTTTATTGCTGCAGTTCCAGTAGGCTGCACAGTTAACAATACTGTACACTTCTGCTTTTGTGTAACATGAACTTTACCACAAAAATTCCCAGAACCTCCAACCCTGATTTGACTATTGAATATTGTGCACTTTAAAAACACAGCGAGCCGATGCAAATCAACTGTGTTGTAAGCACACTTGTTATAACTATACAGTCAACTGATTGCAATACTATGAGAGATTATGCTTAATTTTTACAGCATAGAAACAGGCCATTCGACCCAACAAGTCTCTGCTGGTGCTGCCAATTCATTAAGTATATTCAAGAAAGAGTTGGATATATTTCTTAAGGCTAAAGGGATCAAGGGATATGGGGATAAGGCAGGGACAGAGTACTGAATTTGGATGATCAGCCATGATCTCATTGAATGGCGGAGTAGGCTCGAGGGGCCGAATGGCGTACTCCTCCTATCTTCTATGTTTCTATGTTTATGCTCCACACAAACCTCCTCCCATCTTACTTCATCTCCCCCTATCAACATATCCTTCTATTCCTTTCTCCCTCGCGTGTTTATCCAGCTTCCCCTTAAATGCATCTGTGCTATTTGCCTCAACTATTCGATGTGGTATCAAGTTCCACATTCTAACCTCTCTGAGTCAAGAGGTTTCTCATGAATTCCTTATTGGATTTATTAGTGGCTACCTTATGTTTATGGCCCCTAGTTTTGGATTCCCCCTACACTCTTGTACAGTTACTTCAGAATCAAAACAGATCCAGTAACAATATTCGTTATTTAAAATAGCATTGTTACCTTAATCTTCAGAGATGCTTTCTCGTGTCTCATTTTTGGCCTTGTTTTTTAAAGAATTGCTTCCCCCCCCCCCAACCCATATAGAATCATAAAAAGTTACAGCACGGAAGGAGGCCATTGTGTCCGTGCCGGCCAACAAAAAGCTATCCAGCCTAATCCCACTTCCCAGCCTGATCCCACTTCCCAGCTCTTGGTCCGTAGCCCTGCAGGTTACAGCATTCCAAGTGCACATCTAAGTACTTTTTAAATGTGATGAGGGTTCCTGCCTCTACCACCCTTTCAGGCAGTGAGTTCCAGACCCCCACAACCCTCTGGGTGAAGCAATTTCCCCTTAAATCCCCTCTAAACCTTCCCCCAATTACTTTAAATCTGTGCCCCCTGGTTTTTGACCCCTCTGCTAAGGGGAAATAGGTCCTTTCTATCCACTTTATTTGGCCCCTCAATTTTATACACCTCAATAAGGTCTCCCCTCAGCCTCCTCTGTTCCAAGGAAAACAGACCCAGCCTATCCAGTCTTTCCTCATAGCCAAGATTCCCTACTCCCAGCAACATCCTTGTAAATCTCCTCTGTACCCTCTCTAGTGCAATCACATCTTTCCTGTAATGTGGTGACCAGAGCTGCACGCAGTATTCTAGCTGAGGCCTAACTAGTGTTTTATACAGTTCAAGCATAACCCCCCTGCTCTTATATTCCCCCTGCTCTTATAACCCCCCTGCTCTGACATGATTCTCTGACTATATAAGCTGTGTCTTTATGCATTTCTCCACTTCACCTGAAGAAGGAGCAGCGCTCCGAAAGCTTGTGATTTCAAATAAAGCTGTTGGACTATAACCTGGTGTTGTGTGACTTCTTACTTATATTGTATGCCACGGCTAATAAAGGCAAGCATTCCGTATGCCTTCTTAACCACCTTATCTACCTGGCCTGCTACCTTCAGGGATCTGTGGACATGCACTCCAAGGTCCCTTTGTTCCTCTACACTGCTCCGTGTCCTACCATTTAATGTGTATTCCCTTTCCTTATTAGCCCTTCCCAAATGCTTTACCTCACACTTCTCCAGATTGAATTCCATTTGCCAGTGTTCCACCCACCTGACCAATTTATTGATAGCTTCCTGCAGTCTACAGCTTCCTTCTTCAGTATCAACCACACAGCCGATTTTACTATCATCTGCAAACTTCTTAATCATACCCCCTATATTCAAGTCTAGATCGTTGATATATACCACAAAAAGCAAGGGACCTAGTACTGAGCCCCGCAGAACCCCACTGGAAACAGCCTTCCAGTCGCAAAAACACCCATCAACCATTACCCTCTGCGTCCTGTCTCCGAGCCAGTTTTGAATCCAACTTGACACTTTGCCCTGGATCCCATGGGCTTTTAACTTCGTGACCAGTCTGCCATGTGGAACCTTATCGAAAGCCTTGCTAAAGTCCATATACACTACATCAAATGCACTACCCTCATCTACCCTCCTTGTTACCTCCTCAAAAAATTCAATCAAGTTTGTCAGACACGACCTTCCCTTAACAAATCCGTGCTGACTATCCTTGATTAATCCGTGTCTTTCTAAATTAAGATTTATCCTGCCCTTCAGAATTCTTTCCAATAATTTTCCCACCACCGAGGTTAGGCTGACTGGCCTGTAATTACTCGGTCTATCCTTTTCTCCCTTTTTAAACAAGGGTACCACATTAGCAGTCCTCCGGCACCACACCTGAAGCCAGAGAGGATTGGAAAATGATGGTCCGGGCCTCTGCTATTTCCTCTTTTGCTTCGCTTAACAGCCTGGGATACATTTCATCTGGGCCTGAGGATTTATCTACTTTTAAAGCAGCTAAACCCCTTAATACATCCTCTCTCACTATGTTTATTTCATCTAATATTTCACACTCCTTCCTGATAGCAATGTCTGCTTCGCCCTCTCCTTTGTGAAAACTGACGCAAAGTATTCATTAAGAACCCTACCGATGTCTCCCGCCTCCACACACAGATTGCCCTCATGATCACTAATAGGCCCTACCCTTTCTTTAGTTATCCTCTTACTCTTAATATATTTATAAAACATCATCTTTGGGTTTTCCTTGATTTTACTTGCCAAGAATTTTTCATGCTCTCTCTTTGCTTTCCTAATATCCTTTTTAATTGCACCCCTGCACTTTCTGTACTCCTCTAAAGATTCTGGAGTATTTAGCCCTCGGTATCTGTCATACGCCTCCCTTTTTTTCTTTATCCTACCCTGTATGTCCCTAGACATCCAGGGGGCTCTACATTTGTTAGTCCCACCCTTTTTCTTTAAGGGCACATATTTGGTCTGAACCCTCCGGATCTCCTCCTTGAATGCCTCCCACTGCTCTGACACTGATTCACCTTCAAGTAGCTGTTTTAGTCCACTATGGCTAAATCCCCTCTGAGCTTAGCAAAATTTGCTTTTCCCCAATTTAGAATTTTTATTCCTGGTCTATCCTTGTCCTTTTCCATAACTACCTTAAATCTAACTGAATTATGGTCACTAGCACCAAAATGCTCCCCCACTGATACGCCTTCAACCTGCCCAGCTTCATTCCCTAAAACTAAGTCCAGAACCACCCCCTCCCTTGTTGGGCTTGCTACATACTGTACTGGCTAAAAAAAAGTTCTCCTGGATGCATTTTAGGAATTCCACAAACTCTATACTCTTCACACTAATTTTATCCCAGTTAATATTGGGGTAGTTGAAATCCCCTACTATTACTCCCCTATAGTTTTTGCACTTCAGAAATTTGTCTACATATTTGTTCTTCTATCTCCCCCTCTCTGCTTGCGGATCTGTAGTACACTCCCAGCCGTGTGATCGCCCCTTTTGTTTTTCAATTCGACCCATATGGCCTCGTTTGATGATCCGTCCAACCGGTCATCCCTCCTCACAGCTGTAATACAGGTAGACTACCTTTTATCCGAACTTCCGAAAACCGAAACCCTCTAAAAACCAAAGGTTTTTTCGTTCAGCGTAAGTCGTGCGTACGACATGACCAGAGTGGCGCACGACTTACGCTGAGCAGAGGGTCAGCGTAAGTCGTGCGCACGACCCCCCGCCGACCACCCCCCCCCCCGCGGAACCACCTGACTCTCTTCCAAAGGCTCGAAAGCAACGAGAGCTCTGAGCCCGCGGCGGTGCCGACCCCTGTTCCGGCCCCTGTTCCGACCGAGCACGACGACCTGTTGGTGGAAATGCGGAACTTCATTGCATTCCAGGCTAGCAGCGACGGACAAGCCACGACTGCCGACCCGCCGACCCTGACCCCCGCCGACCCACCTTCCGAAATCCGAAATCCAAAATTTTCCAAAAACCGAAACACGGCTGGTCCCGAGGTTTTCGGATAAAGGATAGTCTACCTGTAGTTTCTTTAATCAATACCGCGACCCACCTCCCTTTTTACCTCCCTCTCTATCCTGTCTGAAAATCCTGTAACCAGGAATGTTGAGCTGCCACACCTGCCCCTCTTTCAGCCACGCCTCTGTAATATCATAGTCCCAAGTATCTACCTGTGCCCTCAGCTCATCTGCCCTAGCAAAACTGAAGTCAATGGGAATCGAGGGGAAAACTCTCCATTGGTTGGAATCATACCTAGCACAAAGGAAGTTGGCTGTGGTTGTTGGAGGTCATTCATCTCAATCACATGACATCACTGCAGGAGTTCCTCAGGGCAGTGTCCTAGGCCCAACCATCTTCAGCTGTTTCATCAATGACCTTCCCTCCATCATAAGGTCAGAAGTGGGGATGTTCGCTGATGATTGCACACTGTTCACCATTTGAGACTCATCAGATACTGACGCAGTCCGTCCGTGTCCATATGCAGCAAGACCTGGACAACATTCAGACTTGGGCTGACAAGTGGCAAGTAACATTCGCACCAGGCAATGACCATCTCCAACAAGCGAGACTCTAACCATCTCCCCTTGACATTCAATGGCATTACCATCGCTGAATCCCCCACTATCAACATCCTGGGGGTTACCATTGATCAGAAACTGAACTGGACCAGCCATATAAATACTGTGGCTACAAGAGCAGGCCAGAGGCTGGGAATTCTGCGGCGAGTGTCTCACCTCCTGTCTCACCTCCTGACTCCCCAAAGCCTTTCCACCATCTACAAGGCACAAGTCAGGAGTGTGATGGAATACTCTCCACTTGCCTGGATGAGTGCAGCTCAACAACACTCAAGAAGCTCGACACCATTCAGGATAAAGCAGCCCGTTTGATTGGCACCCCATCTACCACCTTCAACATTCACTCCCTCCACCACCGGCGCACTGTGGCTGCAGTGTGTACCATCTACAAGATGCATTGCAGCAACTCGCCAAAGCTCCTTCAACAGCACCTTCCAAACCTGCGACCTCTACCACTTAGAAGGACAAGGGCAGCAGACGCAAGGGAACATCACCACCTACAAGTTCCCTTCCAAGCCACACACCATCCTGACTTGGACCTGTATCGCCGTTCCTTCACTGTCGCTGGGCCAAAATCCTGGAACTCCCTTCCTAACAGCATTGTGGGTGTACCTACACCATATGGACTGCAGGCTCACCACCATCTTCTCAAGGGCAATTAGGGATGGGCACTAAATGCAGGCCTAGCCAGCCAGCGACGCCCACATCCCATCAATGAATAAAAAAAATACTCCTTGCATTGAAGTATATACCATTTAGTACAGGCAAATCTCCTTGTTGACTACTATCTAGCCCTTGATTCCTCTGTCCTTCCAATTTACTTTCGACGTTTTTGTTTTCCAATTCCAATATGTCCTTGTCTCCTGTGTTATTGCTGTATTTCATATTTTTTTCTATTTCTGTGGAGATTAATGTCTTATCACCATCCTCTTCCAAAATAGGTTGTTTAAATGATTTTTCAAGAGTGTATGGAAGATTGACCGAGTTGATCCAGGGGAATTGTTCTGGGGTACTGAATTTGGATGATCAGCCACGGTCTCATTGAATGGCGGAGCAGGATCGAGGGGCCGAACGGCCTACTCCTGCTCCTATCTTCTATGTTTCTATGGCGAAGGGTTCAAATACCAAGGGCATAATTTTTTATTTTTAAATGAGTAAGTTACGAGTGAAAAGGGAAGTTGAGCAGAACTATGTCACCCAATGGATTATGAACTTTTGGAGTAAGTTATTAAGGAAAGGCATTGAAGTGAACGGTACAAATAAGATCAAAAGGCAGTTGGGTACGTTTGTAGAAAGATTGAGGAATACAGTGAGAAGGTGGTTAGGTGAGGTTGATCTATCAAAGAAGGATAGGATTGTTGGACCTGTGTTCTTCGTCTGGTTGCAGAAATTCTCATTTCTTGTACCTCCTGGGTTGAGAGTTTAAATGGGTTGCATGTTCTGCTGCTTCAAAGGTGGATTGTCTCTGTTTTGGAGAATTGGTGGATTTTGGTCTCAAAGTCACAGTGACTTGTCACACATTGCGTGGGTTGGATAGTGATTTTTTTGTCTTGAGCGATTTAGGTAAAAATTATGGCCAGCAGGAAAATCATGGGAAGTAGGAAAGATACAGGGCTATGGGGGGAGAGAGCGAATACTGGGATCAGTTTTGGATAGCCCTAGCAAAGAGCTGGCAGACACAAGCCCAATCGCCTCTTTCTGCACTGTAAATTTCTATGGTTGAGTGACCACTGTCTCCACTATTGTAACCACAGATCGCAGGTTCCACCAGATTGAGATGATGAAAAGAAATTTGAACTGGAATTATTGCCCTCGCCAAATCTGACACTTGACTTTAGTACTAGACCCTGCTGGGGTCTTTCCCACCCGATTTGTCTATTGAATACATCATCAGCCCTGAATCCTGCCACTGTCCTGCCCAACTCTGTACAGTACGTGGATCGGTCCTGTTCTGAATTTGTTCAGAATTAGCACGAGTCAATTTGCCATGATCTATTGTAAAAATCATGCTTAAAAAAAAATCACTGGCCTTCTACTATTGTGCATAGTCTGTTGATTGAATAGATATGATGGACTACTTGACCTTGTTTCATAGGTTGTGTTAACTAATTTTGTGACACAGTTGACATTTTCATCTGCAGTATTTACCAACATTGGGAAAATTTTACATAACACCTTTACTGCCTTTTCCAAATGGCTTAATGGGTTACGGTACTGCCCAGTGTGGCACTAATTCATGCAAAGGAGAAGGTCCCAGATTGAATTCGCAGTCTGTGCTAGGCTGCCTGATTTCAGCTGCTGTTAGTCTCCTATACTTGGCCTCCTTTGCCCTAGGCGAAGGAAGGGAAAAAAACCAGCCAGGTTCCAAATTGATTCCTTGATGATTTTTTTTGTGTGTGTGTTGTCTGCCAGTATTAACAGTAGTGGCTCATATTTAAAAAAAAAAAAATGACTTATTGGGCAAGGTGTTGCAGGACATGGTCAAGTGGCAGGTAATATTCGCACCTCGTAAGTGCTAGGTAATGACCATCTCCATAATAAAGAGAGGCCCAACCACCTGCCCCAGTGTCACCACCATCATCAAGTTCCCCGCTGTCCTGGGAGGAACCACCTTGACCAGCTATATCAACAACGTGGCCACTACAGCAAGGCAGACATGCCCACCATCACCTGCTACTTTCTCTCTGTACATGATCGTGATTGGGACATCATCACTAGGAAACAATCCTGCAATTCCCCACACACCATTGTTGGCAGTGCCATCACCACATTGACTTCTGTAGTTCCAGGAGAAGGCCCACCTCCAGCGTCTCAGTGTAACTAGGGACGGGCAATAAAAATGTGGCTTTGCTACATTTGTCCACATAACGAGAACAAATTAAAAAAGAAAAATCATTTAGGTCACATTCTTGGTGGACAACACTAAATGGCACTTGGATCCGAAAGCCATCTGGGAATGATATTAAAGGCAGTAAGGGATAACTTTTTCCCTATGAATGTTGAATTTCAAATCTTGTCTTGCGTTCTCCCTTTATTGTACCAAGGAACGTCAAATGGCTAGCAGCACTGTCATCACTTCCATTAATCAGGAAATCTCACTATAACAGGGCTCGAATTGTGGAGAAATTCCTGGCTGGCACCCACTCTGAAACCAATAAGGAACCAGTTCTCTTCCAGCCCATCAGCCCACACCACCCCCACTCCGGACAAGTAATTCTCTGTGTGCTTAAAGCTCTGTCACATTGGTTTTATTATCAGAGCCCCCAGTAGGAACAAAAGATTGATGTTTCATGTCCAAATGAAACCTTGATGAGCCAGTTACAGTTTCATTTAAGCAAGAAATGGATGTGAAACTTGAACAGCCAGTACAGTAATTAAGTAAAGTACTTACAGTAGCATAGACACAGACAGTAAAGGAAATTATAATCAAACTTTAATGGTAAGAAGTTAATTTAACTGGTAATTTTGGCATCACTGTTAGACTGTGTATCTAATAGATAATGGTAGAACCTTGAGCATAACTATTAAAACATTTTTGGGAGTGTTAATTCCGTTTGTTTAAAAAAAGTATTGGTTAGATTAATTATAGTTACCTACTGCTTACCTACTATTCTTTGATTCTGTTAATTCAGGTGAACAATTGAGAGCCTCAAGAGTGCGTTGTTCACGTGATACTTGTACTTGAGCTGGAAAGCCCCTGCCGAATGACTATTTAAACTCGGGCACTCCATCTATGGGATGTGCGCAGTAGTACAGAGTCCAGCTGCAAGTCTTGTAACTAAAGTCAGTGCAGGTCTGAACATAGCAGTTATTGATTCTTTTTCTTCCCCGCTCCCCTCCTCTCTCACTCCTATTACGTAGAAATGCCTTTCCATCAGCATTGTTCCTGAATCAATCTATGTCTCAAAACTATAATACACTAAGACTAGAACTCTAAGGATAATCAGAACCACATTTTCAGTGGGGTTATGTCAATTTTTCTTTGAGTATTATGCTGACCCTTGAAACACAAAATTAGGAATTAGAGCTTGATTAGCAAAATGCTCAAGCATTATGTTATCAATTTACTTAGTGTGTATTGATAAAACCGTGCAGGAAATAGCAGTGGATTTTTTTTTTCCAAAAAGGATTTGGGTATCACTAACAAGGCTGCATTTATTGCCCATTCCTATTTGCCCTGAGAAGCTGGTGGTGAGCCGCCTTCTTAAATCACTGCAGTCCGTGTGGTGAAGGTACTCCCACAGCGCTGTTAGGGAGGGAGTTCCAGGATTTTGACCCAGTGACGATGAAGGATCAGCGATATACTTCCAAGTCAGGATGGTGTGTGACTTGGAGGGGAACTTGGAGGTGGCGGTCTTCCCATGGTTTGGAAGGTGCTGCCGAAGAAGCCATGGCAAGTTGCTGCAGTGCATCTTGTAGATGGTACACACTGCAGCCACGGTGCGCCGGTGGTGGAGGGAGTGAATGTTTAAGGTGGTGGATGGAGTGCCAATCAAGCTGGCTGCTTTGTCCTGGATGGTGTCGAGCTTTTTGCATGTTGTTGGAGCTGCACTCATCCAGGCAAGTGGAGAGTATTCCATCACACTCCTTACTTGTGCCTTGTAGATGGTGGAATGGTTTTGGGGAGTCAGGAGGTGAGATACTCGCTGCAGAATACCCAGCCTCTGGCCTGCTCTTGTAGCCACAGTATTTATGTGGCTGGTCCAGTTAAGTTTCTGGTTAATGGTGACCCCCCCAGGACGTTGATAGTGGGGGATTCGGCGATGGTAATGCCATTGAATGTCAAGGGGAGGTGGTTAGACTCTCGCTTGTTGGAGATAGTCATTGCCTGGCACTTCTGTGGCGCGAATGTTACCTGCCACTTATCAGCCCAAGCCTGAACGTCGTCCAGGTCTTGTTGCATGCGGGCATGGACTGCTTCATTATCTGAGGAGTTGTGAATGGCGCTGAACACTGTGCAGTCATCAGTGAACATTCCCACTTCTGACCTTACGTTGGAGGGAAGGTCATTGATGAAGCAGCTGAAGATGGTTGGGCCTAGGACACTGCCCTGAGGAACTCCAGCAGCGGTGTCCTGGGGCTGTGATGATTGACCTTCAACCACCACAATCATCTCCCTTTGTGCTAGGTATGACTCCAGCCAGTGGAGCGTTTTCCCCCTGATTCCCATTGACTTCAGTTCCTTGATGCCACACTCGGTCAAATGCTGCCTTGATGTCAAGGGCAGTCACTCTCACCTCACCTCTGGAATCCAGCTCCTTTGTCCATGTCTGGACCAAGGCTGTAATGAGGTCAGGAGCTGAGTGGTCTTGGCGGAACCCAAACTTGGCATCAGTGAGCAGGTTATTGGTGAGTAAGTGCCGCTTGATAGCACTGTCGGTGACACCTTCCATCACTTTGCTGATGATTGAGAGTAGACTGATGGGGCGGTAATTGGCCGGTTTGGATTTGTCCTGCTTTTTGTGGACAGGACATACCTGGGCAGTTTTCCACATTGTCGGACAGATGCCAGTGTTGTAGCTGTACTGGAACAGCTTGGCTAGAGGCGCGGCTAGTTCTGGAGCACAAGTCTTCAGCACGATAGCCGGGATGTTGTTGGGGCCCACAGCCTTTGCTGTATCCAGCATGCTCAGCCATTTCTTGATATCACGTGGAGTGAATCGAATTGGCTGAAGACTGGCTTCTGTGATGGTGGGGACCTCGGATGTAGACCAATATGGATCATCCACTCGGCGCTTCTGGCTGAAGTTGGTTGCAAAAGCTTCAGCCTTGTCTTTTGCACTCACGTGCTGGGCTCCACCATCATTGAGGATGGGGATATTCTTGGAGCCTCCTCCTCCCATTAGTTGTTTAATGGTCCACCACCATTCACGACTGGATGTGGCAGAACTGCAGAGCTTTGATCTGATCTATTGATTGTGGGATCGCTTACCTCTGTCTACAGCATGCTGCTTCCACTTTTTAGCATGCATGTAGTCCTGTGTTGCAGCTTCCCCAGGTTGGCACCTCATTTTTAGGTACGCCTGGTGCTGCTCCTGGCATGCTCTTCTACACTCGTCGTTGAACCAGGGTTGGTCCCCTGGCTTGGTGGTAATGGTAGAGTGAGGAATATACCGGGCCATGAGGTTACAGATTGTGGTGGAATACAATTCTGCTGCTGCTGATGGCCCACAGCGCCTCATGGAGGCCCAGTTTTGAGCTACTAGATCTGTTGTGAATCTATCCCATTTAGCACGGTGGTAGTGCCACACAACACGATGGAGGGTGTTCAGTGTGAAGACGGGACTTCGTCTCCACAATGACTGTGCGGTGGTCACTGCTACCAATACTGTCATGGACAGATGCATCTGCGGCAGGTAGATTGGTGAGGACGAGGTCAAGTAGGTTTTTCCCTCGTGTTGGTTCACTCACCACCTGTCGCAGGCCCAGACTGGCAGTTGTGTCCGTCAGGACTTGACCAGCTCGGTCAGTAGTGGTGCTACCGAGCCACTCTTGGTTTTGGACATTGAAGTCCCCCACCCAGAGTACATGTAGGCCCGAGCAGAGCAGTAGGGGTGTCGAGCGCCCTTCTCCGAAGGACGTTGCTGATCCAGTTGGGTTTTTACGAAAGTTGCTGGCGGACATGGTTATTTTTCTGCTGCTAGCCCACAAGTTGCCAACAACTTGCCATGGTGGGATTTAACCTCACGACCTCTGAGTTGTTGCAGTGCCATAACCACTATACTACCGGTACTGTTTAAAGCAGTTTTTTTCTTCCTTTTAAAGTTTCACAAGTGCCAAACTGACCATAATTCAGTTGTGACTCTGTCATGTGCGAGTTACTCCGCCACCTTCACTCATGGGGATGCTTGTTTATTTGCAATGTGCCGCTGCGATGCACAATGCGTAGCCACCAGCACCAAGGATCTGATTGGTATTGATTACAAAATAAAAAATGTTAACCTTCCAGTTCAAGTGCAAGAGAGTAGGGGTTAAGGGTTACTACTCAGACTGGCGAAAGGTGGGAAGTGGCGTTCCACAGGGATTGGGGCTGGGACCACTGTCGTTCACAATTTACATGAACTATTTGGACTCTGGAATTGGAAGTACAACTTCAAAATTTGCGAACAACACCAAATTGGGTGTAGTTAATACAAAAGAATAATGCAACAAAATACATAAAGAAATTAGTAAACTTGCATAATGGGCGTGTAATTGGCAAATGAATTTCAATATAGGTAAGTGTGAGGTGGTGCATTTTGGAAGGAAGAATAAGGAGGCCTCATACTGCTTGGATAATAAGAGTCTAAATGGGGTCGAGGAGAAGAGGGTTCTGGGGGTACAGATTCACAAATCACTAAAAGTAGCCACGCAGATTAATAAGGCCATTTAAAAAAAAAAAGCAAACCAGACACGGGTTCATTTCTAGAGGGGTAGAATTGAAAAGCAGGGAAGTTATGTTAAATTTGTATTGCGCCTTGGATAGACCACACTTGGCGTATTGTGAACAGTTCTGTTCTCCCTATCATAAAAAGGATATAGAGGCATTGGGAAGGTGCATCAATGATTCACAAGGATGATACCAGAACTGAGAGGATATACATCCGGAAAGGCTGAACAGGCTGGGGCTCTTTTCTCTAGAAAAGAGAAGTTTGAGGGATGGCCTTTTAGAGGTCATTATGAAAGGGTTTGATAAGGTCGATGTAGAGGAAATGTTTCCACTTGTGGGAGAATCCAAAACTAGGGGCCATAATTACAAGATAGTTTCTAATTAATGCAATAGAGAAATAAGGAGAAATTTCTGTACTCACCGAGTGGTTAGAATGAGGAACTCGCTACCACTAGGAGTAGTTGAGGCAAATAGGATAGGGGAAGCTAGATAAGCACATGAGGGCGAAAGGAATAAAAGGATATGCAGTTAGGGTTGGATGGAGTGGTTGGCACTGCTTGGATGCTTTCAAAAGGAAACTAGACGAGTACATGAGAGAAAAGGGAATCGAAAGATATGCTGAGATGAGACGGATGGATTGGGAGGAGACTCGTGGGGAGTATACATACCAGCACAGAGTGGCTGGGCTGAATGGCCTGTTTCTGTGCTGTTTGTTCGATGTAATTCTGTGTAATGCTAGTGCTGTATGCCTTCTGGATGGAGGAACTGCACAAGCGATCTAAAAGGGGGAGGCAAAGACCAATATTTCAAATAAATCTATTTTTAGAAGGAATCATCAAAGAGCTTGCATTAATGTAGGGTTTTACCACATCCTCGGAACATCCGAGACCATTTCACAAGCGATGAATTACTCCTTGAAGTTTAGTCACTGTTACGTAGTCAAACACGCTATTCAGTTAGCCCAGATCCCACAAACTGCAAATGAATGATTGGCCAGGTGATCTGTTTTTTTGGCGAGATTGATTGAGAGAGGAATATTTTGCTCGGATCAGGAGAACTCCCTGCTCCTGTTCGAACAGTACCGAGGGATCTTTTATGCCCACCTGAAATAACTGCTCAGCGTTTAATTCAAAAGACAGCAGCTCCAACAATGCAGTATTCCCTCAGTACTGCACTGAAAATTCTGCACTCTGGTACTGGAGTGGGGCTTGAACCCAGAACCTTCTGATTCCGGCTACCAGCTGAACCAAGCTATTGCTGATTTAGTGAAAGGATATTTACTAGTCCTAGCCCCTTTGGGGTTATCCCGGATCAGGCGTATTTCTCAGACGTTCACTTTCAACTAAAGTTTGAGGTAGCCGAATCCTAAAGACGCTTAATTGGGTCTAAAGGTCCGGGCTATCTCTCCCTAAAGGAAAGGAACAACCCGAGAATGTTACCGTCCTCCAGATAGCGCTTTTAATAAGTTTAGCTAGACTGTAACGTCCCGGATATTATGAGGGTCCAGAGAACTCCTTCAGAATTATGTAACTCTTCACCAAAGAGTGTGCAGAGATCGAGTTCGCGAGTTATTGATACAGAAGACTTATGTGAGACAATTCTAAAAATATATAGATTTATTAAAAGAACCGACATGCAATTTACAGTTGGTGAATCAATCGCAATGTTAACAGTTCTAAAAAGAGAAAAAATAGATATTAACAGAGAATCTTACTTTTAAATCTTAACTTCACTACAGTATTACAGTTCTTAAAGTTTTCTATACAGGATATCCATCAATATCAAATACCTTTGATCCCCGAGGTACAAAGAGTGGAACCACAGCACCGCCTCTGTACTCGAGAATCGCTTTGCCCGATTAAAGCGAGTCAGATATCCCATTTGAGACTTCAATATTTATACCCTTTTCCAGTTGTATTTCCTTTAAGGTTTCTGCTGACCCAAGTTAATTATCCCTATTCATCTTTCTGCTGACCTCTGCAATTCTTTACTGCTACATCAGCTTGTAATATTCCAGAATCTTGTCATTCTCCAGCTGTCCTGGGTTCACCATATAAAACGGTGTGAAGGGCAGGTATCCCTTATTTTATGTCATCTTTACGAGGGCAGATGTTCCTTATCTTACGTGCCATCTTTACGAAGTTTAAATTAAAACACCTTATCCAGGGTGGACCATTGTTTTTGTTTCCCAAAGTCAGCCTGTCGGAGCCATGCACCTTCTGTTTCAATAAGGTCATTTATTTTTCTATTTTTATCTTTCTATTTATATCTATCTCTGTCTCTATCGTCCTGTCTGTTGGACCTATTTCCCTTAGCAAAGGGGTCAAAACCTAGGGGGCACAGATTTAAAGTAATTGGGGGAAGGTTTAAAGGGGATTTGAGGGTAAATGTCTTCACCCAGAAGGTTGTGGGGGTCTGGAACTCTGCCTGACAGGGTGGTAGAGCAGGAACCCTAACCACATTTAAAAAGTACTTGGATGTGCACTTGGGGCGCTCTAACCTGCAGGGCTATGGACCAAGAGCTGGGAAGTGGGATTAGGCTGGATAGCTCTTTGTTGGCCTGTGTGGACACGATGGGCTGAAATGGCCTCCTTCCGTGCTGTAACTTTGTATGTATGTATGATTCAGGATCAACAACTGTCTTACAGGAAACTTTGAGTTATCCGGAGGCGAACCGTCCGGCAAGCTCGAGCCACCGGCAAAAATCAGGAGCCGTTTGTTATTCTTTTAGTTTCTTTTCTTTGCTTTTTTTGAACAGTCAAGGTCTGTAGCTAAGCAACAGCTTCAGCTAGAGACGCTTGCCGACTGTTTAGAGGCTGTTGCTACAGGGTTTGTTGATTCATACGGAGCTCCGTATGTTTCAACATTAGCTCCGGAGTGTCCGGCAGTTTTGAGGGAACGGCAGCAGCTCGGTCCCGTCGGTGCCGGATAGCACAAAGTTTCCTGTATCTCAATAGCCAGAATTCTTTCATAGCTACTTCATAGTTAGATTTCTAAATTTCCAAACCCAGTTTGTCTTGTTTTAAAGAATTTATAAGGTAGAGTTCCTTATATAGTATATTCCTTCACAGTATAAATGTTTGTACTCCTGTAACCCATGCTGACCTTATTACCTCATCATATTAACACTTTTATTTCAGCAAAATTGTAAATGACACGAATGGTGATTGCCTTGTCTTCTAACGCAGCGCATGACTACTAGTGGAGGAGCAAACCTTTCTCATGTAATAAAAACAGAAAATGCTGGAAACACTCAGCAGGTCAGGCAGCATCTGTGGAGAGAGAAACAGAGTTAACGTTTCGGGTCGATGACCATTCATCAGAACTGGATGATGTTGGAGAATAACAGCTTTTAAACAAGTACAGAGCCTGTGAAAAGGGAAAACACAAAAGGGACAGGTCTTTGATAGGAGGGAATAAATGATGAAAGGGATGATGGTGAAAGGGGATGGTAATTGGACACGTATAGAAACAAAAGATGGGTGTAGAGGAGGTGTGAATTGGTACAGAAAAATAGCAGAGTGGGAGGGATGTTGCTCTACTTTCTCGCATATATTTGGTGGTGGGGGAATTCTGGTCACCAGCAAATATATTGTGGCTGATTTAAAATCCGCTCTGTTGGTTGCGCCTGTCCCATGGCCTGGGGAGTTTGGGACAAAATTTAAGGATTCATGCACTCCCCAAAAGCAAATCAAAAGTCAGGTCTGAGGCAGGGGAATCTAATCTAAAAGTTTTGATTTTACCATTTGTGAATTTCGTGGCCACTTTGAAATGTTCAGGAAAGGAAAGTATTTCCACTTTGTTTTACAACCCCAGCTCAAGTATGGTGCAAGGTCGATGCAGAGCCAAGTTCCCTCTACACAGATTTAACTGAGCCCCAGTTTCAGTGGAACATCCACCTTGGCACCAGTGCCAAGTTCCTTATTTCCCACACCAGCTATCCTTGCAATCTCTCAATGAAATGCTATATTACTACTGAGGTATGGCCAGTGCCCTCCCAGCCGTTAGAAAATCATTCATTTGTAACCCCTGTAGACATCATGTTAACTGAGCAGTCTTTATCCAATCTGATAGAACACTAATCAACTGTTGTCCAATTTCCAAAATGTAGCAATGTTTTCTTCTCTCTGTCCCCCCCACCCCCCCGCCCCAGTCTCCCCCTTTCCCTCCTCTCCTAAAAGTCTAACTTCATGCTGGGGCGGTTTCTTGCCCAGGAGGCCTTTCATTGCATATGAACCGAGACAACGGGTGTTACCAGGCTCATGAACTGCGGGGAGGGAGAAGTTGAGGGGAACTATCATAGATAAACATAAGAACATAAGAAATAGGAGCAGGAGTAGGCCAATCGGCCCCTCGAGCCTGCTCCGCCATTCAATAAGATCATGGCTGATCTGATCCTAACCGCCAATCCACTATCACAGAACCATCTCCTGAATCTAACAGAATTAGACACACGAAATAGGAGCAGGACCAGGCTACACGGCCCCTGGGCCCGCTCCGCTACCCACAGGGCCATGACCGATCCGAACCTAGACTCATGTCCAAATTCCTGCCCGCTCCCCGTAACCCTTAATTCCCTTTACTTCTAGGAAACTGTCTCTTTCTGTTTTAAATTTATGTAATGATGTAGCTTCTACAGCTTTTTGGGGCAGCATATTCCATGGACCTACCACCCTCTGAGTGAAGTAGTTCCTCCTCATCTCAGTTTTGAAAGAGCAGCCCCTTATTCTAAGACTATGCCCCCTAGTTCTAGTTTCACCCATCATCGGGAACATCTTCCCCGCATCCACCCGATCCAACCCCTTCACAATCTTATATGTTTCAATAAGATCGCCTCTCATTCTTCTGAACTCCAATGAGTAGAGTCCCAATCTACTCAACCTCTCCTCATATGTCCATCCCCTCATCCCCGGGATTAACCGAGTGAACCTTCTTTGTACTGACTCGAGAGCAAGTATGTCCTTTCTTAAGTATGGACACCAAAACTGTACGCAGTATTCCAGGTGCGGTCTCACCAATACCTTGTACAACTGGGATAGAGCTTGGGTGGGATGGCTGTCAGTGTAGGGACCGGGTGCTAGGGTTTGGATGATCAGCCATGATCTCGTTGAATGGCGGAGCAGGCTCGAAGGGCCGAATGGCCTACTCCTGCTCCTATCTTCTATGTTTCTATGAAGCAATACCTCCCTATTTTTATATTCTATCCCCCTAGCAATGAAAGCCAACATTCCATTAGCCTTCTTAATCACTTGCTGCACCTGCATACTAACCTTTTGAGTTTCGTGCACCAGGACCCCCAGATCCCTTTGTACTTCAGTACTTTCCAGTTTCTTGCCATTAAGATAATAACTTGCTCTACGATTTTTCCTGCCAAAGTGCATAACCTCACACTTTCCAGTATTGTATTCCATCTGCCAAATCTCTGCCCACTTACTTAGCTTGTCGATGTCCCCTTGCAGGTTTTTTATGTCCTCCTCACTCACTACTTTCCCTCCCATCTTAGTATCATCTGCAAACTTTGATATGTTACACTCGGTCCCCTCCTCCAAATCGTTAATATAGATTGTAAAGAGTTGGGGACCCAGCACTGACCCCTGCGGAACACCACTAGTTACTGATTGCCAGTCTGAGAATGAACCATTTATCCCAACTCTCTGCCTTCTGTTAGATAGCCAATCCTCTATCCATGCCAGAATATTACCCCCAATCTGTGATTTTTTATCTTAAGCAATAATCTTTTGTGTGGCACCTTGTCAAATGCCTTTTGGAAGTCTAAATACACTACGTCCACTGGTTCCCCTTTATCCACCCTATATGTTACTTCCTCAAAGAACTCCAGCAAATTTGTCAAACATGACTTCCCCTTCATAAAACCATGCTGACTTTGTCCTATTAAATTATGATTATCCAAATGTCCTGTTACTGTCTCCTTAATAATGGACTCCAAAATTTTACCTACCACAGATGTTAGGCTAACCGGTCTATAGTTTCCAGCCTTCTGTCTACTGCCCTTTTTAAATAAGGGTGTTACATTAGCAGTTTTCCAGTCTGCCGGGACCTTTGCCGAGTCCAGGGAGTTTTGGAAAATTATTACCAATGCATCCACAATCCCTACCGCCACTTCCCTCAAGACCCTAGGATGTAAGCCATCAGGTCCAGTTGATTTATCCGCCTTGAGTCCCATTATTTTACCGAGTACCACTTCCTTAGTGATTTTGATCGTGTTTAGCTCCTCCCCCCCTTTTAGCCCCCTGTTTGTCCAGTGTTGGGATGTTCTTGGTGTCTTCTACTGTAAAGACTGATATAAAATATTCATTCAGTGTTTTTGCCATCTCCATATTTCCCACCATTAATTTCCCGGTCTCATCCTCTAAGGGACCAACATTTACTTTAGCCACCCTTTTTCTTTTTGTATAACTATAAAAACTCTTACTATCTGTTTTTATATTTTTTGCTAATTTACTTTCATAATCTATCTTCCCTTTCTTAATCAATCTTTTTGTTATTTTTTGCTGTCTTTTAAAGTTTTCCCAATCCTCTATCCTCCCACTAGATTTGGCTACCTTATATGCCCTTGTTTTTAGTCGAATACTATCCTTAATTTCTTTACTTAGCCACGGATGGCTGTCTTTTCTTTTACACCCTTTTCTTCTCAGTGGAATATATATTTTTTGGAAGTTGTAAAATAACTCCTTAAATGTACACCACTGATCATGTATCATCTTACCCTTTAATCTATTTTCCCAATCCACTCTACTCAATTCCACTCTCATACCTTCATAGTCTCCTTTATTCAAGCTTAGCACGCTTCTTTGAGATCCAACCTTCTCACCCTCTAATTGAATATGGAATTCAACCATGTTATGGTCACTCATTCCAAGGGGATACAAGGACATTTTTAATTAATCCCATCTCGTTACACAGGACCAGATCTAAGGTTGCTTGCCCCCTGGTCGGTTCAGTTACATACTGCTCAAGAAACCCATCCCTAATACACTCAATGAACTCATCCTCAAGGCAGCCCTGCCCAATTTGATTTGTCCAATTAATATGATAGTTAAAATCCCCCATAATTATAGATGTTCCCTTATTACAAGCCTCAACTATTTCCTGATTGATACTCCGTCCAACAGAGTTGCCACTGTTCGGAGGCCTATAGACTACGCCCACTAGTGTTTTTTTCCCCCTTATTATTCCTTACCTCCACCCAAACTGTTTCATTATCCTGATCTTTTGACCCAATATAATTTCTCTGTATTACAGTGATTCCTTCCTTTATTAACATAGCCACCCCACCTCCCCTTCCTTCCTGCTTGTCCTTCCTGATCGTTAAATAACCTGGTATGTTTAAGTCCCAGGTTAGGTTGATTTGGCTATGATAAATTGACCCTTAGTGTTAGGGGATTAAATATGTGGGGTTACGGGGATAGGGTGGGATATGTGTCGGTGCAGGCTCGATGGGCCGAAATGGCCTCTATCTGCACTGTAGATTCTGTGATTCTGTGATTGTCACCCTGCAGCCATGTTTCTGTAATGGCCACAAGATCATACCCATATGTAGTTATTTGTGCCATTAACTCGTCTATTTTGTTACGAATGCTACGTGCATTCAGATAGAGAACTTTCAAAGATGTTTTGTGACACTTAGTTCCTGCTTTTGCCCTTTTTATTACTTTACCTTTTACTCCATACCTTCTGCCCCTTCCTGACACGCTCTGGTTTTTAATTTCCCCACTGCTACCTAAGTCTATGACCTTCTCTGTTGTCATTTTTATTATTTGCTCTCTAGGAATCTCCCCCCCACTAGTTAGTTTAAAGCCCTCTCTACAGCCCTAGTTATATGATCCGCCAGGACTCTAGTCCCAGCACTGGGCAAGTGAAGCCCGTCCCAACGGAACAGCTCCCTCCTGCCCCAGTACTGGTGCCAGTGTCCCAGGAAGCAAAACCCATTTCTCCTACACCAGTCTTTGAGCCACGCATTTTTAACTCTAATTTTATTTGTCCTAGCCAAATTCGCTCGTGGCTCAGGTAATAATCCAGAGATTATTACCCTTGTGGTTCTGCTTTTTAATTTGGCCCCTAGCTGCTCAAACTCCCTCAGCAGAACATCCTTCCTTGTCCTATCTATGTCGTTAGTACCAACATGGACCACGACAACTGGATCCTCCCCCTCCCACTCCAAGTTTCTCTCCAGTCCAGAGGAGATGTCCTTAACCCTGGCACCGGGCAGGCAACACAGCCTTCGGGACTCTCGCTCTCGGCTGCAAAGAACTCTATCTATCCCCCTAACGATACTATCCCCTACCACTACAACATTTCTTTTAACTCCCCCCACTTGAATGGCCTCCTGCTCCACGGTGCTGTGGCCAGGTTGCTCATCCTCCCTGCAGTCCCTGCTCCTGTCCCCACAGGGAGTAAGAGCCTCGAACCTGTTGGACAAGTGCAAGGGCTGCGGCTCCTCCAACACTACCTCCTGGATCCCCGTACCTGCCTCACTTCTAGTCACACCATCCTGACCCTGGCCACGGACTACATCTGAATTAATTAATCTAATTGGTGTGACTACCTCGTGATACACAGAGTCCAGGTAACTCTCCCCCTCCCTGATGTGTCTCAGTGTTTGAAGCTCGGACTCCAGCTCTTCAACACGGAGCCGGAATTCCTCGAGCAGCCAACACTTACTGCAAATGTGATCACCGTGAACATCAATGGTGTCCACCAGCTCCCACATATTGCAGCAGCAACACATCGCCTGATCTCCCATTCTATGTAATTAATTAAATTTATTAATATTATTCTTAAATATCCTTAAAGATCTTGAAACTTTCTTCACTTGACATTCCCATATGTGCTTTCCAACAGGTTTTGCTGAATTGTGATCAGGAGCAGAAATCTTGGCCAATATTCCTTTTCCTGATTCAGGGGCACTACAGCATCCCTGCTGCTGCCCTGGTTAAGATCAGCTAATCCAACACAGACTGGGGATTGAACCTGGAGCTTTCCTGCTCTGTATAGTCAGCTACTTGCTGCCTTAATTGGAGCTGTTGAGTAGCAATCTTTAAATATTGATATTTAATGAACTGTTGTGCCGTGAATTTCTTCTTTTAAAGAAGTGGAACGTACTGTAGGCTCTGTGTAGAGCTGAGGTTGCAGTGGTTGTTACTGATGTACTGTATTTTTATAATTAAAATCCCGGCCTTCCCTTGTGCTGTCTAGGTAGGTACATTGCTTTGTGAGACGGTCTCCTTTTTAACCGTTTTAGTTTTTGTGTACTGTAAGGATAATGGGTTAGGATTCAGACTGGTTTTTCTGGGGGTTTATGCATGACGACTAATTTGGCATTTGAGTCCTACTTAAACCGACTTAATTGAAAGAACACATTTACCTCTTGGCTTACCTCAAAGATGTCGAGGGCTGAAGAGGGTGCAGTTTGATGCACAGCTTTTACAATAGTCATGGATAAGATGATTTTCAACTAAATCATTTTAAACCAAACAAAGGGTTTGACCCGAAACGTTGACTTTTTTTTCTCTCCACGGATGTTGCCTGGCCTGCAGAGTTTTTCCAGCATTTTCAGTTGTTATTTTAAACCAAACAAAGTTAGTTTTGGAATCACAGTAACGTAGCATTAGCTGTGTTCAATTAAACATAGTCATCTACATACTCATTCCAAGGATTACAGTGTTTGTTGGGCTTTTATTTTATCTAGGAATAAACAGCTCCTCTTATTTTAAGTCTCTTATGTTGTACAGAATAAATATAAAGATACACAATAGAAAATGCCGGAAACACTCTGCAGGTCAGGCAGCATCGAGGAGAGAGGAACAGAGTCAATGTTTCGGGTCGAGGACCCTTCATCAGGTACACAATCTGTTTTGATTCAGCAGCAGTTTGACTGCTGTATGAAGCCAGTTCTGAATTCCAGGCTCCAGAATATGTCGATAGCAAAATACTGCAGATGCTGGAAATCTGAAATAACAACAGAAAATGCTGGAAAAACTCAGCAGGCCAGGCAACATCCGTGCAAAGAAATTAGAGTCGACGTTTCGGGTCGAACCCTTTTTCAAAACTGGAAAGGAAATGAAATAGATCGAAAGGCAGGGCTGGGAGAGAACAAAAGAAGTGAAGAGACATTAAGAGGTATTCGAGACGAGATGGTGATAGGGCTGGTGGAGACAAAAGACGGCTCAGATTAGGCGTGGAATGTTCTGGCAGAATGAGAGACAGCTGCCATGTGGGAGAGAGAAAAAAAAGGATATGTCTCCTTTCTTCTTCTGTGTTTTCCTATTCGATCCTGAGCTGAGTCTCCAACCCCATATCCTCTCCATCACAAAGATCACCTATTTCCACCCAACTCCATTTGTACTTTAGCTCATTGGCTGCTGAAACCCTCATCCACGACGACGTCACTTCCAGATTTGATTATCCCGCCGTTTTCCCAGCCTCGCATCCTCCATAAACATCAACTCATTCAAAACTCTGCCATCCGTATCCTATACTGCACCAAGTCTCGCTCACCCTTCGCGCTGTACTCGCTGACCTATATTGGCTCCAGTGCTCCCTCTTATTTTTTTTCCCGGCGCGTGGGCCCTTTAACGGGCTGCGTGGCCCATTTAAATGTTGGCGCACGTGCGTTTTTTCCTCATAAATACCGGGGTGCGGCCTGCGCGGGACCTCCAGAGCGCTGCGCAGCCGAGTAGCTTAACGGGAACATTGATTGGCTCCCAGCCCACCGACGCTTCCGATTTAAAATGTTTAAACTCCTCCATGGCCTTGCGCTTCTATCTCAGTAACCTCCAGCGTACAGACACCCCCTCCAACTCTCCATTCCTCTGACTCTGGCCTCTTGTGCATTCCCTCCTCCCGTTCAACCCCCCCCTCCCCCCATTGGCAGCTGTGCCTTCAGCCACCCTAAACCCTTCCATCTCTCTCCTCCTCTGAGACCCTCCTTTACAGCTCACCTCTTTGACCAAGCTTTTAATCACCCCTCCTAATATCTCCTTTTTTGGCTCCGTGTCCACTTTTGTCTGATTATGCCTCTGCAACACCATATTTCCGCATTAAAGATGAAGTTAACTTCAGTTAACATTGTGTATATATTTGTACAATTGTACTTCAAAAATAATTTCGCAGCAACTGTTCTGAATTTGAACATGATCTACAATCCTATTTGCAGACATCGTTCTCCTTCAAATTTCTCCTACTGTTAAACTTCTGAAATCTAGGGCAAGAACCTCGTTTTAGCTCGTCGTGCTCAAAATATTACTGCAGGCGATCTGACCCATCAATTACTCAGCAAGGTCGGCGTTGCTACTAAAAATCAACATACGTACTTGCATAAATGACTTCAGCCCCCCATTAAAAAATGAGCGCTTGGTATGCTATTTATCGCCTTATAAATTTGGCTCCAAACTTGTGCTTTGAAGGTTGTTTTATCTGTTCAATCTCCTCATTCCTTCGGGTCAGCAGTTTAACAAAGGGTTAGTTTGTACCAAAATATCTTTGAAGGGTTTAACCTAAAGGGGTGGTTTGGCTGCACCTCTTTCAACCTCACTCTAGCTTATGTCGGTTGGCCAGTAAGGGAGGCTGTTTTTGACTGTTGGGACAGGATTGGGTGTGGTGGGCTGCACCTGTTTAAAAAGTAGCTCAATTCAAAAGGTCATTTGGTATTGGAAAAAATATTTTTCTTGATTTCATTGATACCACACTTGTGAGGAAAGGGAGAATTATATATTACCACAAAAGGCGATCAAGAAAATGATGAGGGCAACGAAGGGTGGGGCGGGTGGGGCAAATCTTGCACATAGGCAATAAAAACACACTTAGGTATGACCGTTGGAGTAACTGCTAAATAAATATTTTGCTTCAGTCTTCACTGGAACAGCAGGATTTTAAGACGAGAGATTAATGAGGAAAAACTTATTGAGAAATCAGTTTGCACAAATATTGAGACCTGACAAATCCCCAGGCGCAATTTCCATCTGAGGGTGCTCAAAAAAATAGGCGGGGACATCCCCGAATCTCGATTTGTCTTTATATCGTTACAAAGTGACAGTTTGGAATAAGGCCCACCGGGGGGGGGGGGGGGGGGGGCAGAGTGAGAATGGGGGTGTACAGCAGGGATGGGGGGACGGGGGGGTGTAGGGGTGGGGGGCGGGGGGGGTGTACGGAGGGAGGGAGGGGTGGGGACAGGGGGGTGTACGGAGGGAGGGAGGGGGACAGTGGGGACGGGGGGGGTGTAGGGAGGGAGGGGGACAGTGGGGACGGGGGGGTGTAGGGAGGGAGGGGTGGGGACGGGGGGGTGTACGGAGGGAGGGAGGGGTGGGGACAGGGGGGTGTACGGAGGGAGGGAGGGGTGGGGACAGGGGGGTGTACGGAGGGAGGGAGGGGGACAGTGGGGACGGGGGGGGGTGTAGGGAGGGAGGGGGACAGTGGGGACGGGGGGGTGTACGGAGGGAGGGGGACAGTGGGGACGGGGGCGTGTAGGGAGGGAGGGGGACAGTGGGGACGGGGGGGTGTAGGGAGGGAGGGGTGGGGACGCGGGGGTGTACGGAGGGAGGGAGGGGGACAGTGGGGACGGGGGGGGTGTACGGAGGGAGGGAGGGGGACAGTGGGGACGGGGGTGTAGGGAGGGAGGGAGGGGGACAGTGGGGACGGGGGGGTGTACGGAGGGAGGGAGGGGGACAGTGGGGACGGGGGGGTGTAGGGAGGGAGGGGGACGGGGGAGTGTCGGAAGGGAGGGGACGGGGGGTGTAGGGAGGGAGGGGGACAGTGGGGACGGGGGAGTGTAGGGAGGGAGGGGGACGGGGGAGTGTAGGAAGGGAGGGGACGGGGGGGTGTCGGGAGGGAGGGGGACAGTGGGGACGGGGGAGTGTAGGGAGGGAGGGGGATGGGGGAGTGTAGGAAGGGAGGGGACGGGGGGGTGTCGGGAGGGAGGGGGACGGGGGGGTGTAGGGAGGGAGGGAGGGGGACGGGGGGGTGTAGGGAGGGAGGGAGGGGGACGGGGGGGTGTAGGGAGGGAGGGGGACGGGGGGGTGTAGGGAGGGAGGGGGACGGGGGGTGTAGGGAGGGAGGGGGACGGGGGGGTGTAGGGAGGGAGGGGGACGGGGGGGTGTAGGGAGGGAGGGGGACGGGGGGGTGTAGGGAGGGAGGGGGACGGGGGGGTGTAGGGAGGGAGGGGGACGGGGGGTGTAGGGAGGGAGGGGGACGTAGGGAGGGAGGGGGACGGGGGGGTGTAGGGAGGGAGGGGGACGTAGGGAGGGAGGGAGGGGGACGTAGGGAGGGAGGGGGACGGGGGGGCGTAGGGAGGGGGACGGGGGGCGTAGGGAGGGGGACGGGGGGGCGTATGGAGGGAGGGGGACGGGGGGGTGTAGGGAGGGGGACGGGGGGCGTAGGGAGGGGGACGGGGGGGAGGGGGACGGGGGGCGTAGGGAGGGGGACGGGGGGGCGTAGGGAGGGAGGGGATGGGGGGGTGTAGGGAGGGGGACGGGGGGGCGTAGGGGGGGAGAGGGGGACGGGGGGGCGTAGGGAGGGAGGGGGGGCGGAGGGAGGGGGGGGACGGGGGGGCGGAGGGAGGGAGGGGGGGGCGTAGGGAGGGAGGGGGGGCGTAGGGAGGGAGGGGGGACGGGGGGCGTAGGGAGGGAGGGGGGTCGGGGGGCGTAGGGAGGGAGCGGGGGGACGGGGGTGTAGGGGGGGGCATAGGGAGGGGGGGGGACGGGGGGCGTAGGGAGGGAGGGACGGGGGGGCGTAGGGAGGGAGGGGGGACGGGGGGCGTAGGGAGGGAGCGGGGGGACGGGGGTGTAGGGGGGGGCATAGGGAGGGGGGGGGGACGGGGGGCGTAGGGAGGGAGGGACGGGGGGGCGTAGGGAGGGAGGGAGGGGGGACGGGGGGGCGTAGGGGGGGGCGTAGGGAGGTAGGGGGGGACGGGGGGCGTAGGGAGGGAGGGGGGGACAGGGGGCGTAGGGAGGGAGGGGGGGGACGGGGGGCGTAGGGAGGGAGGGGGGGACGGGGGGCGTAGGGAGGGAGGGGGGGACGGGGGGGCGGGGGGCGTAGGGAGGGAGGGAGGGGGGGGACGGGGGGGCGTAGGGAGGGAGGGGGGACGGGGGGCGTAGGGAGGGAGGGGAGGGGAGGCGTAGGGACGGGGGGGGCGTAGGGAGGGGGGGACGGAGGGGGCGTAGGGAGGGAGGGGGGACGGGGGGGCGTAAGGAGGGAGGGAGGGAGGGGGGGACGGGGGCGGAGGGAGGGGGGACGGAGGGAGGTGGGGGGGGCGTAGGGAGGGGGGACGGTGGGGCGTGGGGGAGGGGGGACGGTGGGGTGTGGGGGAGGGAGGGAGGGGGGACGGTGGGGAGTGGGGGAGGGGGGACGGTAGGGAGTGGGGGAGGGAGGGAGGGGGGACGGTGGGGAGTGGGGGAGGGAGGGAGGGGGGTAGTGGGGGAGGGAGGGAGGGGGGGTAGTGGGGGAGGGAGGGAGGGGGACGGTGGGGAGTGGGGGAGGGGGGACGGTGGGGAGTGGGGGAGGGAGGGAGGGGGGGGTAGTGGGGGAGGGAGGGAGGGGGGGAGGGAGGGAGGGGGGGAGTGGGGGAGGGAGGGAGGGGGGACGGTGGTGAGTGGGGGAGGGAGGGAGGGGGGACGGTGGTGAGTGGGGGAGGGAGGGAGGGGGGACGGTGGGGAGTGGGGGAGGGAGGGAGGGGGGACGGTGGGGAGTGGGGGAGGGAGGGAGGGGGGACGGTGGGGAGTGGGGGAGGGAGGGAGGGGGGACGGTGGGGAGTGGGGGAGGGAGGGAGGGGGGACGGTGGGGAGTGGGGAGGGAGGGAGGGGGGACGGTGGGGAGTGGGGGAGGGAGGGAGGGGGGACGGTGGGGAGTGGGGAGGGAGGGAGGGGGGACGGTGGTGAGTGGGGGAGGGAGGGAGGGGGTCCGGTGGGGAGTGGGGGAGGGAGGGGGACGGTGGGGGAGGGAGGGAGGGGGGGGAGTGGGGGAGGGAGGGAGGGGGGACGGCGGTGAGTGGGGGAGGGAGGAGGGGGGACGGTGGGGAGTGGGGGAGGGAGGGAGGGGGGACGGTGGGGAGTGGGGGAGGGAGGGAGGGGGACGGTGGGGAGTGGGGGAGGGAGGGAGGGGGGACGGTGGGGAGTGGGGGAGGGAGGGAGGGGGACGGTGGGGAGTGGGGGAGGGAGGGAGGGGGGACGGTGGTGAGTGGGGGAGGGAGGGAGGGGGGACGGCGGTGAGTGGGGGAGGGAGGGAGGGGGGACGGTGGGGAGTGGGGGAGGGAAGGAGGGGGGACGGTGGGGAGTGGGGGAGGGAGGGAGGGGGTCCGGTGGGGATGGGCGTTGTACAGGTGGAAGTTCTGTGGGGCTTTCCAGGTACTCCCCTCCAAGGAATCTCATTTCACTTTGCTGTGGTGTCTAGTCGCGTCCTAATTCCAGAATCAAGTCACATTTACAGTGAAGTGAAGCCACTTAGTGTGTCATTTTATTTTACATTTGTTCTACGGATGTGGACTGTGTTGCCACGGCTACATTTATTGGCCATCCTCGTTGCCTTGAGCAGTTGGTGGTTGGCCTTCCACGAATTGCTTCTATAACTGAGTGGATTGCTCTGCTAGTTCAGAGGGTATTGAGAGTCAACAATGAGTAGTGTTGGACTGGAGTGCATAAGCCAGACCTGGTCGAGGTGGTAGGTTCCCTTCTCTGAAGGGCATTAATGACACCAGTTGTTTCTTGAGCCCGTTTCCTACATTGCAGCACATCACTTCAATACACTTCAAAAAGTACTTCATTGGCTGTAAAGCGCTTGAAAGTGTTGGTGAGCCGCTTTCCTTGACTGAGTGGCTTGCTCGGAGGGTAGTTAAGAGTCGACTGCATTGCTGTGTATTCTGCCCTTGCAGCGCGTTCCTATGCAGAACTAGACAGGTAGCTAACAACTTGATATCTTCCCATAAAAATCACAAGGCTTGACTTTTCTTGTAAACTTTACTGAAAGATTCTTATTGTGAAACTGAAATACAATACAGAAATGGAAGCACACATTAGTATACAAGCACATAACTGATATGCATTTAGGTACGCCTGAGCAACGCAGTACATTTGGCATACATTTGGCATGTAACTTACCAAAACACGTGGAAACACAGCTTACTGTGAATATACATTTAGCAAACTGAAAGGCATTCTCTTTAAATTCACTTTTTAAATTAGCCGTGTACATAGTGCATCAAAATACAGCTACAAGTTAACCAGCTAGACAGAGAGAGAGCACTTCACGGCTAGCTGTGTAAGTTTGCTTACAGAGAAAAGTTACAAACTAAACTTTTTCTGCAAAATATAGTGTACACTAATCGTCTATAACATTCTCAAGTACTTACAGACAAATAGTGTCCAAGGCCGGAGCGTGACAAGAAAATAACTTCTCAGACCATATGTCGAGCTGCAAGTCTGTGATATACAGTTTACTTTACTGCACTTGCTAGGTACCAAATATCCACTAGGTGGCGGCACACAATGGAAATCGACCCAAATTACTCAAACCCCTGTATTAACTGGAAAACTAACATAAATTCCTAACGGAAGGCAGCACACTGTGGGTCTGGAGTCACATACAGGTCAGGCTAGGTAAGGGCGGCAGATTTCTTTCCCTGAGGAACATTAGTGAACCAGATGGGTTTTTACGACAACCCAGTCGTGTCATGGTCACCATTACTGATGCTAGCTTTTTATTCCAGATTTATATAATTAACTGAATTTGCATTCCCCAGCTGCCGAGGTGGGGTTTGAACTCGTGTCTCTGGATCATTCGTCCAGTAACATAACCAGTTTGCTGCCATTCCCCTGTCAGTAATTAAGAATTGTGAGATAATCCATTTTAGGAGGAGAAATGCAGAATTAGAATTTAGACTTAATGAAAAAGCACAAAAGACTGTGAATGAACAGAACCACCTAGGTATTCAAATACATAATTCCCTGAGTGTAGATGGACAAAGCCATAAAAATGTCCAACATAATTTTGGGTTTTATAAAATAGTGAAATACAGTACAAGAGGAAAGAAGTAATGACGTACGTGACAATGCTGCGGCCACAGTTCGAGTGCAGTGTATACAATTATATAAAGGACATTAAAACCATATAGAGAGCGCACAGTGTAGATTCAGCAGGCTGATACCAGGGATGGGAAAATACAGTGAGATTCTGGGATTATTTCATCTAGAGCAGAGAGGGCTAAGAGGAGATTTTATACTTCATTTTTATTAGTTTTGAAAGGGTGAATCGGGAAAGACTTCTTTGGTTGGGGAGTCAGTGACAAAGATCAAAGATTTAAAATTGCCACTGAGTGTCAGATTAGGAGAAACTTCTTTACTCAGTGGGTTGTTGGAGCGTGGAATGCTTTGCTAATGGGAGTGATTGAGGCAGGGAAAATTGTATAAATATTTGAAGCAGAGGTAGATGCAAAGTAATGGAGAGAATTTGGATCAGTGGGCTTAGATTTGGACTGCTTCAGCAAAGAGTAGGCACTGAGGCAATGGGCTGAATGACTTCCTCCTCCTCATCGATGATTCCCCCTGGTATTTGAACTGTTTCCGGATCAATTTTAATTCTGTTAATATTAATTCTGTTTGTAATCTCATAACTTCTACTGGATCTCCTCTTTTGCAAAGAAAAGAAGCCCTATTTCCTTATCCTTAAGTCATAAATTAAATTCCTGATATCCAACATCACCGTTGTACATTTCTGATCACCTCTTCACAGGAAAGATATTACTGCCCTTGAGCGGACATAGAGATGAGCAACACAGCCCTCCAGATAGTGTGCAACAGGAACCACCGACAGCAGCAACTTTACATTTGGTCTGTATCCCTGTGCATATTTACTGAGCTGACGTTGACATAAAACATAGGCATTCTCGGCAACAAGAGCAGGAGGACGTTAGACCCCCTAAAAACTCTCTACTTTTAATAACCCTCATTAAAGTATTTTCTTGTTTGTCCTTTTCTGTTAGTGTTATATATTTGAGACTTGATCAAGTGCCAAAGCAATAGTCCAAAGTAATTTTCTTTGTGCCCAGTTAGAACATGCTGTACCTAGCCTTGAATTGGCTCGTTGTTCACAGATTTCAATTACCAGTCTTTGAGAAAATTATAGGTTCCTTGACAGACGGCTGAAATCCAAACCAATTTCAGTCATAATATTGCTTCTTGACACAAAGGAGCACACAGGAAATAAAAAGACCGGGAGTTAGCCAACGGAATGCTAATTATTTTGCATCTGAAGGTGGGAATTGGCAATTTGGGCACATTTGTTTGGAAGAGAGTGTCTACATTATTTTTTTTCCTGGCATTACATACTGTGGAGACATTTTTGGAGAAATCTATTCACTCTTATACCAGCGAGCCTCTCCAATATGTTTACCTGTGCGGTCACTTGGATCGCAGTCAAGGATGACTGCGCAGGTGTGAAATTTTCGTACCTGGGCACTCAACTATCCTTCTGGTGGGTAATGGGAACCGGCAGATAATGTAAATATGGGCCGTAAACCATTAGAATTGCGAGATTCAAATTCGCAATGATTAGTTGTTGAGTAGGAGGAGATGATCAAACTTTATTGTGCTTCAGACCACATCTCAAATACCCTGCCCAGTTCTGGTTGCCAGGAGACGAGGGAAACATTCACGAGCAGTGCCGAGAAAAGCCAAGTGCTGATTCCCAGTGTCGGGTCTGGATTGAGAGGAAAGGCCGGAGAAAATTGAGCTTTTCAGCCTGACGATGTAGAGAGTGAGAGAGAATTTTAAGAGGTATGCAAGATTATTCAGGATGTAGAAAAAGTTAATCCGGCTATTACTTTAAGAGCAGAAGAAGGTACACAGGTTTAAAGTAGAGAAGGGTAGTTTTAGGACAGACATTAGGAAATGCTTCACATAAACAGTGATCAACATGGAGAATAAACTTCCAGATAGAGGAGTGGAGGCAAAATTCATGAAATCATTTAAGAAGCAGTTGCATGCTGCAATAGGGTGGTGATAGGATCTCTCTCTCTCGCTCTCTCTCTCTCTCAGTGGCTAGGTCTGGTTGACTTTAGAAGAATAATAAGCAAGATGAGTACAAAGGAGGAAGAAGACATTGTTCAAATACTGAAAATAATACAAGGAAAGCTGCTCAAGGCCGTTAATATTTAACTTTCACTGTAAGCCAGGGTCAAACACACCCCACTCGCACAATTAGTTGAATATCCCAGGCCCATGCCACAGGAGGCATTCACTAATGGACAAAGTTCAGACTCTCTGCACCAATCCTTGCACACAATGAACAGTGTAGGTGTTGAGAGTGCAGGTAATCGAAGTTCCATTGTATGTTCACTTGGATTTTGAAAAACGCCAAGCTGTTCAGTTATAGATTTTGCCCTTCAAAACTTGGGCTGTGTTTGTAGAGAGTGCTTTGTGCTGTATAGCACTAGGATGAAATACTGTTAGTTAAAGATCTGTCGGTGGTGATGTTATCGGCGGAAGCAATTTGAGGTGATTTATGAGTATCCCACAACATTAAAGGACATTAGCCGAAGTGTCGTTTTTTTCCCCCGCTGTAACACAATTGGCACAAATACATATCGAGTAAGCCAAGTGGTAACACTGCTTACTATTTCAAGTGAGTTAACACCCGAGAGAGCAGTCTGTCTGCAAAGTACCTACTGTTTCAAAGTTGAGATCCTATGCAGTGCAATTTCCCACACAGCTCCCTTGTGCAATGCTGTGTGGCAGTTGAGCTCTTCTGGTGCAGTATTGCGGTGCCATGTGTGTTGTTCTTCCACTGTTCTCTGCAGCAAAATATGTTCCTTTTTAATGTATGGTTATGATCCAAAGGCAAAATTCTAATTTAACAAATAGTCTCCCAATTTATTCTTTAAGAAGGTGAATGCATAATTTGAACACGTGCAACTTTTGTAAGTATCCAGTGTGCTTTCAATTCAGCATGCCAAACATTTTTTAAACCTCAACGAGTGAAAATGATTGCGCACACTGGAAATCTAAAGTTAAAAACAAAAAATGCGGGAACTGCACAATTGGTCCACGAGCACCAGAGAAAAGACAGGATGACAAAGGATCTGAACCCAAAGCGTTTAATTTTTCTCTTTTTCCTCCCCGATGTGCCTTTCCAGCATTAGCTGGTTTTAGTTTGTTGGTTTTCTGATTTTACCCAGTGCAGATAATGCAAGTCTACTGCTCCGCACAACAATGCTTTCCTGTACAATGCAGGTAGATGTACTTCACATATTTACTTAACAAACATCTACCACCATTCAGTGCGAAACATTGCAGTCTATCTTTCAGAAAAGTTTGGAATTCTGGCATGAATTTGATCAGACACGCCACATCTTACTGCAGCGTCTCGGTTTTTGTCCAGCGGTTGCGAGCTGTACTTTGACTTCAGCAAAGTGATTGATGAGAATATTGACTCTCAATGTGGTTGAATGCTGCTTTCCCTTTGCCGTGACATGTCTTGTTGGAACTGCTCATTACTGGTTGGGATTGCTTTCCTCTGCTGGCTTGGAGCATTTATTCTGATTGGTCGAGCTGCCCACGATGACAGTTCCCCTCTCCCCGCAATGTTGTTGGTGTTTCCATGGTGCTGAAGTCTGACGTTTCCACCCGTGTTACACAACATTTTGGCAGATAACCAAGGAAGAAAAGTACACACAACGATCAAAAGCACTCGCACCCTCTCCCTTTTGCCGTAATATTTTACCATCAAACGCACAAAAAGGTTAAAGTACACGTGCATATGCTGTGAAAATGTGGGCATTGACAGTGTCTATCGCTCATTTTTATTTACTAATCACAAAGGCCATTAGCCACATGTGGCTAACTTCTTGAACAACACCGTTCGTTATGTATAAGAGCAGGGAGGTTATGCTTGAACTGTATAAAACTAGTTAGGCCACAGCTAGAATAGTGCGTGCAGCTCTGGTCACCACATTACAGGAAAGATGTGATCGCACGAGAGAGGGTACAGAGGAGATTTACGAGGATGTTGCCAGGACTGGGGAATTTTAGCTATGAGGAAAGATTGGATCGGCTGAGGTTGTGTCCTTTGGAACAGAGGAGGCTGAGGGGAGACTTGATTGAGGTGTATAAAATTATGAGGGGCCTAGATAGAATGGATAGGAAGGACCTATTTCCCTTAGCAGAGAAGTCAGTAACCAGGGGCCATAGAAGTAAAGTCACTTTAAATTCTCCACTCCACTCCCACTCTAAGCTCTCTGTCCTCGGCCTCTTGCACTGTTCCAATGAAGCTCAACGTAAGCTCGAGGAACAGCACCTCATCTTTCGATTAGGCATTTTACAGCCTTCTGGACTCAACATCGAGTTCAGCAATTGCAGACTATAACCCCTGCCCCCATTTTTTCAGGCGGCAGCTGTTGATGATTCTGCCATCCCCATTTGCAACATTTAATCTCTCCTGCCTTCCATCCTAGCACAGACTGTCCCTTTTGTTCCTTTTCCCCCTCCCCGCCCCCCCCCCTTTCCCCCCCCCCTTTCCCTGCCTAAAACCTGTTACATCTCTAACTTTTTCCAGTTCTGACGAAGGGTCACAGACCTGACACGTTAACTCGGTTTCTCTCTCCACGGATGCTACCTGACCTGCTGAGTGTTTCCAGCATTTTCTGTTGTTATTTCAGATTTCCAGCATCCGCAGTATTTTGCTATTGTAATAGACTTAAAGTATTTGGTAGAAGGATTAGAGAGGAGTTGAGGAGAAATTTCTTCACCGAGGGCGGTGAGGGTCTGGAACTCACTGCCTGAAAGGGTGGTAGAGGCAGAAACCCTCATCGCATTTAAAAAGTACTTGGATATGCACTTGAAGTGCCGCAACCTACAGGGCTACGGACCAAGCGCTGGAAAGTGGGATTAGGGTGGAGAGCTCTTTTTCGGCCAGCACAGACACGATGGGCCGAATGGCCTCCTTCTGTACTGTAAATTTCTATGATATACATGCTTCACTGCAATCCAAATCAAAAAAAAAAGCTAACTGCCTGAAATAAATGCAGGAACACCAAACAACTAGATGCTTGTGTATTTTTCTCCCTCCAGTTGTCTCTCCTCCTGTGCGAAAGGCACTGATTTGTGGTGGTGGGGTACAGCTCCACAGCTGCTGGCTGGCCTCGAGTGCCTCCCCCAACCCAGTCCGAGTGTGAGCCTGGTCAGAGTGTCGGTGGGCTATTCGACGCGAAGCGGGGGGCGGGGAGGATCATCAGAGATGGACCTGATTTTACCCTTGCCCAAAGTCCATGTGGCACTAGTCAGGAGCAGGACCCTGGCTGATTTTTATTCGTTTTCTTTTGCCGCAACTTAGAGCTTTTTAATTTAGCAAACCATCCCAAAGGCACTTCAAAAGTAAAAGTGTCGTGGGGGGAGGGAGTAATGGACACCACACGGCAGTAGTAGGAGAGGCGGGGACGTGGCTAAGGGCATGGTGGAAGGCGTAGTCTTTGAGGAGCTTTGTGAAAGGGTGGCAGCGCGGCACCAAGGCAGAAGAACTTGGAGAGCCCCAGCTGAAGGCTGTGCCACCAGTGCTGGAGTGAATAGTGGGGATACATAGTAGGTCAGTCAGAAGATTCGAGCCTGCAAGCTGCGACGTGGGAAAGGAGATGGCAATGGTGAGATGGAGGGTTTTGTAATGCTGTCAGGAAAAGGGAGCCTGTTCTAAATCTCATCATTCATCAAGAAACTGCTCGTGAAACAAGTTGATTAAATTGATGTAATAAAACTCACTACGGACTTGGTTTGAGCATAAAGCAAGGCTTTAATCAACTTGTTTCAGAACATGGGGGTCTAGTTGTACTTCACTAGTTCCTAGTCTTACAAAATGTCCCTAATAAGCTGGGGCCGGCGCCTGAGTATTTATACTCCATGGACGGCGCCACCAGCTGGCCGTCCAGCGTTATTTCACGAGTAGTTTCTTGATGAATGATGAGATTTATAATAGAGCCCATGGAGCTTGACAACGACAGAGCGCAATTGTACCATTCCCTGCAGCTCCCCTCGCTTAATTAGCACGGACTGGGCACCAACTTACTACCTTCCTAGCCTGAATGGATAGAACAGTGTACTCATTGGAGCTTCTCGTTTAGATTCTTATCTTCAGATGAAGACAGCAAGCAGTTTCTAGTGGGCCATGGAGCATGTTTCTCAGTTCTAAGCACCGTGGCAGTTTAATACAGAAATTCAGATTGAAGTGTACTTTAATCTATAAAGTGAGATTGGTAATATAATCTTACGATTTGTATGACACATATAATGTGTCCATATTAACTTTCAGTATTTATATTTTTCCTCAGCCTTTTGATTGTGGTGTGCCACCTTGCCACAAGTTATTGGCATGTGTTCTCAGTAGCACAGTGCAGCACTCTTGCAGATTCCTGAGGGTTGGCAGAGTGCTGGTTTGGGTAGTGGTGCTTTATGTGCATGATTTTGTTCTTTTTTTTTAAACAGCTCCTTTCCTAGTTGTGCATGAATGACTAGCTTGCAGCCAATGTGACCTGAGTGTAGAATTTACAAGCAGGAGTCCTGTCCTGTTGCTGCTTGTTGCAGGACATGCTACGGTTGCACAGGTGCTGGCAGCCCTCCAGATCCTTACCTAAGGGCACAAGAAATCTGCTCTATCCATAGGCCTCATGCAGTCTCTCCAATTTTATACTCTAACCTACACATTTAACCTCTTAATAGAGTCATAGAGTTTTACAGCACAGAAAGAGGCCCTTCGGCCCATCGTGTCTGCGCCGCCCATCCCTCCCTGTCCAGTCTAATCCCATTTTCCAGCATTTGGTCCATAGCCTTGTATGCAATGGCATTTCAAGTGCTCATCCAAATGCTTCTTGAATGTTGTGAGGGTTCCTGCCTCTACCACCCTTTCAGGCAGTGAGTTCCAGCTTCCAACCACCCTCTGGGTGAAAAAGTTCCTCCTCAAATCCCCCCTAAATCTCCTGCCCCTTACCCTGAATCTGTGCCCCCTTGTTATTGACCCCCCTACTAAGGGGAAAAGTTCCTCTTTATCTACCCTATCTATTCCCCTCATCATTTTGTACACCTCAATCAGGTCCCCCCTCAGCCTTCTTTGCTCCAAGGAAAACAACCCCAGCCTGTCCAGTCTCTCTTCATAGCTGAGGCGCTCCATCCCAGGTAACATCCTGGTGAATCTTCTCTGCACCCTCTCCAAAGCAATCACATCCTTCCTATAGTGAGGCAACCAGAACTGCACACAGTACTCCAGCTGTGGCCTCACCAGCGTTTTGTACAGCTCCATCATAACCTCCCTGCTCTTATATTCTATGCCTCTGCTAATGAAGGCAAGTATCCCATAAGCCTTTTTAACCACCTTATCTACCTGTTCCGCTGCCTTCAGGGAATTATGTACATGTACACCAAGGTCCCTCTGACCCTCTGTACTTCCTAGGGTCCTACCACTCATTGTGTATTCCCTTGCCTTATTTGTCCGTCCAAAATGCATCACCTCGCACTTTTCCGGGTTAAATTCCATTTGCCACTTTTCCGCCCATCTGACCAACCCGTTAATATTGTCCTGTAGCCTGAGGCTTTCCTCCTCGCAATTTACCACCCCACCAATTTTCGTGTCATCCGCGAACTTAATGGAGGCTTCTGCTCAAATACTCCTTAATCCCCGAGAATTATGAAGCAAACGCAAATATTCATCAGCATTCACACCTCCACTGTCCAGCTGTGCTGCGCTCCTCCGAACTACTATGTTCTGTGGAGTATTTGATCGACTCAGTCCATAGTTGTCGCTAGAAGGTGCCAATCAGATCCAGCCTCTTTTTTGAAGGAGTTAATCAACTCGGCCCCATTCGCTTTTGCTAGGATCCTGTTCCCCACATCCACTGCTCTGTGACGGGAAACAAAAATTTCATCATCCCTAGTCACCCTCACTGAGGCGTATTCATTTCGAACCTGTGTTCCCCTAGCTTACGTTACATCGACATAATTCATATGTTCTCAAATATTACTGTGTTGATTTGTCTCTGGTCGTATCGGGGTGCACCTGTATTGAAGTTCGAGGTCCATTCCAAACTTGAATAATGTTTTCAATGAGACCAGAGAAAGCTTGTTCCTAACGTACTTCATCCTGTACCATGCAAGTCTCTCTCCCATCTTACTCGACCCATTTTGAAGTATGCCTAACATAAGGGTGCACTTTTTGTTCTGTAAATGTGAGTTTACTCCCTCTAAAGGGTGTAATGAGTATTACACCACTGGCTCCTAATTGGATAAAGAACTTCAGTCACCACTTAACGCAATTTGAACTTCTGAGCTTTAATTAATTTAACATTGATTCTTGTTTCCCTTTCCATTTGTTAGATAAACTGTTTCTTTTTTTCACTTACTTAAAAAGCCATATTGTTAACTGCAGTTCTCTTCCCTCAGCCTGTCGGTTTGTACTGTGATCGATGTATTGCACTTATTGGCTGCCAAATAGCAACTATAATGACTAGAAGAACGAAGCCAGTGTTTTTAGCAGCTTGCTCAGAATGGTAGAACCTGAGGACACGGCCTGCGCCTGAAGGGGAGAGAGTAAACTCAAAGCTAATCTGCGCAAACATTATTTTAGTAAGTGATAAATCTATGGAACAGGCTCCCTAGGGAGACGATGGAAGCGAATAGTTAGAATCATAGAATGGTTACAGCGCGGAAGGCGGCCATTCAGCCCGTCGAGCCCGTGCCGGCTCTCTGCAAGAGCACTTCAGCTAGTCACACTCCCCTGCCCTTTCCCCATAGCCCTGCAAATTTCATTCCTTCAGATACTTATCCAACTCCCTTTTGAAAGCTGTGATTGAATCTGCCTCCACCGCCCTTTCAGCCAGTGCATTCCAGATCTTAGCCACTCGCTGCGTAAAAAAGTTTTTTCTTACGTCGCCTTCGGTTCTTTTGCCAATCACCTTAAATCTGTGTCCTCTGGTTCTCGACCCTTCCGCCAATGGGAACAGTTTCCCTCTATCTACTCTGTCCAGACTCCTCATGATTTTGAACACCTCTATCAAATCTTCTCTGCTCCAAGGAGAACAACCCCAGCTTCTCCAGTCTGTCAATGTAACTGAAGTCCCTCATTCCTGGAATCATTCTCGTAAATATTTTCTGCACCCTCTCTAAGGCCTTCACATCCTTCCTAAAATGTGGTGCCCAGAATTGGACACAGTACTCCAGTTGAGGCCGAACCAGTGCTTTATACAGGTTCATCATAATTTCCACACTTTTGTACTCTGTACCTTTATTTATGAAGCCCAGGATCTCGTAAGCCTTTTTAACTGCTTCCTCAACCTATCCTGCCACCTTCAATGATTTGTGCACACATACCCCCCCAGGTGTCTCTGTTGTGCGCCCCCTTCAGGATTGCCTCTCCGCGTTCTTCCTACCGAGATGTATCACTTCACACTTTTCTGCATTAAACTTCATCTGCCGCGTGTCCGCCCATCCCACCAGCCTATGTCCTCTTGAAGTCTATCACTCTCCTCCTCACTGTTCACTATACTTCCAAGTTTTGTGTCATCTGCAAATTTTGAAATTGTGTCCTGTACACCCACGTCCAAGTCATTAATATATATAAAGAAAAGCAGTGGTCCTAGAACCAACCCCTGGGGAACACCACTGTATACCTTCCTCCAGTCCGAAAAACAACCGTTCACCACTACTTTCTGTTTCCTATCACTTAGCCAATTCTGTATCCTTGCTGCCACTGTCCCTTTCATTCCATGGGCTTCAACTTTGCTGGCAAGCCTATAATGTGGCACTTTGTCGAACACCTTTTGGAAATCCATGTACACTACGTCAACTGCATTACCCTCATCAACCCTCTCTGTTACCTCATCAAAGAACTTCTTCAAGTTAAACACCATTTGCTTTTAACAAATCCATGCTGACTTTCCTTAATTAATCCACACTTGTCCAAGTGACTGTTAATTTTGTCCCTGATTACTGTTTCTAAAAGCTTCCCCAGTACCGAGGTCAAACTGGTTGCCCTGTTGTTGCTGAGTTTATCTATACACCCTTTTTTGAACAATGGTGTAACATTTGCAATTCTCTGGCACCACCCCCGTAATCTAAGGAGGATTGGAATATTATGACCAGTGCCTCCGCGATTTCCTCCCTCAATTCCCTCTGCATCCTAGGATGCATCCCATCTGCTCCTGGTGATTTATCTACTTTAAGCACAGCCAGCCTTTCTAATACCTCTTCAATTTTTATCCTATCAAGTGTCTCCACTACCTCCTCCTTTACTATGTCTATGGCAGCATCCTCTTCCTTGGTGAAGACAGTTGGAAAGTACTCGTTTAATACCTCAGCCATACCCTCTGCCTCCATGCATAGGTCTCCATTTTGGTCCCTAATCAGCCCCACCCCTCCCCTTACTACCCTTTTACTATTTATATGCCTATAGAAGACTTTTGGATTCCCTTTTATGTTGGCTGCCATTCTATGCTCATACCCTCTCTTTGTCCCTCTTATTTTCCTTTTCACTTCTCCTCTGACCTTTCGATATACAGCCTGATTCTCAGATGTATTTACAACCTGACATCTGTCGTACGCGCTCTTTTTTCTGCTTCATCATATTCTCTATCTCTTTCGTCATCCAGGGAGCTCTGACTTTAGTTGCCCTGCCTTTCCCCCTAGTGGGAATGTACCTCAACTATACCTGAACTATTTCCTCTTTAAAGGCAGCCCATTGTTTCATTACAGTTTTGCCTGCCAATCTTTGATTCCAGTTTACCCGGGCCAGATCCGTTCTCATCCCACTGAAATTGGCCTTCCCCCAGTTAAACATTTTTACTCTAGATTGCTCCCTGTCCTTTTCCATAGCTAATCTAAACCTTATGATACTATGATCACTGTTCCCTAAATGTTCACCTACTGACTCTTGCTCCACTTGACCCACCTCATTCCCCAGAACCAGATCCAGCAATTCCTCCTCCCTCGTCGGGCTGGAAACTTACTGATCATGAAAGATCTCCTGAACACACTTCAGAAATTCCCCCCCTTCTCTGCCCTTAACACTATTACGATCCCAGTCTATATTAGGACAGTTGAAACCCCCCGTTATTACTACTCTATAGTTCTTGCACCTCTCTGTAATTTCTCTGCAAATTTGCTCCTCCGTATCTTTCCCACTATTTGGTGGTCTATAGAATACACCCAGTAGTGTAACGGCACCTCTATTATTTCTTAACTCTAGCTGTATAGATTCTGTCCTTGACCCCTCCAGGACATCCTCCCTCTCCAGCACTGTAACGTTCTCCTTGACCAATACTGCCATTAGGGTTGCAAAATTCTGGGAATTTTTAAAAGAGGAAACTTTCCATGGGAAATTTTGGGAATTTATGGGAATTTTGAGTTTTTTTGCAGACTGATGGTTTTTGTCTCTGACCCTTATATTATCTTTGTCGTCAAAATAGACATACTGTTCCATACAAATAAAAACAGGCTTTCAAAACTTTATTTAGGTTATAATTTTGAACTTTATTGAACCCCCACAAAAAAGACCCATCTAAAATAAAATAAAAAGAGCGTCAGCTTATTTAGCCTGTAATTTGTCCTTATTTTGTCCCTTTGAGTCTTCTACTCATGAGTCTTCTACTCCTCATTGCTCCTCCTGATTCTCTGACTCTGGCTCTGACGTGTCCATTTCCTCCTCTGTGTCAGTGTCTAGCTGTGTGGTGGACACTTCTGTATCTGGCTCAATAAGTTGTAGGTTCGCCCGGATAGCCACCAGTTTCTCCACTCTCTTGTTAGTCAGCCTGTTGCGCACCTTTGTATGCGTATTCCCAAAAAGTGACCAGTTTCGTTCAGAGGCCGCTGATGAAGGTGGGATTTGGAGTATCACCGATGCAATAGGTGACAGGGCCTCAGATGCACAAAGTCCCTTCCACCAGGTATGTGCACTGATATGCTTGCATGATTCCCATATCCCATCCCCATTCCAAAGACCTTGCTTGGTAGAGAACTTTGCCAGACTTCCCAGAACTTTGCCCACATCCAGATTGAGATGGTGTGAGAGGGTAGAAATCACACTAAGCGCTGTTGATCTGTTCTCCAGAAAGTATTGGTCTCCCAACATGCTTTGGGTCCAGCATGTATGCTGCAGCATGAATCGGCTTGACACAAAATTCTTGACGAGTCTGTATGAATTGAACAATTGCCTTCTCCTCTGCTTTGAGCAGCAGGGATGTGGGTAGGGCAATGCTGATTTGTTCTTTTAAATCAGTAAAAAGCCTGAGAACATCTGACAAGACAGCGTCATCTCCTTCAATCTGAGCAATTGCAGATGCTACTGGTGAGAGTAGTTTAAGGCTGCTAACCACTCTCTCCCAAAACACATCATCCAGCAGTATTTTCTTGATGGTGGTTTCCATATCCCCAGACTGGGATATTGCCATTTCTTGCAGCGACTCCTTACCCTCCAGAAGGCTGTTGTACATTATGACAACACCACCCCATCTAGTGTTGTTGGGCAGCTTCAGTGTGGTGTTCTTGTTCTTTGTCATTTGCTTGGAGTTGTAGGTTGCTGCAACTACCTGTTTTCCCCTGACATACTTAACAACTTGCTTGGCTCTCTTGTACAGTGCTTCCATGGTTCTCAAACCCATAATGTCCTTGAGGAGCAGGTTAAGCCCATGAGCTGCGCACCCAATAGATGTAATATGAGGGTAGGCCTCCTCCACTTGAGCCCAAGCAGCCTTCATATTCGCAGCATTGTCAGTAACTACTGCAAAGACCTTTTGTGATCCAAGATCGTTGATGACCTGTGTGTCTGTTGGCCTTCGTGTCTGTGCTCTTGAAGAACACTGGGAGAGGAGTGGAGACGATGTAGTTTATGATGCCCTCCCCTCGTACATTTGACCACCCATCTGAGATAACTGCACCACAGTCTGCCATCGCTATCGTTTCTTTGAGCTTTCCTTGGACTCTGTTATACTCAGCCTCCAGCAAATAAGTAGACAAAGCATGTCTGGTGGAAGGACAGTATGCAGGGCGAATAACATTGAAAAATCTCTTCCAGTACACATTGGCTGTGAGCATGAGGGGTGAGCCTGTTGCATATACAGCTCGAGCAAGGCACTCATCTGCATTCTTCTGGCTATGGTTATCCATTGTATCAAAGAGCCTTCCAAGTGGGCCAGGAGTTGCTGATGATAAGGAGCCTGATGCTGAATGAGAACCATCATCTTCTTGAATGGAAGCAGAGGAACTCTGGGCTGACTGCTGTGAGCTTTGAGTGAAGTTGTTGCATTTGGATAAATGCTGCTGCATCTTTGTGGCATTCTTTACATATGGCTTTCTACAGTGTTTGCACATGTACACAGTCTTTCCATCTTTAATGCCTGGGGTAAAATGCTTCCACACATCCGACGGTAAACGTGGCATTGTTTTATGCAGAGAAATAAAGGGCATTCATCTCTGTGTCGAACTGCGGTCGATCAGCACGATTGCAACAGGGTGAGTACATTTTTGCTGATGCTCCATGTGATGGAAGCATGACCTGTACACACACGACGCTACATCACCAATAGTGTATTATTTTGTATATTTTAAATTGAAGGACAACAGAGTTCAACAAGTAACTGGTTTATTTGGTATAAAGTCTGATTTACTTACTGCATCATCACAACATCAGCAGAAAACAAAATGACTTCCCTCAGGACCCCTAACCTGGAGCTTAAAAAAACTATAGCAGTCTTACAGATGCCTGCAGGCCAATCACAATTCGATATGCAAATATTACAAATAGAGGGAGCTAATCGCTCATCCAACCAATCAGGACACATTTGTTCACAGTCACACACAAAACTTATAATTATTAAAACAAGCCAAGTAAGAAGATAAACATATATTGATTAAGAAATTCCTTAATAATTAAGATTCCATCTCTGTTAGTAATTTTAAGAGAGGACCTGTGGGGAAAAAAAAGAAAGAAATACAAAAAAAACAATATTATGCTAGCATGTGCTTTTTTGGGCAAAATTCCCAAGCTAAACTTCCCGTGGAAAATTTCCGGAAATTTACCGGAAACTTACCCCTTTGCAACCCTAACTGCCATGCCACCTCCTATCTTTCCTGAACACTTTATAACCAGGAATATTTAATATCCAATCCTGCATTTTGTTTGAGCCAAGTCTCAGTTATTGCTACAACATCATATTCCCATGTGTCTATTTGTGCCTGCAGCTCACTTGCCTTGTTTACTGCACTTGGTGCGTTCACATACTACACTGTAAACCTATCTTAGACCATCCTGTATTCTCACTTAACAACAGAAAATGCTGGAAAAACTCAGCAGGTCAGGCAACATCCGTGGAGAGAAATTTGAGTTGACGTTTTTATACAGTATATGAGTTATTTGAAGACCTGGCATTTGGCAAGTGTTTTGAAGAAGGGTTTGACCCGAAACGTCAACTCAAATTTCTCTCCACGGATGTTGCCTGACCACCTGAGTTTTTCCAGCATTTTCTGTTGTTATTTCGGATTTCCAACATCTGCAGTATTTTGCTATCGTATTCTCTCTTAGTTTGACCCCACCTAATACCTCACTATTTCTTACCTTAGCGCTCTCTGCCTCTCCCAATCCTTTGAGCACTTTATTTCCCCTTTGTAATGTTACACCCTGGTGCCCATCCCCCTGCCAAATTAGTTTAAACCCTCCCCAACAGCACGAGCAAACCTCCCCACGAGGATATTGGTTCCAGCGCTGTTGGGATGCAACCCATCCGGCCTGAACAGGTCCCACCTCCCCCAGAACTGGTCCCAATGTCCCAGGAATCTGAAGCCCTCCCTCCTGCACCATCTCTCCAGCCACGCATTCATCAGTTGATTCATTTAAATGCAAATTAGATTTCTTTCAGAAAATAAGATTTTTTTTATACAGTATATGGGTTATTTGAAGACCTGGCATTTGGTAAGTGTAGCATGCTTGGAGGAACAGGTGACTTTGGGCCTATGGTTCCTGAAGCTTTTCACCACTAGGAGTTTTCCTCACCTCGTGTCTGGGTCCATCGTAGACTAATTGATAGAGATTGATTGCCCTGATTAGACAACAGCTCCCATTATTATTGTATTGTGTGACTACCAGGATGGTAGAAGGTGAACTAGATGGATTTTGGTCTTTTTCCATCTAGCAATTCCTGTGTTCCTCACTCCCCGAGACATTGTCCTTTTCATGCTGGTTTCCAAAGTCACTGATGGGTGCTTTTTCACAAAAATATTAACGAAATAGAAAAACATCTTATACTCACGTGTAATAAAAATGGAATTTGACTTCTTCAGTTACTGTAAGCCAGTGGGCCTAATTATAAATTTGATGGGATTGGGAAATATGATCCCAGAATTATCATGTTGGTATTCAGAGGGATTTGGGTGTCCTTGTACATGAATCACAGAAAGTTAACATGCAGGTACAGCAAGGAAGGAAAATGGTGTTAGCCTTTATTGCAAGGGGGTTTCAATATACAGGAAACTCTCTCTTAACCGGCACCTAAATAACCGGAAATCTCTGTTAACCGGCAAAATGCAGGAGTAGGTTCAGGTAAGTTTTACTTCATATTAGTGGCAGTTCCTGGATCTGTGGCTGTGTAATCGGGGTTCCTGCACTTGTTGCTAAGCAACAGGGACGCTTGGTCTGTGGCCGGAGTTCCTGCACATGTTGCTAAGCAACAGGGAAGCTTGGATTTGTTGCTGTGTACGGAGCTCTCGTACCTTTTAACTATAACTCTCTGTAATCCGGACTTTTTGATAAACCGGCACCACGACGGTCCCGTCGGTGCTGGATAATAAAGAGTTTCCGGTAGGAAGTCTTGCTGCAATTATATAAGGCTTTGGTGAGACCACACCTGGAGTACTGTGCACAGTTTTGGTTTCCTTACATAGGGAAGGATATACTTGCCTTGGAGTGGGTGGAACGAAAATTTACTAGATTGATTCCTGTTTATTTTGGAGGGGAGAGATTTAAGGAATCCATGGAAAGTGACTGAGACGGGACCTTAGAGAGGTATACAGGTAGACTATCCTTTATCCGAAAACCTCGGGACCAGCCGTGTTTCGGTTTTCGGAGAATTTCGGATTTCGGAAGGTGGGTCGGCGGGGGGTCGCGCGCACGACCCCCCGCGGACCCCCCCCCCCCCGCGGACCCCCGCTGGCGCCGACCCCTCCCCCGCAGGCCCCGACCGACGCCGACCCCGACCCCCGCCGACTTGGGGTCGGGGTCCGCGGGGGGGGTTCGTGCGCACGACTTCCGCTGACGCTCAGCGTAAGTCGGTCGGGGTCGGGGCCGGCGGGGGTCCGCGGGGGGGGGGGGGGGTCGGCGGGGGTCGGGGCCGGCGGGGGTCGGGGCCTGCGCGGGTCCGCGGGGGGGTCGTCGGGGCCGGCGCGGGAGTCGTGCGCACGACTTACGCTGAACGAAAAAACCTTTGGTTTTTAGAGGGTTTCGGTTTTCGGAAGTTCGGATAAAGGGTAGTCTACCTGTACTATGGTATAAGTGGAATAGAAAAGGGTTAATCCTGAACACTATGGCAAGTTAAACCTGTGATTTCAGGGACAAGGGGACATGGGCATAAACTGAGTTAAGGACTGATGTCAGGAAGCACTTCTTCGCACAAAGTATGATCACTTCCTGGAGTCGCCTTCTAGGTTGGATAGTATAGATACAAATTCTGTAATCGTTCAGGAGGTGGTTGGGTGCTGTGGGGTGGGGGGGGGGGTGGTGCTGGTGGTGGCATGGGTTTCTATGAATGAACAGCCTTTCTTATCTTTACATATCTTTCTGATATTCAGCTCCAGTCAATATTTAGCTCCAGTGAACTATCATAAAGTTCAAGAACATCGAGCCTATTTGCTGTATAAAAATGGACGTGAATCCATTCTCACAATCTCTGCTAATAATGCTTTATAAATTGTAAAATTTATACCAGCTGACACACACTTTAACTTGACATCTTAAGTCAGCGCTGCTTGAGCATCTCCGAAGTAAATGTTCTCTGGATTTCACATCTCCTACCAACCCTGAGAAAGTTAAGCTGACATTATCTGTTTTTTAAATGAGTGATTCTTCTGTCCTGTATTTCAGTGTGTCACCTGCGGGAAGGCGTTTAAGAAGCTCTGGTCCCTTCACGAGCACAATAAAATAGTCCACGGTTATGCAGAGAAAAAATTCTCGTGTGAAATCTGTGAAAAGAAGTTTTACACGATGGCCCACGTCAGAAAACACATGGTCGGTAAGTTCATTAAATCATTGAACACGTCGCACGCTTCAGTAAAATGCTGAATGGAATTCCAAGCATGTGTACACGAATTCTTCCGCACGCTCTGTGTTAGTAGGTCTATAAGCCTGGAGATGTTGCCAGATCTGGTTACGAGTAATGATTTGCATAAGGGATAATTATGCTTAAATTAATAATGACTTGTAGCTTGAAAGAATGAATGTTGGACTTCTGACCCTCATGAGCTTGGGGCCCTGGATATCCACGCCTGGGATCGGGGTTTTTCATGGCAGGCATAATGCATTTGACCGATTGATAGCATTTTCTTTTAAAACCACCTGGACTGAGGATCATTTTTGCGTGGTTGTTGTGGGCAGTTAGAAAGGCATGCAGGAAGATTTAGGACCAGCGGAGTAGAATTTGCAAGACGTGGTGAGCAATCTGTGAGCACTATGGAAATGTAATAACCTGTAATCAGAAAGAACAAGAACTGATGTAGCTGCGTTTCCAAACTTCACTTTGTGGTATGCCCATGTGGGCTGGGGGTGGGTGGTGGGGGGAAGGAAAAGGAAGCCTGTTATCCTCTCACTCTGGCTGATCGGATTAGAAGAAGGGCGTGAAGCTTAGACCAGTTGTGCCGAATAGCCTGTTTCTGTGCTGTGAAGTCTACGTAAAATGATTTTCTTGTATAGTCTGCACTTGTGTCTCTCTTCCCTCTCTTAGGCAGTCCCTCGGAACCGAGGATGACTTGCTTCCACATTAAAAATGAGCTCGCAGGTGACTGATGAGTCCAATGCGGGACCTACAGTCTCTGTCACAGGTGGGGCAGACGGTGGTTGAAGGGGCGGGTGGGTGGGGTGCTTGGGTTGACGTGCGCTCCTTGCACTGCCTGCGCTTGGCTTCCGCTTGCTCCCAGCGAAGAGACTCGAGGTGTTCGGCGCCTTCCCGGATGCTTCTCCTCCACTTTGTGCGGTCTTGGGCCAGGGATTCCCAGGTGTCGGTGGGGATGTTACACTTTTTCCAAGGAGGCTTTGAGGGTGTCCTTGAAGCGTTTCCTCTGCCCACCTGGGGCTCTCTTGCCGTGCCGGAGCTCTGAGTAGAGTGCTTGTTTTGGGAGTCTCGTATCGGGCGTGCGGACAATGTAACCCGTCCATCGGAGCTGATTGAGCGTGGTCAAAGCTTCGATGCTGGGGATGTTGGCCTGAGCAAGAACACTGACGTCGGTGCGCCGATCCTGCCAATGGATTTGCAGGATCTTGCGGAGGCAGCGTTGGTGGTACCTCTCCAGTGCTTTGAGGTGCCTGCTGTACATGGTCCATGTCTCTGAGGCATACAGCAGGGTGGGTATCACTGCTGCCCTGTAGACCATGAGCTTAGTGCCGGGTTTGAGGTCCTGGTCTTCAAACACTCTCTTCCTTGTGTACCAAGTGTGTGGCATGCAGGCACTCTAAATGGTAGACTGTGAAAGCTCATTCCTTTCATTGGGCTTTGCTAACTTGATTGACTAGCAGGGGGGCAGCAATCACGGAGCAACATTGCTAACGCTGATTTTGTTTAAGCGAGAGCTGGACCTGTTTCTGGCTGGGGCGGAGATCACCTCTTACAGAAGGTAGGTACTGCAGGGAATTCAGGGCCAGCGTGATCTGGACTAGTTTTGAACACCTAGATGGGTCGGAGATGAATTTCCCAAATCCCCCCCCCCCCCCCCACCCAAATTGGCCTTGGTTTTTTAACTTCTTTTGCCTCTCCCAGGAGATCACATGGTATCGAGTGGGGTGGAGGGTATATATTGTAATAGACAAGGTATCGCAATTGTGTGGGATAGGCTCGCTGGACCAGAGGGTCTTTACCTGTCTGTCAGTGTTCCTATGTAACATCATGGAGCACTTGTAGCTCTGCCCTCCCTAATAGGAGTGCACTGTGTTATGGGTTTCCATTCTGTTTAATTTGTTTAAAATATTTCCTTATCGTGTGCTCTGAAAATCCCTTCATATATAGTCAAGCCCTCTGTAAGCCATGTCCATTTGCTAAACCGCAAATCCCAGTTACACGACCAACAATGGCGGTAAACCTTCCCCCCCGGATCATTAGTATGGGTGGAACCACTCTATCACTTATTAACACATACTACACAAAACTGTAACTAGGAGGAGGACAGAATCCTAGTCATGGACAAGTTTTCAGGACAGTTTATGTACCCCTGGACATTGTATACAAAGAGTTATTTTTTGTATTGAAGCCCTTTTGCAGAGGAATTCAGAAATGCAGGAAAAATCGATCTTAATTTTTATAATTCCAAGCAAGCTTGTCAGGGGAGTTTGGGTTAAAAGGGAGAATTAAGGAAACATAAATTTGTATGAAGCTTTGATGTATGTGTACCGAAATATATATATTGTAGCCTCAAAATTAACACAATGTAAGAAAGTTTTAAAAATGTGTAAATCAGGTTTCACTCTTAATTGATGGTGACGTGAAGCCCTCGTTTATAAGTACCATAACTTTAAAAAAAAATGTTTCAAGGTTTTGTCACTGCATCTGTGCAAATAGTGGCTAATAAAATTGTGTGGCCTAATGAGATTCACAAAGCTATTTTTGTTCAGAATAAGTGAGGTGTTCAGCGCCGAGTGGCTCTGGGCAATCCACAAACCCTATGGTAGAATTATTATTACTCGTAGAAGGATATTCAAACTTTCTGTTGGCTTTAATATAAATGATAAACTGGTGCTTTTCTCTGGAATCGAACCAATTTATTTGACTTTAAATATCTAGCTAATTCACTGTATGTTGAGCTGTGTGCCTGACCTGACCTTTTTGTTAAGCAAGGTATATATTTGCTGAATATTCCCTACTGCCTCGAGCAAGCAATCGTAATTGAAGGGTATCAATTGCACTGATGTTATCGGAGTTTAGACAAGATAAGTGATGTGGAGTGTAAACTGCACCCTTACTCCCATTGCTTTCTTCAGTTAAAAGTCAAGGGGGAGGGAAAATAGGTTTCCCACTTGTCCAAATGGACCAGCACTCGGCATAAAGATGTGGAAATGTAAAAAAGCAGGTAGCTCGGGACTTGTGCAAAGGGGGATTCAAGTGCCTTTTGGAGGGAGCGACACTGCTTCAGTGAATACCACCAAAGTCGGTGCTGCTGTCTGTGTCGGCACTGTACAGTCAATAACTTGTTGAACTTTCTGCCTCCAGTTGCACAATTAATTTTTTTTTAATTCGTTCATGGGATGTGGGCATCACTGGCACGGTCAGCATTTATCGCCCATCCCCAGTTGCCCTTGAGAAGGAATGGAGCCTTGGGCCAAACAAAACCAGAAAAGGGAAAGGACCGAAGAGCAGTAAATATAGAACGGGGGGCGAGTTTGATGCAGAAACCAGCAGGATAGTGCTGACATTGTTTGCTGTGTAGCCTCTGTGTCACAGATTCCAAAGGCTGACATTCACTGACATTGTTTGCTGTGGTAGTTGAGTAGGGACTACATTTTGTTTAATGCTTCACTCACCAGTTTGTTGGACATTGCATGATTGCCGGAGATGGTTTGTTGACAATTTTGCAAGATCAAGGATCTGTCAACCGATCCTGAAAGTCTTGAGCAACAAATATGCACTTCCTAGTTAATCCACTGAGCAGGGTCTGTGCAGGAGGGGTGGGGCTGGAAGCGCTTTCTCCATCGTGCTTCAGTGAGCGTTTCAGACTGGACACCCAGTTCAGCAACACTCGGGGAGGTTACTGGAGAGAAATGGCAGAGAGTTGGAGTGAAGCTAGCTGAAGGAATGCAGAATAAACTTTTGTATGTCAATTTATTATCTTATTTTTAAAATGCAGTAATTGCACTTGCCTCTTTCAGCTCACACGAAGGACATGCCATTCACCTGCGAGACATGTGGGAAGTCATTTAAGCGCAGCATGTCGCTAAAAGTCCACTCTCTGCAACATTCGGGAGAGAAACCTTTCAAATGTGAGGTGAGTGTCATCAGATGCTTGTAACTCCTCTCTACCCACCGGCCCTTCCCACTTTACCGCAAAAGAAACAAAATCATTCTGATGGAGGAAGAATATAACTTCCATGTGCTGTCGTTCGGTGGAAAGATCCATCTGGGCAGATCCATTTCTTGGTTTGCTTCCAAAGCAGACATAACAAGTCCTGGGGTAAAAGCTTTAAAAATACAAGCTTTTTTTACCAAGATTTCATTTTCTTAACTGTATCCTTATTATACCAGTGTTAATGCCTTGAGAAATTTATATGGAAATAATACTGAATAAGTTGCTTGTTTCAATGGTGTTTGGTGTCAGGGTCACATTATGGTGCTGCCTGTCAGCCTGGACTTCAGGGCCAACATGGAGAAGTAAATGAGGCAGAGACACCTCTGGCTGCAACACTGGTAGTCCAGGCACTAACCTCTGCTGGTAGTCCAGGCACTAATCTCTGTCTGCTGGTAGTCCGGGCACTAATCTCTGTCTGCTGGTAGTCCAGGCACTAATCTCCGCTGGTAGTCCAGGCACTAATCTCTGCTGGTAGTCCAGGCACTAATCTCCGCTGGTAGTCCAGGCACTAATCTCTGCTGGTAGTCCAGGCACTAATCTCTGTCTGCTGGTAGTCCGGGCACTAATCTCTCTCTGCTGGTAGTCCAGGCACTAATCTCTGCTGGTAGTCCAGGCACTAATCTCTGCTGGTAGTCCAGGCACTAATCTCTGCTGGTAGTCCAGGCACTAATCTCTGTCTGCTGGTAGTCCGGGCACTAATCTCTCTCTGCTGGTAGTCCGGGCACTAATCTCTCTCTGCTGGTAGTCCAGGCACTAATCTCTGCTGGTAGTCCAGGCACTAATCTCTGCTGGTAGTCCAGGCACTAATCTCTGTCTGCTGGTAGTCCGGGCACTAATCTCTGTCTGCTGGTAGTCCAGGCACTAATCTCTGTCTGCTGGTAGTCCAGGCACTAATCTCTGCTGGTAGTCCAGGCACTAATCTCTCTCTGCTGGTAGTCCAGGCACTAATCTCTGCTGGTAGTCCAGGCACTAATCTTTGTCTGCTGGTAGTCCAGGCACTAATCTCTGTCTGCTGGTAGTCCAGGCACTAATCTCTGTCTGCTGGTAGTCCAGGCACTAATCTCTGTCTGCTGGTAGTCCAGGCACTAATCTCTGTCTGCTGGTAGTCCAGGCACTAATCTCTGTCTGCTGGTAGTCCAGGCACTAATCTCTGTCTGCTGGTAGGCCAGGCACTAATCTCTGTCTGCTGGTAGGCCAGGCACTAATCTCTGTCTGCTGGTAGTCCAGGCACTAATCTCTGTCTGCTGGTAGTCCAGGCACTAATCTCTGCTGGTAGGCCAGGCACTAATCTCTGCTGGTAGTCCAGGCACTAATCACTGTCTGCTGGTAGTCCAGGCGGTAATCTCTGTCTGCTGGTAGTCCAGGTGGTAATCTCTGTCTGCTGGTAGTCCAGGCATTAATCTCTGCTGGTAGTCCAGGCATTAATCTCTGCTGGTAGTCCAGGCACTAATCTCTGCTGGTAGTCCAGGCACTAATCTCTGCTGGTAGTCCAGGCACTAATCTCTGCTGGTAGTCCAGGCACTAATCTCTGCTGGTAGTCCAGGCACTAATCTCTGTCTGCTGGTAGTCCGGGCACTAATCTCTGTCTGCTGGTAGTCCAGGCACTAATCTCTGCTGGTAGTCCAGGCACTAATCTCTGCTGGTAGTCCAGGCACTAATCTCTGTCTGCTGGTAGTCCAGGCATTAATCTCTGTCTGCTGGAAGTCTGAACAGCTTTCCACTCACTGGCCCAAACAATTGCAGACAAAAAAGGCCATGATCAGCTTTTCTTGCGTGCACTGTTATTCACGCACTGTAGAATCCATCCTGACAGCTCCCTCAGACCCTCAGGCAATACGCTGCTAGTGTGCCCCTGTCAAATTGACTGGGAAAATGCACAGCGTGTAGTTAAATTTTTAAACCCTGTTCTGCAAGAGGTGGCAGGGTTTAAAAGCAGGTCTATGCAATTCTCCTTCATAGATCATAATTCCGAGGCAGTGCAAAGGAAAGGCTTCCTCCAGCCCAGCTGATAGATTCAGGACCAAGTTTTGAGGTGGATTTGTGGCAAGCGGGTGTGGGGGGTGAGGGGAAGGTGGACTTCAATTTACGTCAACCTGTCACCGAGATGGAGGGTGCTGCGGGAGTTGGCAGTCTCGTGTGAACCTTTCTTTGCCAAAGCTTTCACATATGCCTACATTAAGCAGTTGGTGATGGGACGAGTACTGAGCTGGTCTAAACATCAAGGTAGCTGGCACCTTGCAAGCTGCCATGTGTACATAGGAACAACAGGTGGACATTCAGCCCCTTGAGCCTTGTCTGCTATTCAATTATAAGAAGTCACACAACACCAGGTTATGGTCCAACAGTTTTATTTGAAATCACAAGCTTTCGGAGCGCTGCTCCTTCATCAGGTGAAGTGGGGAGATGCCTATAGACACAGATTATATAGTCAGAGAATAATGCCAGATGATTACAGGTAATCTTTCTAACTGCCATTTATCGCACCTCGGCAGAGAGATAATCACAGCAATCAAAGGTGTGAATGGTGTCCAAACAGGTCAGTCACGAAAACATTACATCAAAGAACAATGAGGTGGGGTCACAACATAAGAACATAAGAAATAGGAGCAGGAGTAGGCCAATCGGCCCCTCGAGCCTGCTCCGCCTTTCAATAAGATCATGGCTGATCTGATCCTAACCGCCAATCCACTATCACAGAACCATCTCCTGAATCTAACAGAATTAGACACACGAAATAGGAGCAGGATCAGGCTACACGGCCCCTGGGCCTGCTCCGCTACCCACAGGGCGATGTCCGATCCGAACCTAGACTCATGCCCAAATTCCTGCCCGCTCCCCGTAACCCTTAATTCCCTTTTACTTCTAGGAAACTGTCTATTTCTGTTTTAAATTTATGTAATGATGTAGCTTCTACAGCTTTTTGGAGCAGCATATTCCATGGACCTACCACCCTCTGAGTGAAGTAGTTCCTCCTCATCTCAGTTTTGAAAGAGCAGCCCCTTATTCTGAGACTATGCCCCCTAGTTCTAGTTTCACCCATCATCGGGAACATCCTCCCCGCATCCACCCGATCCAACCCCTTCACAATCTTATATGTTTCAATAAGATCGCCTCTCATTCTTCTGAACTCCAATGAGTAGAGTCCCAATCTTCTCAACCTCTCCTCATATGTCCATCCCCTCATCCCCAGGATTAACCGAGTGAACCTTCTTTGTACTGACTCGAGAGCAAGTATGTCTTTTCTTAAGTATGGACACCAAAACTGTACGCAGTATCCCAGGTGCGGTCTCACCAATACCTTGTACAACTGAAGCAATACCTCCCTATTTTTATAATCTATCCCCCTAGCAATGAAAGCCAACATTCCATTGGCCTTCTTAATCACTTGCTGCACCTGCATACTAACCTTTTGAGTTTCGTGCACCAGGACCCCCAGATCCCTTTGTACTTCAGTACTTTCCAGTTTCTTGCCATTAAGATAATAACTTGCTCTACGATTTTTCCTGCCAAAGTGCATAACCTCACACTTTCCGGTATTGTATTCCATCTGCCAAATCTCTGCCCACTTACTTAGCCTGTCTATGTCCCCTTGCAGGTTTTTTATGTCCTCCTCACTCACTACTTTCCCTCCCATCTTAGTATCATCTGCAAACTTTGATATGTTACACTCGGTCCCCTCCTCCAAATCGTTAATATAGATTGTAAAGAGTTGTGGACCCAGCACTGACCCCTGCGGAACACCACTAGTTACTGATTGCCAGTCTGAGAATGAACCATTTATCCCAACTCTCTGCCTTCTGTTAGATAGCCAATCCTCTATCCATGCCAGAATCTTACCCCCAATCCTGTGATTTTTTATCTTAAGCAATAATATTTTGTGTGGCACCTTGTCAAATGCCTTTTGGAAGACTAAATACACTACGTCCACTGGTTCCCCTTTATCCACCCTATATGTTACTTCCTCAAAGAACTCCAGCAAATTTGTCAAACATGACTTCCCCTTCATAAAACCATGCTGACTTTGTCCTATTAAATTATGATTATCCAAATCCAAATCCAAATGTCCTGTTACTGTCTCCTTAATAATGGACTCCAAAATTTTACCTACCGCAGATGTTAGGCTAACCGGTCTATAGTTTCCAGCCTTCTGTCTACTGCCCTTTTTAAATAAGGGTGTTACATTAGCAGTTTTCCAGTCTGCCAGGACCTTTGCCGAGTCCAGGGAGTTTTGGAAAATTATTACCAATGCATCCACAATCCCTACCGCCACTTCCCTCAAGACCCTAGAATGTAAGCCATCAGGTCCAGGTGATTTATCCGCCTTGAGTCCCATTATTTTACCGAGTACCACTTCCTTAGTGATTTTGATCGTGTTTAGCTCCTCCCCCCCTATAGCCCCCTGTTTGTCCAGTGTTGGGATATTCTTAGTGTCCTCTACTGTAAAGACTGATACAAAATATTCATTCAGTGTTTTTGCCATCTCCATATTTCCCATCATTAATTTCCCGGTCTCATCCTCTAAGGGACCAACATTTACTTTAGCCACCCTTTTTCTTTTTATATAACTATAAAAACTCTTACTATCTGTTTTTATAATTTTTGCTAATTTACTTTCATAATCTATCTTCCCTTTCTTAATCTTTTTGTTATTTTTTGCTGTCTTTTAAAGTTTTCCCAATCCTCTATCCTCCCACTAGATTTGGCTACCTTATATGCCCTTGTTTTTAGTCGAATACTATCCTTAATTTCTTTACTTAGCCACGGATGGCTGTCTTTTCTTTTACACCCTTTTCTCAGTGGAATATATATTTTTTGGAAGTTGTAAAATAACTCCTTAAATGTACACCACTGATCATGTATCGTCTTACCCTTTAATCTATTTTCCCAATCCACTCTACTCAATTCCGCTCTCATACCTTCATAGTCTCCTTTATTCAAGCTTAGCAGGCTTGTTTGAGATCCAACCTTCTCACCCTCTAATTGAATATGGAATTCAACCATGTTATGGTCACTCATTCCAAGGGGATCCTTTACTAGGACATTTTTAATTAATCCTGTCTCGTTACACAGGACCAGATCTAAGGTTGCTTGCCCCCTGGTCGGTTCAGTTACATACTGCTCAAGAAACCCATCCCTAATACACTCAATGAACTCATCCTCAAGGCAGCCCTGCCCAATTTGATTTGTCCAATTAATATGATAGTTAAAATCCCCCATAATTATAGATGTTCCCTTATTACAAGCCTCAACTATTTCCTGATTGATACTCCGTCCAGCAGAGTTGCAACTGCTCGGAGGCCTATAGACTATGCCCACTAGTGTTTTTTTCCCCTTATTATTCCTTACCTCCACCCAAACCCTTTCATTATCCTGATCTTTTGACAGGGGTCAAATGTTGCAGATGCTGGGGTGTTTATATAATCTGTGTCTATAGGCATCTCTCCACTTCACCTGATGAAGGAGCAGCACTCCGAAAGCTTGTGATTTCAAATAAAACTGTTGGACTATAACCTGGTGTTGTGTGACTTCTTACATTTGTCCACCCCAGTCCAATACCGGCATCGCCACACCATGGTTATTCAATTAGATCATGGCCGATCTGTACCTCATCTTTATTTACCCACCTTTGCTACTTGTCTCCCGACACCCTTACCTAACCAAAATCTATCGATCTCAGTCTTGAAAACCCAGCATTCACAACCTTTTGGGGGAAGAATTCCCGATTTCCACTACCTTTTGTGTGAGGAAAGTGCTTTCTGATTTCACTCCTAAGTGGACTAGCTTTTTAGATTCGGTTCGTCCACCTGGCTGAAGATAGATAATTGTTGCATTACCGATGAGGAGCCTCTGAGACTCGATGACCGGGATGACAGGTGCTGAAGGCTTTACCTAAAGGCCAGTTAAGAGAACATGTACAAAAGCAAAATACTGCGGGTGCTGGAAATCTGAAATAGAAACAGAAAATGCTGGAAATACTCCGCAGGTCAGGCAGCATCTGTGGAGAGAGAAACAGAGTTAACGTTTCAGGTTTTTAGTCCTTTCGTCAGAACTGGAAAAAGTTAGAGATGTAACAGGTTTTAAGCAGGGAGAGGGGAGGAATGAATGAAAGGAAAGATCTGAAAGGGTGGAAGACAGGAGAGATTGAATGACTAAAAGGATGATAGTACAAAGCAAAAGGAGATGGCAATGGGACAAGTAAAGAAACAAAAGATGAGTCTAGCAGATGTGTAAATGGGAATGGCAGAAACATCAACAGCTGCCATGTGCAAAGATGGGGGCCGAGGTTATGATCTGAAATTGTTGGAACTCGATGTGGAGTCCAGAAGGCTGTAAAGTGCCTAATCGAAAGATGAGGTGCTGTTCCTCGAGCTTACGTTGAGCTTCGTTGGAACAGTGTAAAAGGCCGAGGACAGAGAGGTCCGAGTGGGAGTGGAGCGGAGAATTAAAATGACAGGCGACCGGAAGCTCGGGGTCACCCTTACGGACTGAACGGAGGTGTTCCCCAAAGCGGTCACCCAATCTGCATTTAGTCTCCCCAGTGTAGAGGAGACCACATCGTGAGCAGCGAATGCAGTATACTAAATTGCAAGAAGTACAAGTAAATCGCTGTTTCACCTGGAAGGAGTGTTTTATGGCCCTGGACAGCGGGAAGGGTGGGGGTAAAAGGGCAGAGGTTGCATCTCCTGCGCTTGCACGAGAAAGTACAGTGGGAAGGGGAGGGGGTGTTGGGGGTGATTGAGGAGTGGGCCAGTGTGTCTCGGAGGGAACGGTACCTTCAGAATGCTGAAAGGGGAGGGTAGGGGAAGATGTGTTTGGTGATGGGATCACGCTGGAGGTGGCAGAAATGGCTGAGGATGTGGAGTCTGGTGGGGTGAAAGGTGAGGACAAGGGGAACCCTATCTTGGTTCTGGGAGGGAGGGGAAGCGGTGAGAGTAGAATTGCAGGAAATGGAACGGACGCAGTCGAGGGCCGTGTCAAGCACCGTAGAGGGGAATCCTTGGTTGAGGAAAAGGGAAGACACATCAGAAGCACTATTCTGGAAGGTGGCGTCGTCAGAACAGATGCGATGGAGACCAAGAAACTGGGAGAATGCAATCGAGTCCTTACAGGAAGCAGGGTGGGAGGAATTGTAGTCCAGGTAGCTGTGGGAGTCATGTGCTTGGATATACAAAGTTCAGTCCCTACTGTGATTGCTGTACACAGAGACAAGTAGCTGCTGTTGGAAGTTCTGCCGCTCCAATAGGTGGAACCATCAGGATATCGTGGTGTTCATACTGTCGCCAGGTGGTTGATCTGCTGTCAGTGTGAAATAATCCTATTTGCAGGATTCTATAGCAGGTGCACTGGAAGGGTTCATAGCGCCAGGATTGTTGTTTTTATTATTTGTTCATGGGATGTGGGCGCCACTGGCAAGGCCAGCATTTATTGCCCATCCCTAGTTGCCCTCGAGAAGGTCGTGGTGAGCCGCCTTCTTGAGCCGCTGCAGCCCGTGTGGTGAAGGTACTCCCACAGTGCTGTTGGGGAGGGAGTTTCAGGATATTGACCCAGCGACGAGGAAGGAACGACAATCTACTGTACTTCCAAGTCAGGATGGTGTGTGACTTGGAGGGGAACTTGGAGGTGGTGGTGTTCCCATGCGCCTGCTGCCCTTGTCCTTCTAGGTGGAAGAGGTCGCAGGTTTGGGAGATACTGCCAAAGAAGCCTTGGTGAGTTGCTGCAGTGCATCTTGTAGATGGTACACTGCCGCCACGGTACGCCGGTGGTACAGGGAGTGAATGTTTAAGGTGGTGGATGGGGTGCCAGTCAGGCGGTCTGCTTTGTCTTGGATGGTGTCAAGCATCTTGTGTTGTTGGAGCTGCACTCATCCAGGCAGGTGGAGAATATTCCATCACACTCCTGACTTGTGTCCTGTAGATGGTGGAAAGGCTTTGGGGAGTCAGAGGCTGAGACACTCGCCGCAGAATACCCAGACTCTGACCTGCTCTTGTTGCCACAGAATTTATGTGCCTAGTCCAGTTAATTTTCTGCGCAATGGTGACCCTCAGGTATTGATGGTGGGGGATTCAGTGATGGTAATGCCGTTGAATGACAAGGGGCGGTGGTTAGACGCTCGCTTGTTGGAGATAGTCATTGCCTGGCACTTGTGTGGTGCGAATGTTACCTGCCACTTATCAGCCCAAGTCTAAATGTCGTCCACGTCTTGTTGCATGCGGACATGGACTGCTTTATTATCTGAGGAGTTGCGAATGACACTGAACACTGTGCAGTCATCAGCGAACATCCCCACTTCTGACCTTATGTTGGAGGGAAGGTCATTGCTGAAGCAGCTGAAGATGGTTGGGCCTAGGAGACTGTCCTGAGGAACTCCTGCAGTGATGTCCTGGGGCTGTGATGATTGAACTCCAACCCCCACAACCATCTTCCTTTGTACTAGGTATGACTCCAGCCAGTGGAGAGTTTTTCCCCCGATTCCCATTGACTTCAGTTTTACTAGGGCTTCTTATTACCACACTCGGTCAAATGCTGCCTTGATGTTCAGGGCAGTCATTGTCACCTCGACTCTGGAATTCAACTCCTTTGCCCATGCTTGGACCAAGGCTGTCATGAGGTCTGGAGCCGAGTGGTCTTGGCGGAACCCAAACTGGGCATCAGTGAGCAGGTTATTGGTGAGTAAGTGCTGCTTCATAGCACTGTCGATGACACCTTCCATCACTTTGCTGATGTTTGAGAGTAGGCTGATGGGCGGTAATTGGCTGGATTGGATTTGTCCTGCTTTTTATCTGGGCAGTTTTCCACATTGTCGGATAGATGCTAGTGTTCTAGCTGTACTGGAACAGCTTGGCTAGAGGCGCGGCTAGTTCTGGAACACAAGTCTTCAGCATGACAGCCGGGATGTTGTCGGGGCCCACAGCCTTTGCTGTATCCAGTGCACTCAGCCGTTTCTTGATATCACGTGGAGTGAATCGAATAGACTGAAGACTGGCTTCTGTGGTGGTGGGGACCTCATGAGGAGGCCAGTATGGATCATCCACTCGGCACTTCTGGCTGAAGATGGTTGCAAACGCTTCAGCTTTGCCTTTTGCACTCACGTGCTGGGCTCCACCATCATTGAGGATGGGGATATTCATGGAGCCTCCTCCTCCCGTTAGTTGTTTAATGGTCCACCACCATTCACGACTGGATGTGTCAGGACTGCAGAGCTTTGATCTGATCCGTTGATTGTGGGATCTCTTAGCTCTGTCTATAGCATGCTGCTTCTGCTTTTTAGCATGCATGTAGCCCTGTGTTGCAGCTTCCCCAGTTTGGCACCTCATTTTTAGGTACGCCTGGTGCTGCTCCTGGCATGCTCTTCTACACTCCTTATTGAACCAGGGTTGGTCCCCTGGCTTGATGGTAATGGTAGAGTGAGGCATATGCTGGGCCAATAGGTTACAGATTGTGGTGGAGTACAGTTCTGCTGCTGCTGACGGCCCACAGCGCCTCATTGATGGCCAGATTTGAGCTGCTAGATCTGTTCTGAATCTATCCCATTTAACACAGTGGTAGTGCCACACAACGCGATGGAGGAAGTCCTCAGTATGAAGACGGGACTTTGTCTCCACAATGACGTTGTCTTGGTTTGTGAACCACTCCAACACAGAAACATAGAAGATAGGAGCAGGAGTAGGCCATTCGGCCCCTCGAGCCTGCTCCGCCATTCAATGAGATCATGGCTGATCATCCAAATTCAGTACCCTGTCCCTGCTTTCTCACCATATCCCTTGATCCCTTTAGCCTTAAGAAATATATCCAACTCTTTCTTGAATATATTTAATGAACTGGCCTCCACCACCCTCTGTGGCAGAGAATTCCACAGGTTCACCACTCTCTGGGTGAAGAAATTCCTCCTCATTTCAGTCCTAAATGTCCTACCCCTTATCCTTAGACTATGACCCCTGGTTCTGGACTCCCCGACCATCAGAAACATCCTTCCTGCATCTAGTCTGTCCAGGCCTGACAGAATTTTATAGGTTTCAGTGAGATCCCCTCTCAATCTTCTAAACTCCAGTGAGTATAAGCCCAATCGACACAATCTCTCCTCGTACGTCATTCCTGCCATCCCAGGTATCAGCCTGGTGAATCTTCGCTGAACTCCTTCCATGGCAAGAACGTCCTTCCTCAGATAAGGCGACCAAAACGGCACACAATACTCAAGATGCGGTCTCACCAAGGCCCGGTACAACAGTAGCAAGATTGTAGCACCATTGCAGATGATTTGCTTTTTTTTTTGTTTCGGTCTCCGCGCAAGGGAGCCATTAAAGATTGTGCTTTAGTGCAGAAAAGAGCACAAGGCCGTCATCAGAGGCTTAGATTATGAAGCACGATGAAGACTTAATAGCCTTGAATGAAGGGGACTGAGCTGACCTTATAGAGGTATCCGAGATAATAAAGGGTATAGAAAAATCAATCTGGAAAATAATCTATCTTTTAAAAATTCTCTCTGATGAGTGCTATGCATCTGATGAGAGACATTTGAGGGAATCAACTCACTTCTGTTTAAAGTCTCGTACATATCCATGCCCCAGCTAAAAATGGGAGCGCTCTGAGAATACATCACTGGCTTCTAATTTGAGAGCTGCGTATAAAATAAGTGAATCTCTTCACCCGTCACCTTGGGCCATGGTCTACTTGTACCTGTATCCTGCTGGTCCCAAGCATCTTCCTACGACCTGCTTACTCGGTGTGCAGGCACCTGGCAGCTGCTCAGCAACTCCCTGTAGCAGGGCAGCTGACGGTGGATCCCAATGGCTTTATCATAGAGTTATATAGCACAGAAAGAGGCCCTTCGGCCCATCGTGTCTGCGCCGGCCATCAAGCCCTGTCTATTCTAATCCCATTTTCCAGCACTTGGTCCGTAGCCTTGTATACTATGGCATTTCAAGTGCTCATCTAAATGCTTCTTGAATGTTGTGAGGGTTCCTGCCTTTGCCACCCTTTCAGGCAGTGAGTTCCAGATTCCAACCACCCTCTGGGTGAAAGTTTTTCCTCAAATCCCCTCTAAACCTCCTGCCCCTTACCTTGAAACTATGCCCCCTGGTTATTGACCCCTCTACTAAGGGGAAAAGTTCCTTTCTATCTACCTTATCTATGCCCCTCATAATTTTGTACACCTCAATCAGGTCCCCCCTCAGACTTCTCTGCTCTAAGGAAAACAACCCCAGCCTGTCCAGTCTCTCTTCATAGCTGAAGCGCTCCAGCCCAGGTAACATCCTGGTGAATCTCCTCTGCACCCTCTCTAATGCAATCACATCCTTTCTATAGTGTGGCGACCAGAACTGCACGCAGTATTCCAGCTGTGGCCTAACTAGTGTTTTGTACAGCTCCATCATTACCTCCCTGCTCTTATATTCTATGCCTCGGCTAATGAAGGCAAGTATCCCATATGCCTTCTTAACCACCTTATCTACCTGTCCTGCTACCTTCAGGGATCTATGTACATGCACACCAAGGTCCCTCTGATCCTCTGTCCTTCCTAGGGTCCTACCATTCATTGTGTATTCCCTTGTCTTGTTCGTCCTCCCAAAATGCATCACCTCATACTTTTCAGGGTTAAATTCCATTTGCCACTGTTCTGCCCATCTGACCAACCCGTCTATATCGTCCTGTAGCCTGAGGCTTCCCTCCTCGCTATTTACCACTCCACCAATTTTCATGTCATCTGCGAACTTACTGATCATACCTCCTACATTCATATCTAAATCATTAATGTACACTACAAACAGCAAAGGACCCAGCACCGATCCCTGCGGTACACCACTGGACACAGGCTTCCAGTCACAAAAACAACCTTCGACCATCACCCTCTGCCTCTTGCCACTAAGCCAATTTTAGATCCAATGTGCCAAATTGCCCTGGATCCCATGGGCTCTTACCTTCTTGACCAGTCTCCCATGTGGGACTTTGTCAAAAGCCTTACTGAAGTCCATGTAGACTACATCAACTGCACTACCCTCATCCACACACCTAGTCACCCCCTCAAAAAATTCAGTCAAATTGGTTCGACATGATCTCCCCCTGACAAAGCCATGCTGACTATCCTTGATTAATCCTTGCCTCTCCAAGTATAGACTAATTCTGTCCCTCAGTTTTCCCTACCACTGATGTTAGGCTCACTGGTCTGTAATTCCCTGGTTTATCCCTACTACCCTTCCTGAATAATAGTGCTATGTTAGCTGTCCTCCAGTCCTCTGGCACCTCCCCTGTGGCCAGAGAGGATCTGAAAATGTGTGTCAGAGCCCCTGCAATCTCCTCCCTTGCCTCACACAGCAGCCTGGGATACATCTCGTCTGGGCCTGGGGATTTATCCACTTTTAAGCCCGCTAAAAGCACTAGTACCTCCTCCCTCTCAATGCTAATTTGTTCAAGTATATCACAATCCCCCTGCCTGATTTCTATGCCTACATCGTCCTTCTCCATAGTGAACACAGGTGCAAAATATTCATTTAAAACCTCACCTACATCTTCCAGCTCTACACACAGATTGCTACTTTGATCCCTACTCTTTCCCTGGTTATCCTCTTGCCCTTAATTATACTTATAAAACACCTTGGGATTTTCCTTTATTTTGCCCGCCAGTGTTTTTTCATGCCCCCTCTTCGCTCTCCTAATTTTTTTTTAAGTACCCCCTTGCACTTTCTCCACACCTCCGCCCCCACCACCCCATCCTTGCTTTCTGATGTGTTGTACCAACATGCTATGAGTCCCTGTCTTCCAGTCACGCTTGACTAGAAGGATTTTCTGATTAGCTTGCACATTTTGGATGCCTTGTGTTAAGTGTATTGCAGTTTTTTATCCCTTTTTGTGGCATGGCCTCTGAGACTGAATTAGCCTTTATGTTCATCGTGTGCTCAAAACGTTCCTTTCCAATTAATGAAAAGCCTTATTCACATTGGCAAAGAGCTAATGGAAGATTAGGTGTAAAATGTCAGCTTGGAGCTTCCAGCAGCAAGGTTATTCTGTCGTCTCAATGTCTTAACTATGTATAACGCTTGCAGCAGCTTCTGATAATCAAGGTGTAGCTGGATCCCTGCTGTTATGTGACGTTGTTTAGCTTGTTCTACTTCTACTTCTGATCTTTACAATAGCTTGGGCCAGGCAGAGGGGGGCGGGGGTGGAGCGGAGGAAAGGGAGAAGAGAATCAAAATCTATGCAGTAATGTCTCACTGGCAGGATGCCGATGGTGCAATTGTACTTGGGCATCATGTCAGTTGCTGTTCACTGATTTGTGCAGGCGCTCGTGCCCAGTCATCTCATTTGGTTTTGTGCCGCTGTTGACAGATGCAGAAAAGCAGCCTCGGAATTTCACCCCTCTGCATGTCTCCCCTTTTTATAAAAAAAAAAAAAAAAAAAAATTCACTCAAGGGATATGAACGTCGCTGGCACGGCCAGCATTTATTGCCCATCCCTAATTGCCCTCGAGAAGGTGGTGGCGAGCCACTTTCTTGAATACAACTTGAGTATCTCGCTAGGCCATTTCAGAGGGCATTTAAGACTCAACCACTTTGCTGCGGGTCTGGAGTCACATATAGGCCAGACCAGGTAAGGACGGCAGATTTCCTTCCCTGAAGGACATTGGTGAACCAGATGGGTTTTTACGACAATCCGGTCGTTTTATGGTCACCATTTCTGGTACTAGCTTTTTATTCCAGATTTATTTAATTGAATTTAAATTCACCAGCTGCCGTGGTGAGATTTGAACTCGCGTCTCTGGATCATTAGTCCAGGCCTCTGGATTACTAGTCCGGTAACATTACCACTATGCTACCGTACCCATTGATAGCCCGATCTCTGAGGGGGCGGGTGGGAATAAGGGAAGCGTTGGAGTCTTGGTTCAGAACCTTGCGTCCAGTCGCTTCATGCTGGTACATGTTAGAAATCATCAAATTTAGTTATCGTTTATTGAAAAAAAAAATTTAAATCCCTGAATGGAAGCTGGGGTATACATTGATGTCTCTGCACTTACTATAAGGAGCCACACTAATCCTGCCTTTTTACACTTGTGTCTCCGATCATTAGAACTGCAATGAAAGATTCCAGTACAAGTATCAGTTGCGCTCTCATATGAGCATCCACATCGGACACAAGCAGTTCATGTGCCAATGGTGCGGCAAGGATTTTAACATGAAGCAGTATTTCGATGAACATATGAAGACGCACACTGGTACGGACCTTTTTACTTTGTCAATCAAACGGCTATTGTGTTCAGTGTTCAAAGCTCAAAGGGACAATTTAACCTTTCTGTCCTCCGAGGACAGTGGTGATGCATCGGCACCAGATTTTGTGGAGGGGGGAGGGAAAAATAAGTAACCATTTAAATGTTTTGTTCTTCCGTATCATTCTGAAAGAATAAATAAATGTTTTACCGGTTCCTTTGATTTGCTTCTCACACCCCAACTCACATTTTTGTGTGTCTGTGTGTGTCCCCTTTCCCCATTTCTCAAGTCTTCCTCCTCTTTCTGGTCTGTGTGGCTCAGTACTATGCCAGGATGTACCTTTATCCAGTTGCCCATTGGGGAGTGCGTAACTTTAGTACAGGAGGACGCCATTCAGCCCATCTCGCCGGCGCTGAATTTAGGGCTGTCTCTGAGCTGATTTTACACTGTTCTATTTTCCTGCTTCCTCTCCAAACTTTTTATATTCAAGTACAGGAAACTTTGGTTTATCCGGAGGTTGTATGGCCGGAAACTTTGCTCTAACGGCAGAAATCAGCAGCCGTTTTAGTTAGTTTTTTTTTCTTCTCCTAGCATTCTGTTAACAGGCAGGCTCTGGAAAGCGTCTTTGGAGCTTCGCAACAGCTTCAGAGACGCTTCAAGGTACGGGCCGAGTGTTTACGAGCTGTTGCTGAGCAACAGTGTTTGTTGTCAAATACGGAGATTTTCATCTCCGTATGCTTCAACGTTGACTTTGCATGTCCGGCACTTTTGATAGATCGGCAACACGCCGGTCCCGTCGGTGCCGGATATCAGAACTTTTCCTGTAATTATTATCCAGTACCTTTTTAAAATACCATAATCTTTTAAAGGAGACTATCGATGCTCATATTGTCCACTTGTATCATTTTAAACTTCTCCATCAAATGCCTCCACCATATTCGCAGTTCGAGTGACTACAGCACTAGTTTCTCTATCCTTTCCTTGCAGCTTAGACCTCTGAACCCTGGGAGCATCCTGGTAAATCTGCTTTGCATGCTCTCTACAGCTATTCCTTCCAATAGCGAGGAGCTGAAAACTACATAGAGTATTCCAGAAATAAAAACAGAAAATGCTGGAAATCCTCAGTAGGTCAGAGCGCATCTGGGGAGAGAGAAACAAACTTAACGTTTCAGGTCGATGACGTGTCATCAGAACCGGGAGATGTTGGAGATGTAACAGGTTTTAAGCAAGTACAGGGGCAGGGAAAGGGGGGTGAGGAGGAAAGAACAAAAGGGAAGGTCTGTGATGGGGTGGAAGAGAGGGGAGATTAAATGACAAAAGGGATGATGGTGTGAGGCAAAAGGGAATGGTAATGGGACAAGTAAAGGTTTTTTTTATTCGTTCCTGGGATGTGGGCGTCGCTGGCACGGCCAGCATTTATTACCCATCCCTAATTGCCCTCGAGAAGGTGGAGGTGAGCTGTCTTATTGAATACAACCGAGTAGCTTGCTAGGACATTTCAGAGGGCAGATAAGAGTCAACCACATTGCTGTGGGTCTGGAGTCAAATATAGGCCAGATCAGGTAAGGACGGCAGATTTCCTTCCCTAAAGGACATTAGTGAACCAGATGGGTTTTTACGACAATCCGATAGTTTCATGGTCACCGTTACCGATACTAGCTTTTTATTCCAGATTTATTTAATTGACTGAATTTAAATTGCCCAGCTGCCGTGGTGGGATTCAGCTCACGTATTCCAGACGTTCATTAACCATCGTTTTGTAGTCATCATGATCTCTTTGTTTATGTACACCCCAGATGGGCAGCACGGTGGCATAGTGGTTAGCACTGTTGCCTCACAGTGCCAGGGACCCGGGTTCGAATCCGGCCTCGGGTGACTGTCTGTGTGGAGTTTGCACATTCTCCCCGTGTTTGCGTGGGTTTCCTCCGGGTGCTCCGGTTTCCTCCCACAGTCCAAAGATGTGCGGGTTAGGTTGATTGGCTATGATAAATTGACCCTTAGTGTTAGGTGGATTAAATACGTGGGGTTACGGGGATAGGGTGGGATATGTGTTGGTGTAGGGGTTACGGGGATCGGGTGGGATAGTTTGTATGATCAGCCATGATCACATTGAATGGCGGAGCAGGCTCGAAGGGCCGAATAGCCTACTACTCCTTCTATGTTTCTAATCCCATTTCCCTTTACAGTGACTTTCAGGCTGTCCACCTAACTTGAGGATTTATGCCTTTGGGTATCTAAATCCCTTTGCTCCTTCCCTGTATTACAGAATCGTGCATACAACACAGAAGGAGGCCATTCAGCCCATCATCCCTGTGCCAGTTGTTTGAAAGAGCCATCCAATTAGTCCCGCTCCCCTGCTCTTTCCCAATAGCCCTGCAAATTTTTCCCCTTCAAGTATTTATCCAAAATAAGAAATTTACCATTAAGGTATATTTCTATTAGAACATAAGACCATAAGAAATAGGAGCAGGAGTCGGCCATTTGGCCCCCTCGAGCCTGCTCCGCCATTCAATAAGATCATGGCTGATCTACCTCATCTCCACTTTCCTGCGCTATCTCCACCTCCCTTGATTCCCTTAATATCCAAAAATCTATCGATCGCTGTCTTGAATATACTCAACGACTGAGCCTCCACAGCCCTCTGGGGTAGAGAACTCCAAAGATTCACCACCCTCTGAATGAAGAAATTTCTCCTCATCTCAGTCCTAAATGGCCGACCCCTTATTCTGAGACTGTGACCCCTGGTTCTAGATTCCCCAGCCAGGGGAAACATCCTCCCTGCATCTACCCTGTAAGAATTTCGTATGTTTCAATGAGATCACACCTCATTCTTCTAAACGCTAGAGAATATAGGCCTAGTCTACTCAATCTCTCCTCACAGGACAATCCCCCCATCCCAGGAACCAGTCTGGTGAACCTTCGTTGCACTCCCTCTATGGCAAGTATATCCTTCCTTAGGTAAGGAGACCAAAACTGTACACAATACTCCAGGTGTGGTCTCACCAGGGCCCTGTATAATTGCAATAAGATGTCTTTACTCTTATACTCAAATCCTCTTGTAATAAAGGCCAACATACCATTTGCTTTCCTAATTGCTTGCTGTACCTGCATGTTAACTTTCAGTGATTGGTGTACAAGGACACCCAGGTCCCTCTGAACACCAACATTTCCCAATCTCTCACCATTTAAAAAATACTCTGCTTTTCTATTTTTCCTACCAAAGTGGATAACTTCACATTTCGCCACATTATATTCCATTTGCCATATTCTTGCCCGTTCACTTAGCCTGTCTATATCTCCTTGAAGCCTCCTTGCATCCTCCTCACAACTTACATTCCAACCCAGCTTTGTATCATCAGCAAACTTGGATCTATTACATTTGGTCCCCTCATCCAAATCATTAATGTAGATTGTGAATAGCTGAGGCCCAAGCACTGATCCTTGCGGTACCCCACTAGTTACAGCCTGCCAACCCGAAAATGACCCGTTTATTCCTACTCTCTGTTTTCTGTCCGTTAACCAATCCTCAATCCATGCTGGTATATTATCCCCAATCCCATGAGCCCTAATTTTGTTTAATAACCTCTTGTGTGGCACTTTATCGAATGCCTTCTGAAAATCCAAATACACCACATCCACTGGTGCCCCCTTATCCATTCTGCTAGTTACAACCTCAAAAAACTCTAACAGATTCGTCAAACACAATTTCCCTTTCATAAATCCGTGTCGACTGTCCTAATAATCCTATTATTATTTTCTAAGTGCCCCGTTACCACGTCCTTAATAATAGATTCTAGCATTTTCCCTACTACTGATGACAAGGTAATTGGTCTGTAGTTCCCCGTTTTCTCTCTCCCTCCTTTCTTAAATAGTGGTGTTACATTTGCGACCTTTGAATCCATGAGAACCACTATCTCTATAGCCACCTCTTTCAAAACCCTAGGAAGTGGACCATGAGGTCCAGGGGATTCCTAGGGTATTCTTGTTCTCCAAAATGTATTGCCTCACATTATCTGTATTAAACTGCATTTGCCACATTTTTAAAAATGTATTAGTTCCTTGGATGTGGGCATCGCTGGCAAGGCCAGCAGTTGTTGCCCATCCCTAGTTACCCTTGAGATGGTGGTGGTGAGCTGCCGCCTTGAACCGCTGCAGTCCGCGTGGTGAAGGTACTCCCACAGTGCTGTTAGGAAGGGAGTTCCAGGATTTTGACCCAGCTATGATGAAGGAACGGCGATATATTTTCAAGTCAGGATGCTGTGTGACTTGGAGGGGAACTTGGAGGTGGTGGTGTTCCCATGCGCCTGCTGCCCTTGTCTTTCTAGGTGGTAGAGGTCGCGGGTTTGGGAGGTGCTGCTGAAGAAGCCTTGGCGCGTTGCTGCAGTGCATCTTGCAGATGGTACACACTGCAGCCACGGTACGCTGGTGGTGGAGGGAGTGAATGTTTAAGGTGGTGGATGGGGTGCCAATCAAGCGGGCTGCTTTGTCCTGGATGGTGTCGAGCTTCTTGAGTGTTGTTGGAGCTGCACTCATCCAGGCAAGTGGAGAGTATTCCATCACACTCCTGACTTGTGCCTTGTAGATGGTGTAAAGGCTTTGGGGAGTCAGGAGGTGAGACACTCACCGCAGAATACCCAGACTCTGACCTGCTCTTGTAGCCGCAGTATTTATGTGGCTGGTCCAGTTAAGTTTCTGGTCAATGGTGATTCCCAAGATGTTGATGGTGGGGGATTCGGCGATGGTAATGCCGTTGAATGTCAAGCGGCGGTGGTTAGACTCTCGCTTGGTGGAGATAGTCATTGTCTGGCATTTGTGTGGCGCGAATGTTACCTGCCACTTATCAGCCCAAGCCTGAATGTCATCCAGGTCTTGCTGCATTCGGGCATGGACTGCTTCATTATCTGAGGAGTTATGTATGGCGCTGAACACTGTGCAATCATCAGCGAACATCTCCACTTCTGACCTTTTGATGGAGGGAAGGTCATTGATGAAGCAGCTGAAGATGATTGGGCCTAGGACACTGCACTGAGGAACTCCTGCAGCGATGTCCTGGGGCTGTGATGATTTACCTTCAATCACCACAACCATCTTCCTTTGTGCTAGGTATGACTCCAGCCAGTGGAGCGTTTTCCCCCTGATTCCCATTGACTTCAGTTTTACTAGGGTTCCTTGATGCCACACTTGGTCAAATGCTGCCTTGATGTCAAGGGCAGTCAATCTCACCTCACCTCTACAATTCAGCTCTTTAGTCCATGTTTGGACCAAGGCTGTAATGTGGTCTGGAGCCGAGTGGTCCTGGTGGAACCCAAGCTGAGCTTTGGGGAGCAGGTTATTGGTGAGTTAGTGCCGCTTGATAGCACTGTCGACGACACCTTCCATCACTTTGCTGATGATTGAGAGTAGACTGATGGGGCGGTAATTGGCTGGATTGGATTTGTCCAGCTTTTTGTGGACAGGACACACCTGGGCAGTTTTCCACATTGTTGAGTAGATGCCAGTGTTGCAGCTGTACTGGAACAGCTTGGCTAGAGGCACGGCTAGTTCTGGAGTACAAGTCTTCAGCACGACAGTTGGGGTGTTGTCGGGGCCCACAGCCTTTGCTGTATCCAGTGCACTCAGCTGTTTCTTGATATCACGTGGAGTGAATCGAATTGGCTGAAGACTGGTCTCCTCCTGAGGTCCCCACCATCACAGAAGCCAATGTGGATCATCCACTCGGCAATTCTGGCTGAAGATGGTTGCAAACGCTTCAGCCTTGTCTTTTGCACTCGTGTGCTGGGCTCCACCATTACTGAGGATGGGGATATTCATGGAGCCTCCTCCTCACATTAGTTGTTTAATTATCCACCACCATTCATGACTGGATGTGGCAGGACTGCAGAGCTTTGATCTGATCCGTTGATTGTGGGATCACTTAGCCCTGTCTATAGCATGCTGCTTCCGCTGTTTAGCATGCATGTAGTCCTGTGTTGCAGCTTCCCCAGGTTGGCGCCTCATTTTTTGGTACGTCTGGTGCTGCTCCCGTCATGCTCTTCTACAACCAGAATTGGTCCCCTGGCTTGATGGTAATGGTAGAGTGAGGGATATGCTGGGCCATGAGGTTACAGATTGTGGTGGAATACAATTCTGCTGCTGCTGATGGCCCACAGCGCCTCATGGAGGCCCAGTTTTGAGCTGCTGGATCTGTTCTGAATCTATCCCATTTAGCACAGTGGTAGTGCCACACAACACGATGGAGGGTGTCCCCAGTGTGAAGACGGGACTTCGTCTCCACAATGACTGTGGTGGTCACTGCTACCAATGCTGTCATGGACAGATGCATCTGCGACAGGTAGATTGGTGAGGACGAGGTCTTGTAGGTTTTTTCCCCTCGTGTTGGTTCTCTCGCCACCTGCCGCAGTCCTAGTCTGGCGGCTATGTCCTTCAGGATTCGACCAGCTCGGTCAGTAGTGGTGCTACCGAGCCACTCTTGGTGATGGACATTGAAGTCTCCCACCCAGAGTACATTCTGTGCCCTTGCTACCCTCAGTGCTTCTTCCAAGTGGTGTTCAACATGGAGGAGTACTGATTCATCAGCTGAGGGAGGGCGGTAGGTGGTAATCAGCAGGAGGTTTCCTTGCCCATGCTTGACCTGAAGTCATGAGACTTCATGGGGTCCAGAGTCGATGCTGAGGACTCCCAGGGCCACCACCTGTGGTGGGTCTGTCCTGCCGGTGGGACAGGACATACCCAAGGATGGTGATGGAGGAGTTTGGGGCATTGGCTGAAAGGTATGATTCTGTGAGTATGACTATGTCAGGCTGTTGTTTGACTAGTCTGTGGGACAGCTCTCCCAATTTTGGCACCAGTCCTCAGATGTTAGTGAGGAGGACTTTGCAGGGTCGACTGGGCTGGGTGTGCCTTTGTTGTGTCCGAAGCCGGTGCCGAGGTCGATACCGGGTGGTCCATCCGGTTTTATTCTTATTGGCCCAGAAATTCGGGTCGGAGGCTTCCCACGGCCGTTGTGCTGCGGGCCCGCGTGGTATTCCGATCCTGGGCCTCCTCCAACTGCCGGCGCGCAGTGCTTATGTATCCCGGGGCACAGTTAGTTCGATGCGTCCCCTGGGATCACATGGGCCATGGAGAGCCAATGGTAGCAGGGAATGCTTCATTCATAAATTTGACAGGATCTGTCAAACCTATAAATACTATAAGCCCCAAAACATAACTCAAACTTCAAATATTTTTTTTTTTAAACATCACATTTTTAAAATAACTATAAATTACATGAAATAACTATTTCAAACAATAATTTAAATTTTTGAAAAAATTAATTACATTTTCTAACGGGGCTAAAAATAAACTTACCTTTCTTTAACGTATTTAAAAATAATAAACCTGTGGAAAAAATGTTTTAATTTTAATTAATTCACCACTTACCTTGTTAAAAGCAGGCCTTGCGCCTGCTTTTTACATGTGTAACTGCTGGAGACTTACCCTCCCGGGGAAACCTGCAAAAAAAATGTAAGTTCGATGCGCACGCGCTGCCTCTCCGGCGCACGCGTTCCACCTCTCAACCCCTTTTAGGGGAACGGAAGTTCCGGTTTCCCGCACATGCGCAGTGCATGCACGAAACCGGCACTTTCGTTGGGCCTACGCGCGAGTACCCAGTGCGTACTCGCCCGTGGGGACCCGAATTTCTGGGCCATTATTGTTTTTAGTAGCGGTTGTGTACAACTGAGTGGCTTGCTAGGCCATTTCAGAGGGCGCTTAAAAGTCAACCCCATTGCCCATTCTCTTAGTCTGCTTGTCTTCCTTTAGTCAGAGTCAGAAGGTTGTGAGTTCAAGCCCCACACCAGAGCCTTGAGCACATAAACTAGTCTGACACGCCAGTGCAGAACCGAGGGAGTGCTGCATTGTCAGTGGTGCCGTCTTTCAGGTGAGACATTAAACTGAGGCCCCATCTGCCTTTTCAGGCGGACGTAAAATATACCATGGCACTATTCAAAGAGCAGGGGCGTTCTCCCACGGACAATGTTTATCCCTCAGCCATTATCACTAAAACAGATTAACTGGTCATTTATCTCATCGCTTTTTGTGGGATCTTGCTAGCTGTTCATTGGCTGCTGTGTTTCCTACATTACAGCAGGGGCAACACTTCAAAAGTACTTTGCTGACTGTGAAGCACTTTGTGGAGTCCTGAGGTTGTGTAAAGTGCTGCATAAATGCAGGTTCTTTCTCCTAACCTCCTGCATCCTTCCTGCTATTTTGCTGCTGCTCCTTGGCTTGATAATCATCAGCAAAATTTGATATCCACCCCTTTAAATCCAGATTATTTATATATAGGGAGACAAAATGAGTGGTGCCAGTGACAGCCCACTTAAGCCGCTGCCGGCCAGGCTGCGAATCACCAATTTATTGCCAGTCTTTTTCTCCTCCTCCCTCACCTCTGCAATTTCTGTTCAAGTGATGCACAAGCCTCAGTGCTGTTGTATCAGGCAGCTGACCAGGCCCGGTGAATGCCAGGTGACTGCAGTTTTGTCTCTTGGCGGTCAAACAAGTAAGTCATTTGGTGTTCGATCGTACGTTCAAAACTTTGGTGAAAAATTGACACCGTTGTTGAAATTGGCCATAACTTTTGTGTTTCCAAATCGAAAGGGCAAACCCGCTGGCTGCTTGACCTCGGGCCGGTGGGAGTATCTGTCCTCGGCTCTAATGTGTGCTATCGGACCTTTTTAGATAGTAATTCAATACACAGGAAACTCTTTTTTTATCCGGGACCGGCGTGGTGCCGGTTTATCAAAAAGTCCGGATTACAGAGAGTTATAGTTAAAAGGTACGAGAGCTCCGTACACAGCAACAAATCCAGGCTTCCCTGTTGCTTAGCAACAGCTGCAAGAAGCCCGGCCACAGACCAAGCGTCCCTGTTGCTTAGCAACAAGTGCAGGAACCCCCGATTACACAGCCAAGAATCAAGAAACGGCCACTAATGTGAAGAAAAACTTAACTGAACCTACTCCTGAATTTTGCCGGTTAACCGAGATTTCCGGTTGTTTGGGTGCCGGTAAATCGAGAGTTTCCTGTACTGATGATGTGAACCACACTGAGTACATAAAACCTACGCCTGGGGAAGTTGGGTGCTCGGCTCAAGCTGATGCTTTTAACAGTCATGTGTCTGTACCAGGAGTTCTGTAAAATGATACTTTTTTTTTAACGTGAAGTGGTTCGTGTACTCCCCTCGTGATGTGGAAATGCATCAGCATGAAAAGAAAGAATATCTTTTCAGTCTCCAAACTTCTTTCCTTCTCTTGTTGGATGCAGTTCCACAAGCGCTTGGCGTTCAGCTATCTTGTCCGAGTGGTTGAAATAACAACAGAAAATGCTGGAAATACTCAGCAGGCCAGGCAGCATCCGTGGAGAGAGAAACAGAGTTAACGTTTCAGGTCTGGGACCCTTCATCAGAACTGGAAAAAGCTGGAGATGTAACAGATATTAAGCAGGTGCAGAGACAGGGGGGGGGCGGTTAGGAGGGGAGGAAGGAATAGAAAGAACACCCTGTACTTTTGTAAGAGGCAGGAAAGATGAAATGTTGCAAATGGGAGTGGCAAAAATCATACTGCATGAAAAATGGGGGCAGGGATAATTATCTGAAATTGTTGAACTCAATGTTGAGTCCGGCAGGCTGCAAAGTGCCCAATCGAAAGATGAGGTGCTGTTCCTCGAGCTTACCTTGAGCTTCATTGGAACAATGCAATAGCCCGAGGACAGAGAGATCAGAGTGGGAGTGAAGCGGTGAATTAAAGTGACAGGCGACCGGAAGCTCAGGGTCACCCGTACGGACTGAACGGAGGTGTTCCGCAAAGCAGTCGCCCAATCTGCGTTTGGTCTCCCCAATGTAGAGGAGACCGCATCGTGAGCAGCGAATACAGTATATTAAATTGCAAGAAGTACAAGTAAATAGCTGTTTCACCTGGAAGGGGTGTTTGGGGCCCTGGACAGTGGGAAGGGAGGAGGTAAAAGGGCATGTGTTGCATCTCCTGCGCTTGCACGGGAAGGTGCCAGGTGAAGGAGCAGGGCTGTTGGGGGTGATTGAGGAGTGGACCGGGGTGTCGCGGAGGGAGCGGTCCCTTCGGAATGCTGAAAGGGGAAGTGAGGGGAAGATGTGTTTGGTGGTGGGATCACGTTGGAGGTGGCGGAAATGGCGGAGGATGATCCGTTGAATGTGGAGGCTGGTGGGGTGAAAGGTGAGGACAAGGGGAACCCTATCGTGGTTCTGGGAGGGAGGGGCAGGGGTGAGAGCAGAAGTGCGGGAAATAGAACGGACACGGTCGAGGGCCGTGTCAACCACGGTAGAGGGGAATCCTCGGTTGAGGAAAAAGGAAGACATGTCAGAAGCACTAGTATGGAAGGTGGCATCGTCAGAACAGACGCGGCGGAGACGGAGAAACTGGGAGAAAGGAATAGAGTCCTTACAGGAAGCGGGGTGGGAGGAAGTGTAGTCCAGGTAGCTGTGGGAGTCGGTGGGCTTGTAGTGGATGTTTGTTGAAAGCCGATCGCCAGAAATGGAGACGGAGAAGTCAAGGAAGGGAAGGGAAGAGTCGGAGATGGACCATGTGAAGGTGAAGGTCCGAGTGGTTACTCATTCCGCGTCAGACTAGACAGTCCGCATTAGCAGGCCGCCATAGGCCAACCTAATGCTGTTCTCCACAAACATGTATTTTCCAGTAATAGTTAGGAGTGAACACCCTACTGCACGTCCTATCCCACCCTCCTAGCTCAAGGGCACTGAGGCCAATTGTAGTTCCCCGGTTGCTGCCTTGTATCCGGATAGAGTGTGACAGATGCATTGTATTGAATCTGTTCCCCTACCGCACGCTCCTTCCGAGTTAGTGTCTGGATGCAAGTGGGTAAGAAAACTCCGATTCGGTTCTGTTCAACCCTATACCCTGACAGAGCTGGTGAATGCTGCAAACCTGAAATAAGAACAGAATATGCTGCAGGTGCACAGTATCTGATGAGAGAAACCACAGGTCACCGTCTTTGGGTAGAAACCCCTGATCAGAACTCTGCAAAGTCTCCACCCAAATGTTTCAGCTGTCTGTTCTGTTTCAATTGCTGCCGGACCAGCTGTATATTTTTAACCTGTCTTGTCTCTGGCTGGGCAGGAGGTTTACTGCCTGTGATTTCGTACATAAATCAAAATCTTATTATGCAAAGAAAAAAAATCGGCTGATGCTTGGCAGTAGAATCGGAGTGTTACTGATTCTCCATCCAATCCACAAATTTGGATTTGCGTTTCATGCCCTCAAAGCGGTTTTGTCGTAAAAGTCGCACGCAGCGAGTACCCGATTCTGCCAGGCGGGGATGTACCCGTGAGCGAGTGCTCTCTGCCTGTATTCGCACGGCCCAGTGCAGTTGGCTGCAGAGCTCACAGCAGATCGCCTGCCTTCTCTCCCCAGTGGGGCGAAGTAAAATGGGGAGAGGAATGAATAACTTATGAAAAGCCCAATGAACTGAACAACCTCAGGACATCCCAAAGCACTTCACAACCAATTACTGTTTGAAATGTAGTCATTGTTGTAATGTAGGGTAACACGTCAGCCAATTTGCACACAGCAAGATCCCATAAACAACAATGTGACAATGACCAGATAATCTGTTTAATTGTTTAGTTGGCTGATGAGTTCCTTATTACTTTTCTGCTGCGCGAATCTTATTTTGGGATTGTGTTTGTGACCATTTGGTTTGTTTGTCTTGCTTGGGGTTGTATTCTGCTTTTCCCGTCAGCATGGCAACCACTGTCTGCTGTACTGAAAAGCCTATGCTACCACCTGCCACCTTGTTTGCCGGTACATCATCAAATTGTGCAGAATGCCACGTTTACCCTTCCGTTTGAATTCACCAATGTAAAGCTGCATTTCCACCTCCCTCTCGGGTGGATGTAAAAGATCCCAGGGCACTCTTTTTCGAAGAAGAGCAGTGGGGGGGGGAGTTCGCCCCAGTGTCCTGGCCAATATTTAGCCCTCAACCAACAACACTTTTTAAATAAAAAAGAACCCAGATTATCTGCTCATTTTCTCATTGCCGTTTGTGGGAGCTTGCTGTGCGCAAATTGCCTGCCACGTTTCCTGCATCACAACAGTGACTACACTCCAAAAAGTGCTTTATTTGGCTGTGAAGCGCTTTGGGACGTCCTGAGGCCGTGAAAGGTATAAATGCAAGTTCATTCTTTCTCTGGTGGCCTAGTGGGGAAATACACAGCCCAATGTTGTACTGAGCCATTTGCGCCAGTCTGTCCCGCATCAACTGATCTCGGCCAGAGTTGCATTGGGGATCTGGCGGGGGCTTGCTCCCACACTTGCTTTCCAATGGCTTACGCTGGAAGTTGTGGATGTCTGCTGAGAGTGGGACACTCGCCGGCTGTGGTGCTGCTCATTGCAGGATAGCCAGCGGACGTACGCTGTTGAGGTTCAGTTACAAAGACTGAGCACTCGGCTGATGTTAAAGGGAAAAAAATTGTATAGAAGTATGACGTTCTAGATCTCTCTTGATACTGATGGATGAGATGATGTGGCTGTGGTGGGAAGCTTGCATGAATGTTTTATCTCCTAAATAGACGGAGGCGAAACAACGGATGTTAAGCTGCTCGTTGAAGCTAGAGGCGAGTTTGCTGAGCCATTTGCTGAGACAAATGATTAGAAAATGGTGGGGGGTTTTTTAAAAGAAAAAAGATGCGACACTTACGTGGCGAGATTAGAGACGCTGGAATTGTTCTCCTTGGGGCAGAGAAGTTTTAGGGGAGGTTTACTGGAGGTGTTCAAAATCATGAAGAGTTTTGATAGAGTAAATAAGGAGACCAGAAAGATAATTGCCAAAAGAACCAGGGGGGGAGATGAGCAAATTAATTTTTACGCAGCGAGTTATGATGATCTGGAACGCGCTGCCTGAAAGGGCGGTGGAAGCAGATTCAATAGTAACTTTCAAAAGGAATTGAATAAACACTTGAACAAGAAAAATATACAGGGCTATGGGGAAAGAGCAGGGAAGTGGGACTAATTGGACCGCTCTTTCAAAGAGCTGGCATAGGCATGGTGGGCCGAATGGCCTCTTTCTGTGCTGTATCATTCTATGATTCTATAATGAATAACTGTAATGCTGGGTCATGATGGAGGTGATTTACCACTTCACAGTGCTGTGCGACCGGAAATTGTGTACTCACCAAGTCGCCATGTTGAACCCTTCAGTGTTTTAGCATGCCGGTGAATCCAAAGCCTAGCTCTGTCTGCTGCTTCTGGTCTTAGCGATCCGTCTTGCCTCGCGGCTACTTCTGATCCCGCTTTACTTAATGGCATTAGCTGCCTTTGGTTCACTTTTTTAAAATACTCATTCTTGGGATGCGGGTGTCGCTAGCAAGGCCAGCACTTATTGTCCATCCCCAGTTGCCCTGAGAAGCTGGTAGTAGGCCTTCTCGAACCACTGGTAACAGTTTGGTAGACCACCGGAGGGCAGTTACAAGCCAACCACTTTGCTGTGCGACTGGAGTCACATGTAGGCCAGATCGGGCAAGGACGCCAGGTTTCCTTCCCTAAAGGACATCAGTGAGCCAGTTGGGTATTTACAACAAGCCGACAGCTTCACGGTCACTTTTACCAACACCTGCTTTTTATTTCCAGAATTTTTTAACTGCCGCGGTGTGATTTGAACTTGTTCAATGAAACAAGGGAAGAAATTTACAGGGCCATGGGGAAATAGCAGGGGAGTGGGACTAATTGGACACCTCTTTCAAAGAGCTGGCACAGGCTTGATGGGCCAATTTGTCGTCCTCCTGTACTGTATTATTCTATGTTCTCTGGACCAGTAACCACTACACTACTGTACCTTGGTGGTGGCAGATCAGAGTTGCAGGTTGAGGAGGGGGGGGGGGTTTATCCGTATCACTGATCGCTGAGTTTAAACCCAAAAAATGAATCTTTCCTTTTTTGCTTCCAGGGGAGAAACCGTACATCTGTGAAATCTGCGGCAAGAGCTTCACCAGCCGACCAAACATGAAACGCCATCGCCGGACGCACACTGGCGAGAAGCCGTACCCGTGCGATGTCTGCGGCCAGCGCTTCCGCTTCTCCAACATGCTCAAGGCGCACAAGGAGAAGTGCTTCCGGGTCACCAACCCCATCACCGCAGACAGCAACCCCCTGAGCCTCACCTCCGTCACGCCCCCCAACTCCAGCAACCCCCTCATCGCCCACCCCCAGTCGCACCCCCACTCCCACCCTCACTCCCTCCCGCTGCCTCTCCTCCACTCCCTCCCTCCGACCCTCCCCCCTCCCCCCCACCTCCCGCCGCCGCCACCCCTCTTTCCAGCCGGACGGATAAACGCCAACAACAATTGAACGGCTGTGTGGGGTTTTTTTTCCTCTCCAAACAAAAGAAGAGACAAATGACTGTAGCAAACGGTCAGAAGCGTGCACCAGGTGTGACGCTATATATACTCTGTTACCTGGAAGGAATATAACCAAAGGGGGCATACTTAGAGGATGGGGACGAAGAGTCAAGCAACCTTGAAAAAGTTCATGACTGATTTATGTAACAAAAAAAACTATTTTGGTGTATTATTTACAGTAAGGATGTAGACAAAGGATTTTTTTTATGTCGTATAGGACTAAAGACTAGTATCGACTAGTCTGAACTACTTTTAAAGGCATCCATAGACTTAAACCGCTCTCACTAAAAAAAATCTTTTGTGTTAGAATTTTCGAACGCAAATATATCCCTGCAGCATATAATGCAAGAAGGACATGTACAGATTTAATGTAGAGTGCAACCAGAGGGCAAAGAAGCTAAGCAAGCGGCCCTTCATAAATGTGTTCATGATATACTTATCTAGCAAGGTAATGTGGGATTCTTTCCCCTTCCCGCCCCCTCTCCCCCCCACCCCTTCGAGCCTCCAATCTGTAACCTGCTATTTTTAACAAGGGTTTAGTTAAGTAAAGCAAGCTGTGCTTGTGTGTAGCAAGTTTAACCATTTACTGCAGTGCGCCTAACAGACTTGACGTTTTAGCAGCCAGTGTCGTGTCCTATAAGTGAACTGGAACAGTGTTTATTTTACCGTGGACTGCGTGGCCTACCACAGAAGCAACTGAGGCGAGAGGATCAGAATCAGTAGAACCGAGGGGCTCCAGCTTGTGGCCAAGTACAGAAACCAAAGAGGGGAAGACTGGCGAGATCAGTCACAGAAAGTAGGGCTTCTCCCTAGGCAGTTAGGAGCCTGGGTTTTGGGACCGGGGCGGATTGTAAAATGTGCTTCCCTCCCCCCCCCCCCCCCCCCCCCCCAATCCAACCAAGCTCACTTTTACTGTCTTATTTTGCCTCCAAAATTTTTGGACATCTCTGGGGGACCTTTTTTTTTGGAGGACCAAGTTAGCACTTGATGATCATGAGCACTGTGGCTTTTAATAGGAAGGCAGAGCTAATAGATGCAGAAATAAATTTTTCCTTTTAACCATTTGAAGTGCAACAGAAGGACAGACTGTTCCAATACTTCTTACAGAACTGGTCGGGGAGGGCGACTGAGGCCTAACGGGAGCGAAACTGGGTTCGTGCAGCTCTGGAGGAAATCTGGTCATTCTGCACTGCGCCCAACAGAAACGAACGTGATGGACTGGGCTGAAAAAGCGGCACACGGTGAAAGTCAGGCAAGGAGCGTCAGGGCGTTGAAACCTCAACAATTAAAAAAAATATTGGTGAATGTGGTGCTCGAAGTTACAGCTGGCGATGAGGACTTTTGCTCTGTTCATGGCCCTTACACCTTTGGAGATCCAGGGGAGAAAAAAAAGACAAGGAGATGAAGTTCTCTTGCAAATGGTTGCCTTAAAGGACTCAAGTGAATTGAGTTGCAAAGTTTGGATAGACACCGTCGAGGTAATAATAGACATGGGTGCACAGCACAGAAGCGTTTCTAGCCCTCCTCCCACTACCACCATCAAATGTAGCTGCAGTTCAGTCATCTAAACCATGTGATGGGCTTAGATCGAAACTCTGGTAAAATTATAAGTGTGACTTGGTGCTAAGAGTTGGTGGGGGGAGGGGTTCTCTTTTGTGTTTGGAGCTAAAGGTACATTAATGGGTCAGCAGACAGCCCAGCTACGCCAGTGGCTTTCACAGCGTCTGATGTAGGAGTTACAATTATAACCCGTACTTCAGTGAGTGTTTCAGATATGGGCTTTGCCGTTACACCGATAATCTATGATTAAAACCTCATCGGTTAGTTTCCCCCTGAGCAAGGGCTCTTTTTTTTATTGGCAAAGATCCAGTGCGATTATGGCCCTGCTTCACATAAGCAGTGTGATTGATGGTTGGCGAGTGATTGACCCTCGTTGAGCTTTTGCTTTGGTAACCCTTCCAGTAACTGGTCAGGCGGTGGTATGCAATCCCCAGGGGTATTAACTGCATTGCTGCAGTATTCTTCCTGCCGCAGAGCAAAGTGAGCCGAATTTGCCTGCGACGCCTTGACTTCGAAGATGGTGCGGCTCTGAAATGTGCACTTTTGTAAGAAAGACTGAGGGAGGAGAACGGATAGGTGCAGTCTTCTGTTGGCGGGCCGGATACTGCTGCTGCATATACCTTACCGAAAAGGTCTTGTACTCGGCACAACTCTCTGGTTGTGGGGGGTTTTCACAATCCACGAGTAGCTCTTTCGGAAGTGTACCCCAGAACCTAACCATTTCCACATGCTGCCATTTTAATCTACTTCAGTTCTACTGGACTAATGGGTATTAGCATCCCTTGAAACTTGAACACTAACCTCGATGTTTAAAGCATTATTACAAGGAGAGTTGTGGGCACTCTCGCTTACTTTTTCAGGCCCAACTAAAGCTGCAGTAATTGCTTCCCTTGGGGCCTACAAGAGGCCTTGGTTTTGAGAACGACATTGAGTTGAATCAGGTGTACACTACACTACATCCCCGCCACAGATTAATCTTTGTGCAATTATTAAATCTCCCTCCCTTTCTCTACTCACCCTTAAGAGTGACCCAGCAGGTCATGAAGCAGGATTGAAAAATAATGGAAATTCAGTTGAAATAATTGAATTGGAAATGATTCACTCAATTTAATTGATGTACTAATTGGCTGCTTTAACAATATAAATCACTATTTTGCACCGGGAGGGAAGAAATTCTCTGTTTCTGAACTGCAGGTTTTAGAGGAATCATTACTACATTTAATGGTAAGTACCAGGGGGAGCGAAGTATGTTTGCAAGTGCACTGTTAAGTCACAAGCTATATTTTGTCACAGAATTTAACGTGCAGTATTTGTCATTGTACAGAGGAGAGGAGGAATATGTCAGTTAAGCATCGCAGTATTTTTAATGTGCTCTTATCGGATACAGAGTTTAAAATATTAAAGAAAATAAAAAGTTGGTTATTGTAAAGACATAGGACTTTTTTTAATATTAAATGTTTTTGATACTTTCGAATTCTGCCTATTTTGCTCCTCAAAAGAAAAAGAAGGAAATAAAGGACGACGGCAGCGTTGAGCAATAGTAATCCACGGGATGGGCGGCCTGATGCTTGTTTTCAGTATTGATGATTCAGTGCTTTTTTGCCGACTTTTAATTGAAATTTAGTATTCTACCATAGGAGCCCTCGGCTGGCCATCAGCAAATAAACCTGCTGAATCTCTTCAGTCGCAGCAGTGCACCGCGGGGGTTCTGGGGTGCTGTATAGGATCCACCACAGTGGCTGCAAACTTTCTTTGAAGTTTGCAGTTCAGGACGAAGCTATGAATGAAGGGGAGTCTTCACGTTGTGGGAACCTTTGCACAAAACGGTACAATGTGAATCGTTCATTTCCGCTGTTCCTTTTCCTTCAGATCGTGGCATTTAATTCGTATGCAACTTTGATTTTTTTTTATATATATATTATATATATTAAGTCTGCTAATAAGTCACACACTAATCTGGCTGCTGCCAGAGGGGGTGGTGCGATTCTGTGCTTCCTTTTTGCAGCCTTCATCTCTTTATTGAACTTTTTTCCCCTGCAAAAAATATTCTTTTTCTTAGCTTTTTTAAAAAAAAAAGTGTTTTTTGTTGACAAAATTATCCCAAAGAAAGCAGAAATGGCCATTTGCCATTAAAAAGCAAGAAAAGTCTATACAGATAAATGACGTATTGTACCCAAGCGCAGTGCAGTCTATCAGCGACACAGCTGTGAGAGTCTCAGAATGACACCTTTAAGAGGATTTCATTGGCTTTTTTGGAGGCGCTACCTGTGGGCATCACATTTTTGCCACAATTGATCCCTTTTTAAAACTAATTTAAGTCCTGGTTCCAGTTGCAACAACTTCTGGAACCCATCCCACTGTTGAGGCCGTATTACCATTCCATTCCTTATGGAAGCACTTCAAGCTGGCGTGCTTTTGGCCTGCCGGAGTCCTGAGGCTGTATTGAGTAAAGTTTGGTCTCCAGCTATGTCCATGGAAGGTTTTAACATTAAGTTCGAAGGCTGTCCGTTATGGTCAGAGTTTGAGAAGGAAGGGGTTAACCATGAACAAGGTTAACATTGAATTAGGAGCCTTTAACCCTTTGTTGACATCCTTATCTTGCAGTGAATGTTGTTGCTGTACAAAATAAAATCATGGGTGAATTGATTCATAAGCTTCATTTAGGTAAGCTGTTTTTACTATGAAATCTTGCACCTTATCCCTAATAATATTCCTTCCTCCAAAGGACCACAGACGAGGGGGAAAAAAAACACTGCTTCATACTGTAGTTATTCCACTATCTTGCAGAGAGATTTACTTTTGAAGCAAGATTATACTGATGTAGATGGCTGCGTAGTACTGCCTCATTCAGGTAGTGTTGTACAGCTTGTTGAATAGGGGGAAATGCTACAGTTAATATTCAGTGGATACAAGGCCAAAATTTAGCTTGGCCCATTTAGTAAAGCATTAGGTTTAAGAAAAAAAAATTAAAATCAAATTTGTGTATCAGTCATAAGTATGTTAATTCTATATTTTACTACATAAACACAACATCTTAGTTATCTTGTGTACATAGCATTAATGTAGAATGTTGTAGTCTTGTGGTTTAAAGGAAGATTATGTCCATAGGTGCTACAATTACCAGTCTATATCTGTCATTTATGTATTGCTTAGTGTATAGTGTATTCAGGATTTGCTGTCTAATTCCTGAGAAAAATAAATTCTTTCATTATAATAAAATTATGGTTTACGTCTTGTATTTTTAAAAATTATAGCCGTCAACCAACTTGGAGTTTATCACAATCTTTGTGCATTCTGCCTCTAATTCATCCTTTCCCAAGAGCTTGAAACTGTAGAATTCCTCACCTCCCTCAGTTTTCCCTTTCCTTCTACAGTCTTCAGTGTTTTTAAAACTTATAAAATTCTAACAGGACTAGACAGACTGGATGCAGGAAGACTGTTCCCGATGGCGGGGGAGTCCAGAACCAGGGGTCACAGTCTAAGGATAAGGGGTAAGCCATTTAGGACTGAGATGAGGAGGAATTTCTTCACCCAGAGAGTGGTGAACCTGTGGAATTCTCTACCACAGAAGGCAGTAGAGGCCAATTCATTAAATATGTTCACGAAGGAGTTAGATATATTTCTTAAAGGCTAAAGGGATCAAGGGATATGGGGAGAAAGCAGGGACAGGGTACTGAATTTGGATGATCAGCCATGATCTCATTAAATGGCGGAGCAGGCTCGAAGGGCCGAATGGCCTACTCCTGCTCCTATCTTCTATGTTTCTATAAAACCCAAACTAGGCATAATCCTATTCACTAAAACAAACGCAAAACTCTGCAGATGCTGGAAATTTGAAATGAAAACAAAAAATGCTGGAAGTACTCAGCGGGTCACGGATCATCTGTGGAGGGAGAAGCAGAGTTAACGTTTCAGGTCGATGACCTTTCGTTAGAACTGAAAGAAGTTAGAGCTTTAACAGGTTTTAAGGAAATAGAGAGGCAGGGAAAGCAGGGGAGGAATGAACGAAAGGGACAGTCTGTGTTCTGCTGGAAGGCAGGAGAGATTAAATGACAAAAGGGATGATGGCGCAAGGCAAAAGGAGGTGGTATGGGGACAAGTAAAGAAACAAAAGCTGGGTCTAGAGGAGCTGTAAATGGCAACAGCAGAACCATTACCAGCTGTCCAAAAAAATGGGAGCAGTGGTTATGATCTGAAATTATTGAACTCCGTGTTGAGTCTGGTAGGTTATAAAGTGCCTAATTGAAAGATGAGGTGCTGTTCCTCGAGCTTCTGTTGAGATTATTTGGAACAGTGTAGGAGGCCGAGGACAGAGTGGGAGAGACACGGAGAATTAAAACAGCAAGAAACTTGAGGCTCAGGGTCACACTTGCGGAAGGAACAGAGGTGTTTAGCAAAACGATCACCCAGTCTGCGTATAGTCTCCCCAATGTAGAGGAGAGCGCATCGTGAGCAGCAAATACAGTATACTAAATTGAAAGAAGTACAAATGAATCGCTGTTTAACCTGGGCGGTGGGAAGGGAGGAGGTGAAAGGGCAGGTGTTGCATCTCCTGCGCTTGCACAGGAAGGTGTTGGTGTGATTGAAGGGTGGATCAGGGTGTCGCAGAGGGAAAGCTGGGAGGCGAGGGGAAGATGTGTTTGGTGGTGGCATCGCACTTGGAGGTGCCAGAAATGGCGTCAGATGATCCGTTGAATGTGGAGGCTGGTGGGGTGGAAGGTGAAGACGGAGAAACCCTATCGTGGTTCTGGGAGGGAGGGGAAGGGGTGAGGGCAGAAGTGCAGGAAATGGGACGGACACGGTCGAGGGCCGTGTCAACCACAACGGAGGGGAATCCTCGGTTGAGGAATGAAGAAAACCTATCGGCAGCACTAGTGTTGAAGGTGGCATCATCCGAACAGATGCGACAGAGAGAGAAACTGGGAGAATGGAATAGAGTCCTTACAGGAAGTGGGTAGGAGGAAGTGTAATCAAGGTAGCTGTGGGAGTCGGTGGGCTTATCGTGGATGTTGGTCGATAGCCTATCCCAAAAATGAAGATGGAGAAGTTGAGGAAGGGAAGAGTCAGAGGGACCGTGTGAAGGCGAGGGAGGGGTGAAATTTGGAAGCAAAGTTGATGAAATTATCTAGTTCAGGACTAGAGCAGGAAACGGCACCAGTACAGTCATCAATGTAACAGAAAAAGAAATGAGGATTGGAACAAGAAATGTTCCATGTATCCCACAAAAGGCAGGTTGCTTTTTGGCTGCGAATCGCAGCTGAATTGAATTGGGCAGGAATAAGAAGTAATGATTTAAAGAATATATTTAACTATCATTCTCGCCATTATCGCCCTGTTTAAAAATTTACGTAACTTGTTTTGCATTTTTTGTGTGTGTGTGTGTGAGAATGGTCTTCCTCCTCCTCCTCCCTCCTTCCCCCGTCTCCCCAACACACTTTTCTCTCCTGCAGGTGCTGCAAACCGTTTGGGACCTCTCCTAAGCGGCCATTCTTGTGAGCCTGGAATAGCGAGTGTCGGCTGACAGCATATCCGAACCCCCTTCTGCCTTCGCCAGATGTCTTGTACTTTCCAACATTAGTCACTGGACAATGATCAGAAGTGGAAACCCTGACTTTTTGTTTCCTCCTCAAAATTGCTAGCTCAGTGACAGAGGCCAATTGTTGTGTCCCCACGGCCACCCCAGCTCAGATCAACTAACTCTCGAGCCTTCCTTGTCTGTCCTCGGGTGCTAAGAAGGAAGGAAAAAAGACTTGTGTTTTTCAAGGAGCGCTGACGATATGTGTGAGGGATGCTGCCCTTGGTCACAGCGGAATGACACCAGCTGGATCAAGCACACCTGCGGGTGTTGGGAGATCAGGATCTGTGCCGCACCCCCTTGGTCGAACAGCCGACTGGCGATCACTACGTGCGCGCCACGTTTTGGTAGCCAGCCCTTCGATTCCGCTTGGAGTGCGTGAACTCGCCGCGTCGTGTCCCGAAGTTTTGATCCGTGCTCTGCGAAGCTGAGGAAGGAGTCAAGCCACCTTCGAGCAAGCGCAAAGGCGCCTCATTGGCTAGGTGGTCCAGAGTTTAAATCATAAAGGCCACAAGTCCCTTGAGCATTTTTTTTGCATGTTGAGGGCGTATACAGAACTGATCTGAAGGTGGGAAGTGGTGTTCCGCAGAGCAAAGGGATCTTGGGGTACAGATACACAAATTACAAAGTAGTGACACAGGTTAATAAAGCCATTAAAAAAAAAAAGCAAACTAAGCACCCAGGTTCATTTCTAGAGGGATAGTATTGAAAAGCAGAGAATTTGTTAAACTTGTTAGATCACACTTGGGAGTACTGAGCGTAATTCTGGTCTCTATATTAGCAGAAGGTGCAAAAAAGATTCCCAAGGATGAAATAACAACTGAAAACGCAGGAAAAACTCAGCAGGCCAGGCAACATCCGTGGAGAGAGAAACCGAGTTAATGTTTCAGGTCGAAACACCTTCTTCAGAACTGAGAAAAAAGCAGGAAATGAAACAGATTAAAAGGCCAGTTTGGGGGCTGGGAAATGGGGGAGGGGATGAAAGAACAAAAGGGAAAGTCTGAGAGGTGAAGAGACATTAAGAGATAGTCAAGGCGAGACGAGATGGTAATAGGACCGGTAAAGAGACAAAAGATGGCTCTAGATGAAGTGTGAAATGCGCTGGCGGAATGAGAGACTGCTGCCATGTGGGAGAGAGAAAAATGAAAAGGCACAAACCAAAGATGTGGATAAAAAATATATAAAAATGTAATAGGTGCCGAGGTTATGATCTGAAATTGTTGAACTTGATATTGAGTCCGGAAGGCTGTAAAGTGCCTAATCGGAAGATGAGGTGCTGTTCCTCGAGTTTACGTTGAGCTTCCATGGAACAATGCAAGAGCCCGAGGACAGTGAGGTCTGAGTGGGAATGGGGCTGTGAATTAAAGTGACAGGCGACCGGAAGTTCGGGGTCACCCTTACGGACTGAACAGAGGTGTTCCGCAAAGCGGTCACCCAATCTGCGTTTGGTCTCCCCAATGTAGAGGAGACCACATCGTGAGCAGCGAATACAGTATACTAGATTGCGAGAAGTACAAGTAAATCACTGTTTCACTTGGAAGGGGTGTTTGGGGCCCTGGACAGTGGGAAGGGGCGAGGTATAAGGGCAGGTGTTGCATCTCCTGCGCTTGCACGGGAAGGTGCCAGGGGAAGGGCTGTTTGGGGTGATAGAGGAGTGGACTAGGGTGTCTCGGAGGGAGCGGTCCCTATGGAATGCTGAAAGGGGAGGTGAGGGGAAGATGCGTTTGGTGGTGGGATCACGTTGGAGGTGGCAGAAATGGCGGAGGATGATCCGTTGAATATAGAGGCTGGTGGGGTGAAAGGTGAGGACAAGGGGAACCCTATCGTGGTTCCGGGAGGGAGGGGCAGGGGTGAGGGCAGAAGTGCGGGAGATAGAATGGACGCGGTCGAGGGCCGTGTCAACCACGGTAGAGGGGAATCCTCGGTTGAGGAAAAAGGAAGACATGTCGGAAGCACTGGTGTGGAAGATGGCATCGTCAGAGCAGATGTCGCGGAGACGGAAACATAGAAGATAGGAGCAGGAGTAGGCCATTCGGCCCCTCGAGCCTGCTCCGCCATTCAATGCGATCATGCCTGATCATCCAAATTCAGTACCCTGTTCCTGCCTTCTCCCCATATCCCTTGATCCCTTTAGCCTTAATAAATATATCCAACTCTTTTTTGAATATATTTAATGAACTGGCCTCCACTGCCTTCTGTGGTAGAGAATTCCACAGGTTCACCACTCTCTGGGTGAAGAAATTCCTCCTCATTTCAGTCCTAAATGGCTTACCCCTTATCCTTAGACTATGACCCCTGGTTCTGGACTCCCCGGCCATCAGAAACATCGTTCCTGCATCTAGTCTGTCCAGGCCTGACAGAATTTTATAGGTTTTGATGAGATCCCCTCTCAATCTTCTAAACTCCAGTGAGTACAAGCCCAATCGACACAATCTCTCCTCATACGTCATTCCTGCCATCTCAGGTATCAGCCTGGTGAATCTTCGCTGCACTCCTTCCATGGCAAGAACACCCTTCCTCAGGTAAGGCAACCAAAACTGCACACAATACTCAAGGTGCGGTCTCACCAAGGTCCTGTACAACTGTGACAAGACATCCTTGTTCCTGTACTCGAACCCTCTTGCTACGAAGGTCAACATACCATTTGCCTTCTTAACCGCCTGCTGCACCTGCATGCTTACCTTCAGCGACTGGTGCACAAGAACACCCAGTTCTCTTTGCACTTCCCCTTCTCCCAATCTATTGCCATTCAAATAATCTGCCTTCCTGTTTTTGCCACCAAAGTGGATAACCTCACATTTATCCACATTATCGTGCATTTGCCATGTTTCTGCCCAATCACCCAATCTGTCCAAATCGTACTGGAGTTTCACGACATCCTCCTCACAGCTTACCCTCCCACCCAGCTTTGTGTCGTCTGCAAATTTGGAGATATTACATCCAATTCCCTCGTCCAGATCATTAATATATATTGTGAACAGCTGGGGTCCTAGGACCGATCCTTGCGGTACCCCACTAGTCACTGCCTGCCACTCGGAAAACGACCCGTTTATTCCAACTCTTTGCTTTCTGTCCGCCAACCAGTTCTCTATCCAAGTCAATACCTTGCCCCCAATCCCATGTGCCTTAATTTTGCACGCTAATCTCTTATGTGGGACATTATCGAAAGCCTTCTGAAAGTCCAAATACACCACATCCACTGGTTCTCCCTGATCTATTTTACCAGTTACATCCTCAAAAAATTCCAGTAGATTAGTCAAGCATGATTTACCTTTTGTAAATCCATGTTGACTTTGTCCGATCCTGTCACTGCTTACCAAGTGCTCTGCTATTACATCTTTTATAATAGATTCTAGCATTTTCCCCACTACTGATGTCAGGCTTACCGGTCTATAATTCCCCGCTTTTTCTCTACCACCTTTTTTGAATAGTGGGGTAACATTAGCTACCCTCCAATCCATGGGTACTGTTCCAGAGTCTATCGAGTTCTGGAAGATGACCAGCAATGCATCTACTATTTCCAGGGCCACTTCCTTAAGTACCCTGGGATGTAGATTATCAGGCCCTGGGGATTTATCGGCCTTCAGTCCCATCAATTTTCCTAACATCATTTCCCTACAAATACTGATTTCTTTCAGTTCCACCCTTTCATCAGGCCCTATGTTCCCCGGCATCTCTGGGAGGTTATTTGTGTCCTCCTTTGTGAAGACAGAACCAAAGTATGTATTTAGTTGGTCTGCCATTTCTTTGTTTCCCATTATAAATTCCCCAGATTCTGACTGTAAGGGACCTACGCTTGACTTTACCAATCTTTTTCTCTTCACATATCTATAAAAGCTTTTACAGTCAGTTTTTATATTCCCTGCTAGCTTACTCTCATATTCTATTTTCCCCTTAATTAATCCCTTTGTCCTCCTTTGTTGAATCCTAAACTGCTCCCAATCCTCAGGATTATTGCTTTTTCTGGCCAATTTATATGTCGTCTCCTTGGATCTTATGCTATCCCTAATTTCCCTTGTTAGCCACGGTTGAGGCACCTTTTTTGTTTTATTTTTATGCCAAACTGGGATGAACAAATTCTGTAGCTCATCCATTCGGAGAAACTGGGAGAATGGAATAGAGTCCTCACAGGAGGTGGGGTGGGAGGAAGTCCAGTCCAGGTAGCTGTGGGAGTCAGTGGGCTTGTAGTGAATGTTGGACAATAACCTATCCCCAGAGATGGAGACGGAGAAGTCGAAGGGAAGGGAAGCGTCGGAGATGGACCATGTGAAGGTGAAGGAAGGGTGGAAATTGGAGGCAAAGTGAATGAGGCAAAGGATGATACCAGAACAGAGGTTATAACTATCAGGAAAGATGGTACAGGCTGGGGTTCTTTTCTCTAGAAAAGAGAAGGCTGAGGGGTGACCTGCTGGAGGTCTCTAAAGTTATGAAAGGGTTTGTTGGAGAAGATGTTTCCACTTTTGGGTGGGTCATAAACTAGGATCCATAAATATAAAATTGTAGTGTATGTACTCTGCAGAAGGAACTATATTCTGCAGCCCCTGTATACTGCTGTACCAGTAGTGACCACCCCTGTATATAAGCCTGTGTAGTAACTTTTGCATAGTAGTTCCAGGTTGTCTCCATTCAGTAAAGACCTGTTATAACCAACTCCTGCAGTCCATGTCTCAATTATACACGGACATAATACTAGCGACGAGCAGATACGAACTTACCTACAGTCTGCACCACCTCATGGGGATCCATCCCTGAAGCGAAGTGATCAGAGGTCGAGGCCAGAAGGAAGAAAGAAACAGAAGAAACGGGCGTCGATCGTGGGCATCCGCCTCTGATTCAGCGGAGTTGAAGATTTGCAGGAGAGGCTGTCGAGAGCGGGGCTTGGTTATCCTGTCGATGGTGCTTCAGCTAATCAGGCTGGTGGCAGGTAGTACACTGATCCTTCCTGGGCTGCGGCGGTCTAGAGCTCGAGCGGGTGGCTTTGCAGCGGGGCCGAGCAGCGTTGTCAGGAAGAGGAGAGAGAGAGAGAGAGGGTGGAGCACACAGGGCGCGGCCAGTGCTACGAAGCCGGGCAGCATATAGACCCGAGAAGAGGGAGGCAAGTGTCCCGCAGGGTTGTTCCGACGACGGGGAAATAATAAAAATTAAACGCGCAGAAAGCCGCGAGGAGCTGCAGTTTGCCACGGGAACTGCGGAGAGCGGCGTTAGCAGCAGCGCGGGGGGAAGTGCGCGAAGACCATAGGGCGTTGCCATCAAGGCATAAAATGCCAGCAACAGCAGAGAAGACAGAACGCGCGGGAGGCGCCATTTTGTTAAATCGAGGAAGAAGGCAAAGCGCGGGAGGCGCCATCTTAGATTTCCAAGATGCCGAAGACTGACAATATCACTGCCTTCGATAATGCAATAGAAGACTGGACCACGTATGTGGAAAGAGTCGAGGTATATTGCGAGGCAAACGAAGTAGCCGATGAGAAAAAGGCATCGGTACTGCTAAACTTAATGGGCGCAAGAACGTACGGCCTATTGCGGGACCTGATTACTCCAGCCAAACCGAAGGCGAAGAGTTTTAATGAAATTGTTGCTATCCTACAGGAACACCTAAATCCTACACCGCTGCTGATAGATTTAAATTCCACAGGAGAAATCGGCATAAAAATGAGAGCAATGCTGATTACCTTACGGAACTACGCAAGCTATCAAAGCACTGCCAGTTCGGAGCAGGACTGGCAGATACCTTACGGGACAAATTTGTCTGTGGACTCCTGAGTGAAGGAACCCAGAAGAGGTTACTCTCAGAGAAAGCTGACGCTAGATATGGCTTTCAGCGTGGCAGTATCGTACGAAGCAGCAGCAAGGGGAGCTGCAGAAATACAGCAAAAGCCACAGGAATACGGCACCCACGAAATGACACGGGGATTTGCAAAATGTTATCGCTGCGGCAGAACAACCCATGACCAGAAAGACTGCTGGTCCAAGGACAAAATATGCAGGCAATGCGGAAAGATGGGACACATTGCACGAGTTTGCAGGTCTGGGAAGAAGACCAACGACAACAAAAAGGCTACTAAGGAACCATACAGGAAAGTACAAAAGATGACGGACAGTAGTTCCGAAGACCAGATGAGCGATAGTGAATCCGGGAACAAGAGACTAAGCTGTCTCAAACTTCACAACGTAATCGCAAAAGAGGATCACCGAACCATTTGGGTCACCCTCACGATAGCAGGGTCCCAAGTCAAAATGGAATTGGATACAGGATCAGCTCTAACCGTCATGAATCGACGAGACTACGAGCGGCTATTCTCACACATACCCTTGAAAGAGACATCCATTGTCTTGAAGACGTATACGGGGCAAAAAGTATACCCCAGAGGAAAAATACATCCATGGGAGTGGCCCTCATCTCCATGGCAAAGGGTGCACATTGATTTTGCTGGTCCCTTCATGGACTCGATGTTTTTAATTGCGGTGGATGCACATTCAAAGTGGCCAGAGGTAATAAAAATGTCCTCAACCACCACAGAAAAAACTATCACAGTCTTACGAACCATATTCGCCAGGAATGGGCTGCCTGAACAGATTTGCTCTGACAATGGACCACAGTTTGTGTCTGAAGAGTTCCGGAGGTTCTTAAAGAACATTGGTGTTAAGCATTACACATCCGCCCCATATCATCCAGCCACCAATGGATTGGCCGAGAGATTCGTTCAAACATTCAAGAAGGCTATCAAGGCAATGTGTAAGGAAGATCTACCCCTACAACACAAGGTGGATAACTTCTTGTTTGCCTACCGGAATGCGACACATGCGGTTACCAACCAAACTCCAGCCATGATGTTCTTCAATCGAAGACTACGATGCCGCTTGGATTTGGTTAAGCCAAACGTCAGAAGAGATGTGGAGAACAGGCAGTTTCAGAATATGAATGAAAGGCCGACCAGGAGTTTTAAGATAGGTCAACCAGTTTTGGCCCGGGACTACCGCACAGAGAAATGGCAGCCAGGAACGATCTGTACACGGCAAGGACCTCTAATGTATACCGTGGACGTTGGAGAGAGCATTGTAAGACGCCATGCTGACCAGATTCTAGAGTCACTGGGAAACGTCAACTCCACACCACGATCTGATACACTTGGCGATGGAACCGAAGTACCAATTGCATCTACCTCAGAATCGGTGATATTGGAAGCAGACGAACCAAACAACGACATTGATCCCGACTCAACTTTGCCAGAAGAACCTGATACCCCAAAGAGGCGTTATCCAGACAGAATCAGGAAGCCTCCTCAAAGACTGAACTTATAATTGCTTAACTTCAACTAATGCATCTAGCAACTGTAATTGTAAATATGTTATTTCATTGTTAATCGAATGTTATGTACTGTTTAGCTAAAAGGGGAGGAATTGTAGTGTATGTACTCTGCAGAAGGAACTATATTCTGCAGCCCCTGTATACTGCAGTACCAGTCGTGACCACCCCTGTATATAAGCCTGTGTAGTAACTTTTGCATAGTAGTTCCAGGTTGTCTCCATTCAGTAAAGACCTGTTATAACCAACTCCTGCAGTCCGTGTCTCAATTATACACGGACATAATAAAGACAGCCACTAATAAATCCGTTAGGGAATTCAGGAGAATCGAGCGTGGTGAGAATGTAAAACTTGCTGCTACAGGGAGTAGTTGAGGCGAATAGCATAAATGCATTTAAGGGAAGCTAGTATGAGGGAGAGAAGGATATGCTAATTGGGCGAGATAAAATACGGTGGGATTAGGCTTGTGCAGAGTATAAAGACCGGCACACACCAGTTGATTCAAATGGCCTGTTTCTGCACTGTAAATTCTGTGTAATTCAATGTAACGCTTTTCACAACGGCAGCATATCGTAAAGCGCTTTACAGTCACTGAAGTACTTTTGAGCAGTCACTGTCACGATGTAGGAACTGCGACCGGCAACTTGCGCGCAGCAAGGTCCCACAAACAGGAATGTGATGATGACCAAATAATCTGTTTTTTTGTTAATGATGTTGGTTGAGGGATAAATATTGGCCAGGACACATAGAAACATAGAAGATAGGAGCAGGAGTAGGCCATTCGGCCCCTCGAGCCTGCTCCGCCATTCAATGAGATCATGGCTGATCAACCAAATTCAGTACCCTGTCCCTGCCTTCTCCCCATATCCCTTGATCCCTTTAGCCTTAAGAAATATATCTAACTCCTTCTTGAATATATTTAATGAATTGGCCTCAACTGCCTTCTGTGGTAGAGAATTCCACAATAACAACAGAAAATGCTGGAAAAACTCAGCAGGTCAGGCAACATCCGTGGAGAGAAATTTGAGTTGACGTTTTGGGTCGAAACCCTTCTTCAAAACTGGAAAGAAAAGAAAATAGATCGAAGGCAAGACTGCAATCGAACAAAAGAAGAAAAAGAGACAATAAAAGGTATTCGAAGTCAGACTCTCTGACCAATATTTATCCCTCAACCACTCTCTGGGTGAAGAAATTCCTCCTCATTTCAGTCCTGAATGGCTTACCCCTTATCCTTAGACTGTGACCCCTGGTTCTGGACTCCCCCGCCATCGGGAACAGCCTTCCTGCATCTAGTCTGTCTAGTCCTGTTAGAATTTTATAAGTTTCGATGAGATCCCCTCTCATTCATCTAAACTCCAGCGAGTATAAGCCTAATCGACCCAATCTCTCTTCATACGTCATTCCTGGGGAGAACTCCCCTGCTCTTCTTTGAAATAGCGGCGTGGGATCATTAACGCCCACCTGAGAGGGGCAGACGGGGGCCTTAGTTTAATGTCTCATCCGAAAGACGGCACCTCCAACAGTGCTGCACTCTCAGTTATAGCACTGGGACTGCTGGCCTAAATTTTGTGCTGAAATCTCTGAAGTCAGAGCTTCTGACTCGGAGCCGAGTGCTACCCACTGAGCCACGGCTAACACTCGCCATTAAATCACTTTGACTGTATATATTTCTTTTAAGCACTGACAGCCTGATGTTGAGGAAAACCATTTGGAGGAGGAACCCAGGATGCTTCTCACCTTATTTCAACTGTGCCTGCTAATCAGTCTCTCTCAGACTGTTGAGCTCAAACACCTCGCAGACTGTTTGGCAGCTCGAGGTGTTTTACGCGGGTTGCTATGTAACTTGCATTCAGTTGAGAGGTGCAAATAAATTCACAACCATGCGGCTGTACGCACTTCCACTGATTAAATATTAGCCCAGCTTTCGACAGGCAAGCAACGCTAGTTGCTGATAACCGCTTTGTAAATTCGACAAGATTTCTTTGTTGATTTCTCTTGCGCCATATCCAGCATGGTTTTAGTACAGTGAACTCCTGTCTATGGCAGAGAAAACAAACATTCTGTTCCACTCATCGTTGGGGGCAAGTGGTTTGGTGCAGTGTGACATTCCGCATTAAAGCCAGAGAACCCCCTCCAGTGACCACTGTTTCCTGCCCAAGTACACCAATTGGCATAATGTGTGCTGGAGGCAATGCACAATCCTGTGTGTGAACAATTGATCACTCAAATTATTCATGACCAGTGCTGTAACCATTTAATGACTCCCCGCACCCCCCCCCCCCAAGTTCTTAGAAAGTGTTTGGAAAACAACAACTTGCATTTATATAGCACCTTTAACGTTGTATTTATTGCCCAGCCCAAGACCTTTGAGGGCATTACCAGTCGACCAGACAGTCTGGGATTGGAGTCACATGGGGGGGCCAGAGTGGCGGCTTCCCTTGCACGAGGGACCATTGATGGGTTTTTAATGAGAATCTGGCAGCTTTTATTATCACTTTCTGGTGCTGGAAACAAATTACAAGATGCATTAAGTTCAATTTCGCTACATGCCATGGTGGGATTTGAATTCACAGCCTTTGGGCAGCTAGTCCAGTACTGTAACCAACAGACTACCGTGTGTTCCTTTTAAGCACGTCTATCCTGCCTTGAGGGGTAGGCTCAAACCACATGTCTGACTCCATTGGCCCAAGCCTGAAATTATCCTCCACTTCCCTTTTGAGGACGGGAAGAAATGGTCCAGAACCTTTTCTCAGATTAATGCAAGTTCGATAGAGCCCATGAGGAAGCACGATGTCTGTGGCCTGGCAAAGAAATTGGCCTGATGTGCCTAATGGGCCCTTTCTAATTGTGCTTTCCCACGTTCTCACACAAACGGATCCACAGAACGGCAATAAGTGGAGGGCTGAGGAATAGGGTGAACATGGTCAGGGGGACCGGTCAACCACAGCAGAGGGAGAATTTCAGTCGAGAATAAAGGACAGTTCGGAAACTGCTGTGGAAAATGTTGTCAATGCCGCCGGTGATGGGAATGAGTTTTTGGGGTCTTTGGTGGGTCGAAGTATAATTTTTAGGTGGGGAACAGAAAGAAAGGAAACGGAATAGTTTGTTTTGGTTTTCATACTGGATTCAACTGAGCTAGAGGCCAAGTCAGAAGTCAAATTGGCAATTGTTCAGCCCTCTAGGTTGGTTCAGTAATTGACAAAGTCAAACAAAACTCGCCCAACTTGGACTTCGAGTGAAGTTGCAAATCTCCTTGTTGGAGGCCAAGGCTTTTAGTGTTCCAGTCACCAACAGAACCGTTTCTGACCGTTCTGATCCTGAATTTGATGGAGCTTTGAGAACACTCCGTCCCGCCCCCCCCGACATAAAACTAATTGCTGCATGCCCAATACAGAATACCAATGATGACTGTATTTTTTATAAATTCTCATCCTTGTTTTCAGATCTCTCCATGGCCTCCTCATCTCTGTAAACTCTTACAACTCTCCGAGATCTCTGCGCTCCTCCAGTTCTGGCCTCTTGCGCATCCCCTGTTTTAATCGCTTCGCCATTGGCGGCCGTGCCTTCCGCTGTCTCGGCCCTAAGCTCCGGAATTCCCTCCCTATTCCTCTCCGCCTCGCTACCTCTCTCTCCTTTACAACCTACCGCTTTTGGTCATCTGTCCTAATATCTCTCTGTGACTCGGTGTCAAATTTTGTTTGATAATGGCTCTTGTGAAGCGCCTTGGGACGTTTTACTATGTTAAAAGGCGCTACATAAATACCAAGTTTAAATATTAAAACCTACCTTATTCGATTTCAGTTTGCTTTTTTGTGGTGATAGTTGCAGGGTTTGAGCAATATTGGGACTAGCCTGCTCCATGTAGCATTCCCTACATTAACCAATATATTTTACAGATGGAGTTAAATTTACTACTACCCGAAAGACTTCTTTTTACAAAATAATTCCACGTCGGCATCAGTGTGAAACCTTCATTTGCCTGTATCATTCAAAAATTATAGGAACAGCTATTCTTGGAGAACAGTTTATTTAATAATATACCATCTTAATATCAGCATTGCTAAACTGTTAACAATCAGTTCCAAAATAGCTTAGTTAATTCTAGTTTTTAAAAAAAAGAGTACATGATCCCCATTTTCCAATATTCAGTTACAAATATCCTGTTACAAAATACCTCGCGCCCCTTCCATTTCAACCTGGCTCCTACATCACAGTGCATTTTTTGGGGGTTTTACAACTTGGTCATTCTTAAAATATTTAGTCGTACTGGAAGGAAGGTTGCTGTTGCAGCGTAGGAGATCTCTCTGAGAATACCAAACCACTCCTCCTTGTCGTCGTCATACCTGAAAACAAAAGACAAATTAGTATCTTACAGCAGTGAAGGAGGCCATTCAGCCCATCGTGCCTGTGCTGGCTCTTTGAAAGAGCGATTCAATTAGTCCCGCGCCTGTCCAACACCCCCCCGCCCCCTGCTCATTCCTCACAGCTCTGCAAATTTTCTAGCATTTAAAATGCCCCCAATATGAAATGGTGAGAGGGCATTGTCTCTCTTCCCACCCAACCCCCACCAGCCACCAAGACATTGGAAGATGTCATGTTGATATTGTACATCGACCTGCTCAGGTCCCATCTTGAGTACCGTGTTTAGCTTTGATCACCAGAGCACAAGGGAAATATTCTCGCCCTAGAGGTACAGCAGAGTTTAGCCATGAGGTTGATCACTAGCGTGAGCATAGGAACTAGAGGAGGCCATTTAGCCCCTCGAGGCTGTTCCACCATTCAATGATCATGCCTGATCTGTGACCTTTGGCCCATATCCCTTAATATCTTTGGTTAAGAAAGATCTATCAATCACAGATTTAAAATTAACAATTGACCCAGCATCAACTGCCGTTTGCGGAAGAGAGTTCCAAACGTCTACCACCCTTTGCGTTTAGAAGTGTTTCCTAACTTCACTCCTGAAAGGTCTGGCTCTAGTTTTTAGACTATGCCCCTCAGTCCTGGACTCCCTAACCAGCAGAAATAGCTTCTAAATTCCAGGGAAGAATAAATGAATGGATAAAGTTACGAAGAAGGATTGAAGAAACTGGGTGAAACAGCGATTTACTTGTACCTCGTGCAATTTAGTATACTGTATTCGCTGCTCACGATGCGGCCTCTATATTGGGGAGACGAAACGCAGATTGGGTGACCGCTTTGCGGATCCCCTCCATTCAGTCCGCAAGCGTGACCCCGAGCTTCCGGTCGCCTGTCAATTTAATTCTCCGCCTCCCTCCCACTCTGACCGCTCTGTCCTCGGCCTCTTGCACTGTTCCAACGGAGCGCAACATAAGCTCGAGGAACAGCACCTCATCTTTCAATTAGGCACTTTACAGCCTTCTGGACTCAACATTGAGTTAACAATTTCAGATTATAAACGCTGTCCCCAATTTTTTTGGATGGCAGCTGTTGCTGATGATTCTGCTATTCCCATTTACACCTCTTCTAAACCCATCTTTTGTTTCTTTACTTGTCCCATTACCATCTCCTTTCACCTTGCACCATCATCCCTTTTAGTCATTTAATCACTCCTGCCTTCCACCCTATCACAGACCTTCCCTTTTGCTCTTTACTTCCCTCCCCCCTCTCCCTGCCTCTGTACTTGCTTAAAACCTGTTATATCTCTAACTTTTGCCAGTTCTGACGAATGGTCATTGACCTGAAACATTGACTCTGTTTCTATCTCCACAGATGCTGCCTGACCTGCTGAGTGTTTCCAGCATTTTCTGTTTTTAAGAACATAAGAAATAGGAGCCCATTCGGCCCATTGAGCCTGCTCCACCATTCCATTAGATCATAGCTGATATTCTACCTGAGAGAATATCAGCTGATATTCTAACCACAGCACGGTGGCATAGTGGTTAGCACTGTTGCCTCACAGCACCAGAGACCCGGGTTCGAATCCGGCCTCGGGCGACTGTCTGTGTGGAGTTTGCACATTCTCCCCGTGTTTGCGTGGGTTTCCTCCGGGTGCTCCGGTTTCCTCCCACAGTCCAAAGATGTGCGAGTTAGGTTGATTGACTATGATAAATTGACCCTTAGTGTTAGGGGGATTAAATACGTGGGGTTACAGGGATAGGGTGGGATATGTGTTGGTGTAGGGGTTACGGGGATCGGGTGGGATATGTGTCGGTGCAGGCTCGATGGGCCGAAATGGCCTCTATCTGCACTGTGGGGTTTCTGTGATTCTGTGAAATCTGCCTTCCTGCACTAACCCCATATCCCTTGGTTATTTCAGATTTCCAGCATCCCCAGTATTTTGCTTTCATATGAAGAAACTGGGGCTCTTTTGCCTTGAAAGGAGGCGACTGAAAGGAGACCTATAGCAATATTGATGAATATTAATCCAGTGCAGTACTTCAAGGCATGCCAAGATACCAGAACAGGGGCACAGGTTACAACTAGTGAAAGAAAAGCTTGGGACTGATATTGGGAAGAATTTCTTCATGGAGAGAGTGGTTAATACTAGGAATGGGGAGTGAAGTTGAAAACCTTAGACTCATTCAAGAGACAGATGATGCGCTGGAGAGGGGGGAAGGAATGTAAATTATTCTGGATAGGTGAGCTGAATATAGGTCATAAATATAAGATAGTCACTAATAAATCTAATAGGGAATTTAAGAGAAACCTCTTTACCCAGAGAGTGGTTAGAATGGAACTTGCTACCACAGGGAGCAGTTAAGGTGAATAGAATAGATGCATTTACGGGAAAGTTAGATAAGTACACGAGGGACAAAGGAATAGAAAGATATACTGATAGGGTGAGGAGGCGGTTCATAAGAACATAAGAAGTAGGAGCAGGAGTAGGCCATACGGCCCCTCGGGCCTGCTCCGCCATTCAATAGGATCATGGCTGATCCGAACCTAGACTCACGTCCACTTCCCTGCCCTCTCCCCGTAACCCCTAATTCCCTTATCTGCTAGGAAACTGTCTATCTCCATTTTAAATTTATTTAATGTTGCAGCTTCCACAGCTCTCTGGGGTAGCAAATTCCATAGATTTACTACCCTCTGAGTGAAGAAGTTTCTCCTCATCTCAGTTTCGAAAGGGCAGCCCCTTATTCTAAGATTATGCCCCCTAGTTCTAGTCTCACCCATCAGTGGAAACATCCTCCCCGCATCCACCCGATCAAGCCCCCTCACAATCTTATATGTTTCGATAAGATCGCCTCATTCTTCCGAACTCCAATGAGTAGAGTCCGAACCTACTCAACCTTTCCTCATACGTCAATCCCCTCATCTCCAGAATCAACCGAATGAACCTTCCCTGAACCGCCTCAAGAGCAAGTATATCTTTTCTTAAATATGGAAACCAAAACTGCACGCAGTATTCCAGGTGTGGCCTCACCAATACCCTGTATAACTGCAGCAAGACTTCCCTGTTTTTATACTCCATCCCCCTCGCAATAAAAGCCAAGATTCCATTGGCCTTCCTGATCACCTGCTGCACCTGCAGACTAACTTTTTGTGTTTCATGCACCAGGACCCCCAGATCCCTTTGTACTGTAGCACTTTGCAGTTTCTCTCCATTTAGATAATAAATTGCTCTTTGATTTTTTTCTGCCAAAGTGCATAACCTCACACTTTCCAACATTATATTGCATCTGCCAAATCTCTGCCCACTCACTTAGCCTGTCTATGTCCTTTTGCAGGTTTTTTATGTCCTCACTCACTGCTTTCCCTCCCATCTTTGTATCGTCATGTAGAGCATAAACACTGACATAGACCTATTGGGCCGAATGTCCTGTTTCTGTGCTATAAATTCTATGTAATTCTAGGACTGACCTCTCACATCTCTATTTTGTGATGTGTCTGACTGACTGGATTATAGAAAGACATGTCTTCTCTTGAACTCTCACTCACTCACTCAGTCTGTTGGAGAGCCACCTATGCATTCAGCACTAGTCATTATAATCGGCTTCCAAAAGCTTACAAGTGGAAATGCAAGAGCAACACTGAGAGTCGGGAGGGGGTGGGGGGTGATCATTTAGTATGTTGCGACGTGTAGCGTTTTAAACTTACTTCCATATGTCGTTGATTTCAGTTGGGACAAAATCTCCGGATTCAGATTGTATCATGGCAAATCCACCAATGGCGTACAGGCGGTCCAACAGAGTGACCAGGCTCAGTGAGCTACGCTCCTGAGGGAATTCCGCTACCTCTTCCCACCTACAGCGTAGAGAAGGTACTGGTTAAACAGGAAGCGGCACGATGCCTAGAAAATGCCACCTTTACCCTTTTTCAAATCAACTACAGCAGCAAACGGCAGGCTAAAGACTCCTTAATATCTGGATGGTCCAGGGGAACAGCAGGCTAGAGCAGAGGGTCACAGGCTAGACTTCTTCCCCCTCTCCACCCTCCCTGCGCGCCCAAGTTCGTAATCTTAGTCAGGCTGCGGTAAGGACGGTCCTGCTTGTTTTTTTTGGGCGGGGGTGGGGAAGCCATCACCAAACTTTTGTTGGTGTCAGCCAGTAGCCTCAGACATGGAAGGTTGTGGGTTCAAGTCCCACTCCAGAGCCTTGAGAACACACTCCAGGCTCACCACACTCCAGGCTGACACTCCAGTCCGGTACTGAGGGAGCGCTGCACTGTCGGAGGTGCCGTCCTTTGGATAAGATGTTAAACTGAGGCCCCATCTGCGCTCTCAGGTGGACGTAAAAGATCCCACGCCCACTATTTCAAGGAAGAGCAGGGGGAGTTCTCTCCGGTGTCCTGTCCAACATTTATCTCTCAACCAACATCACTTAAAAAAAAAAAAAAAATCAGATTATCTGGTCATTATCTCATTGCTGTTAGTGGGTTCTTGCTGTGTGCACATTGGCTGCCACGTTTCCTACATTACAATAATAACTACACTTCAAATAGTAATTAGCTGTAAAGTGCTTTGGGAGGTCTTGAAGGCGCCATATAAATGCAAGTTCTTTCTATCTTATTGAGGGGCTCGCAGTGAATCTTGTGGAGCAGCTCAGCTCTGCTTCGTAACCTTCAGGAGTACAAGACCTGTTTGGAGGACTCTCTTGATGACTCAATGCATTTTCCCCTGTATGGTACAGGGTCATATACAAACCAGGAAGGCGTTCCTGATCCGGGTCAAGTTAGCCGGGGAGGCAGCTGAGAGAAGCTACACACCACGCCTCAGCAGCAGGGACTCGTGGAAAAATGAATATAAATCAATCTGGGTCTCCATTAGCATCGCCAGCTCTGGTTGAAGGTAATCCTGGAGCTTTCATCACATGACCGCCCACCCAGTCAAACAGCCTTCTCTACACATCTCCAATATTTTTATAATTAATTGTTGAATCTCCCACCATCAACATTCTAGAGGGTCACCATTGACCAGAAACTTAACTGGACCAGCCACATAAATACTGTGGCTACAAGAGCAGGTCAGAGGCTGGGTATTCTGTGGCAAGTGTCTCACCGCCTGACTCCCCAAAGCATTTCCACCATCTACAAGGCACAAGTAAGGAGTGTGATGGAATACTCTCTACGTGCCTGGATGAGAGCAGCTCCAACAACACTCGAGAAGCGCGACCCCCATCCAGGACAACGCCGCCCACTTGATTGGCACCCCATCCACCACCGGCGTACCATGGCTGCAGTGTGTACCATCTACAAGATGCACTGCAGCAACTCCCAAACCCGCGACCTCTACCACCTAGAAGGACAAGGGCAGCAGGCGCATGGACACAGCACCATCTCTAAGTCACACACCATTCTGACTTGGAAGTATATCGCTGATCCTTCATCATCGCTGGGTCAAAATCCTGGAACTCCCTCCCTAACAGCACTGTGGGAGTACCTTCACCACGAGGACTGCAGCGGTTCAAGGTGGTGGCTCACCACCACCTTCTCGAGGGCAATTAGGGATGGGGAATAAATGCTGGTCCTGCCAGCGATGCCCACATCACATAAATGAATTAAAATAAATAAATAAAAGGTTACAAAGAAAATGAAAAAAACACACCATTTTTATTTAATACCCTGACAAGTTTCCTCCTGGGTTAATTTTAGAATTTCTGGAGACTCCAGGGAAATCCTCGAGTGTTGACAACCCTAGTTCCCGCTCCTGGTGACTATCGAGCTGGACGGTGAGGGGACAGGATTGGGCTCAGCTGGGATATCACTTTGGGTTGAAAACCTGCTGCTTTGCAGTCTCGGTGCTAACATACAGGACAAGATGTCTCTTACTTGTTCGCAGCTATGTCGTACACCTCGATGCTGCCAGTCAGCCCGCCGTCCGTGACCCCTGTTGCCACCCAGATTTTGTCCTTGTGGATCGTTGCTCCAAACAAGGAGCGGGCGGTCTTCATGGGCGACAGCTCCTTCCATTCGAACTTCTGGGGGTTGTACACGCACACTTTCTTCAAGCACTTCCTGAAAGCAATAGGTGGAGAGTCAGTCAAACGTCTGGTTTACTCCCTAAATGAAGCGGACTGTTTATCAGCACAGAAACAGCCCATCAACTCTGCTGTAAGGCGTGGCTCAGTGGGTAACACTCTCGCCTCTGAGTCAGAAGGTTGTGGGTTGAAGACTCACTCCAGAGACTTGAGTACAAAATCTAGCCTGATACGTTAAGGGAGTGCTGCACTGTCAGAGGTGCCGTCTTTCTGATGAGACAATAAACCGAGGCCCTGTCTGCCCCTCTAAGGTGGATGTAAAAGATCCTATTTATTGCGAAGAAGAGCAGGGGAGTTCTCCCTGGTGTCCTGGCCAATATTTATCCCTCAACCAACACCTAAAAACAAGTTATCTGATCATTATCACATTGCTGTTTGTGGGAGCTTGCTGTGCGCAGATTGCCTGCTGCCTTTCCTACATCACAACAGTGACTACACTCCAAAAGTACTTAATTGGCTGTGAAGTGCTTTGAGATGGCCTGATTTTGTGAAAGACACTACTTCAATATGTTTTTCTCCTCATGTGCCCTCTCGTCTAATCTCGCTCTCCATACCCTTTTAATATTCCTCTTTTTCAAGCAACTTTTAAAAGATTACACAAACTAGGGTTGTATTCCCTGGAATTTAGAAGGTTGAGGGGTAATTTGATCAAAGTTTTCAAGATATTAAGGGGAACAGAGAGGGTAGATAGAGAGAAACTATTTCTGCTGGTTGGGGAGTCTAGGACTAGGGGGCATAGTCTAAAAATTAGAGCCAGGCCTTTCAGGAGTGAAATTAGGAAACTTCTACACACAAAGGGTGGTAAAAGTTTGGAACTCTCTTCCGCAAACGGCAATTGATGCTAAATCAATTGCTAATTTTAAACTTGAGATTGATAGATTTTTGCTAACCAAAGGTATTAAGGGATATGAAGCAAAGGAGTTAGGTCGCAGATCAGCCTTGATCTCACCGAAAGGCGGAACAGGCTCGAGGGGCTCAATGGCCGCCTCCTGTTCCTATGTTCCGAACTGATTCAACAAGAGAGCAGTCCACCTTCTAACCAGCCTGTGTCCCAGGGCTGTCATCCTACTGAACTCCACAAATAAACACTAAAGCCTGCACATCTGCCGATGCACTTTATTATGGTCATATTTATGCTAATATATATGTACAAATGTATGTTGAAATGTTTAAGTGTCCTAATCCAAATTGTACACTCTTGGGAGCCGCAAGCCTACATTTCGTTGTACTGCACTTGTGCACTAACAATGACAATAAAAGTTGATTTGATTTGATTTGATTTGAATGTGGAATCTTCCTGGCCTGTGCTGAGTTAGCCAATTTCAGCCATTGGAGAGCTACAATTACTAGTAGTCTGAGAGAACTACCCACACCAAGTGTCCAGGAAACCCTGAGCTGCCCATCTCACGTGCCATCTCGTTTAATCTCGCTCTCCACAGACCCCCGAAGGTAACAGGACAGGTAGATAAGGTGGTTAAGAAGTCATACGGGATACTTGCCTTTATTAGCCGAGGCATAGAATATAAGAGCAGGGAGGTTATGCTTGAACTGTATAAAACACTAGTTAGGCCGCAGCTGGAATACTGCATGCAGTTCTGGTCACCACATTACAGAAAGGATGTGATTGCACTGGAGAGGGTGCAGAGGAGATTTACGAGGATGTTGCCTGGGCTGGGAAATTTTAGCTATGAGGAAAGATTGGATAGGCTGGGGTTGTTTTCTTTGGAACAGAGGAGGCTGAGGGGAGACCTAATTGAGGTGTATAAAATTATGAGGGGCCTAGATAGAGTGGATAGGAAGGACCTATTTCCCTTAGCAGAAGGGTCAATAACCAGGGGGCATAGATTTAAACTGGTCAGAGATTTAGAGGGGATTTGAGGAGAAATGTTTTCAGTCAGAGGGTGGTGGGGGTCTGGAACTCACTGCCTGAAAGGGTGGTAGAGGCAGAAACCCTCACCTCATGTAAAAAGTACTTGGATATTCACTTGAAGTGCCGTAACCTACAGGGCTACGGACTAAGAGCTGGGAAGTGGGATTAGGGTGGAGAGCTCTTTGTCGGCCGGCACGGACAAGATGGGCTGAATGGCCTCCTTCTGTGCTGTAAATTTGTATGATTCTATGATTCTCACTCGACCCACGTGTTCTCTATAGTGGAAGGATCCTGATCCTGTAACCCTCAATCTAGCATGTTAGTGAAATGCACAGAACTCTGTAACGTAGAATCCTAAAGTCATAGAATTGTTATATAACAGAAGGAGGCCATTCGGCCCTTTTGAAAGCCACGATTGAATCTGCCTCCGCCACCCTCTCAGGCAGTGCATTCCAGGTCCTAACCACTTGCTGCATAAAATAGTTTTTCCTCGTGTCGCCTTTGGTTCTTCTGCCAATCACCTTTAATCTGTGTCCTCTGGTTCTCGACCCTTCCCCCAATGGGAACAGTTTCTCTCTATCTACTCTGCCTAGACCCCTCATGATTTTGAACACCTCCATCAAATCTCCTCTCAACCTTCTCTGCTCTAAGGAGAACAACCCCAGCTTCTCCAGTCTATCCACATAACTGAAGTCCCTCATCCCTGGAACCATTCTTGTAAATCTTTTCTATACCCTGTCTAAGGCCTTCACATTCTTCCTAAAGTGCAGTCACCCAGAATTGGACACAATACTCCAGTTGAGGCCGAACCAGTGTTTTATAAAGGTTCATCATAACTTCCTTGCTTTTGTACGCTATGTTTCTATTTATGAAGTCCAGGATCCTGTATGCTTTTTTAACCGCTTTCTCAAACTGCCCAGCCACCTTCAACGATTTGTGCACATGCACCCCCAGGTCTCTCTGTTCCTGTGCCCCCTTTAGGATTGTACCCTTTAGTTTATATTGCCTCTCCTTGTTCTTCCTACCAAAATGTATCACTTTGCACTTAAATTTCATCTGCAACGTTTCCGCCCATTTCACCAGCCTGTCTATGTCCTCTTGAAATCTATCACTATCCTCCTCACTATACTTCCAAGTTTTGTGTCATCTGCAAATTTTAAAATTATGCCTGTACACCCAAGTCTAAGTCATTAATATAGAGTTATACAGCACAGAAAGAGGCCCTTCGGCCCATCGTGTCCGCGACAGCCATCAAACCCTGTCTATTCTAATCCCATTTTCCAGCACTTGGTCCGTAGCCTTGTATGCTATGGCATTTCAAGTGCTCATCTAAATGCTTCTTGAATGTTGTGAGGGTTCCTGCCTCTACCATCCTCCTCAGCTTTCTCTGCTCTAAGGAAAACTACTCCAGCCTGTCCAGTCTCTCTTCATAGCTGAAGTGCTCCAGCCCAGGTAACATCCTGGTGAATCTCCTCTGCACCCTCTCCAAAGCAATCACATCCCTCCTATAGTGTGGCGTCCAGAACTACACACAGTATTCCAGCTGTGGCCTAACTAGCGTTCTGTACAGCTCTATCATAACCTCCCTGCTCTTATATTCTATGCCTCGGCTAATGAAGGCAAGTATCCCATATATCAAGAAAAGCAGTGGTCCTAGTACCAACCCCTGGGGAACACAGCTGTATATCTTCCTCCAGTCCGAAAAACAACCGTTCACCACTACTCTCTGTTTCCTGTCACTTAGCCAATTTCATATCCATGCTGCCACTGTCCTTTTTATTCCATGGGCTTCAACTTTGCTAGCTAGCCTATTATTTGGCACTTTATCAAATGCCTTTTGGAAGTCCATGTACACCACATCAACTGCATTGCCCTCATCAACCCTCTCTGTTACTTCATCAAAAAACTCAAGCAAACATGATTTGCCTTCAACAAATCTGTGCTGGCTTTCCTTAATTAATCCACACTTGTCCAAGTGACTGTTAACTTTGTCCCGGATTATCGTTTCTAAAAGCTTCCCCAGTACCAAGGTTAAACTGACTGGCCTGTAGTTACTGGGTTTATCCTTGCACCCTTTTTTGAACAAGGGTGTAACATTTGCAATTCTCCAGTCCTCTGGCACCGCCCCAATTTCTAAGGAGGATTGGAAGATTATGACCAGTACCTCCGCGATTTCCTCCTTAACCTCCCTCAGCATCCTAGGATGCATCCCATCTGCTCCTGGTGACATACCTAATTTAAGTACAGCCAGTCTTTCTAGTACCTCCTCTTTATCAATTTTTATCTCATCCAGTATCTCCACTACCTCCTCTTTCACTATGACTTTGGCAGCATCGTCTTCCTTGGTGAAGACAGATGCAAAGTATTAATTTAGTACCTCAGCCGCACCCTCTGCCTCCCTGCGTAGGTCTCCATTTTGGTCCCTAATCAGCCCCACCCCTCCTTTTACTACCTGTTTGTTATTTATATGCCTATAACAGCCTCATTGTATGTAACTGTAAGGGAAACATTAATAGGCTGTAACGCAAGACCAGCTTGTAAACCACTGAATTCAATAAAACCCCTTAGATAGATGGAAAAATAGTGGTGACGTGGTGCCAAAAGTGGAGTGAGCCTTTGGTGCAGTGGTTGCATTCTAGCCTCTGGGCCTGACAGGTGCAGCGTTTGAACCCCACTCCAGACAGTCCCGGTGAGTGAAATCTGGGCTCCAGCTCTGAATTCTGGGCTGACATCCAATGGGATACTTGCGTCTGGTGGGTGTGGGTGGCACCCCCTTCCCCCCACCACCACATCATATGTTCATAGAATTTACAGCAGATAAACAGGCCATTCGGCCCATCAGGCCCATGCTGTTGTTTATGCTCCACCTGAGCCTCCTCCCACCCTTCTTCATTTAACCCCATCAAGAGAAAACCAAGGGTGTGACGAGAATGAGGAACTTAAAGAAATGATTATTAGTAAAAAAAAAACAGTACTAGCAAAATTAATGGGACTAAAAGTCGATAAATCCCAAGGATTTACATCCTAGGGTTTTGAAAGAGGTGGCCATTGGAATAGTGGACGCATTGGTTGTCATCTTCCAAAATTCTATAGATTCTGGAATGGTTCCTGCAGATTGGAGGATAGCAAATGTAACCCCGCTATTTAAGAAAGGAGGAAGAGAGAAAACGGGGAACTACAGACCCGTTAGCCTCACATCAGTAGTTGGGAAAATGCTGGAATCTATTATAAAGGATGCAATAACTGGGCACTTAGAAACTAATAGTAAGATTGGGCAGCGTCAACATGGATTTATGAAAGGGAAATCTTGTTTGACAAACCTATTGGAGTTCTTTGAGGATGCAACTAGTGGAGTAGACAAAGGGGAACCGGTAGATGTGGTGTATCTGGATTTTCAGAAGGCCTTCGATAAGGTCCCACACAAGAGGTTGATGAACAAAATTAGGGCACATGGAATTGGGGGTAATATACTAGCATGGATTGAGAATTGGTTAACAGACAGAAAACAAAGAGTAGGGATAAATGGGTCTTTTTCAGGATGGCAGGCTGTGACTAGTGGGGTACCACAAGGATCGGTGCTTGGGCCCCAGCTATTCACAATCTATATCAATGATTTGGATGAAGGGACTAAATGTAACATTTCCATATTTGCTGATGATACAAAGCTAGGTGGCAGTGTCAGTTGCGAAAAGGATGTGAAGAGGCTTCAAGGGGATCTCGACAGGCTCAGTGAGTGGGCGAGAACATGGCAGATGGAATATAATGTGGATAAATGTGAGGTTATCCACTTTGGTAGAAAAAACAGAAAGGCAGAGTATTTCCTAAATGGTGACAGATTGGGGAATGCAGATGCTCAAAGGGACCTGGGTGTCCTTGTACATGAGTCACTGAAAGTGAATGTGCAGGTGCAGCAAGCCATTAGGAAGGCAAATGGTATGCTGGCCTTCATTACAAGAGGATTTGAGTACAGGAGTAAAGAAGTCTTACTCCAATTATATAGGGCCTTGGTGAGACCACACCGGGAGTACTGTGTACAATTTTGGTCTCCTTACCTAAGGAAGGATATACTTGCCATAGAGGGAGTGCAACGAAGGTTCACGAGATTGATTCCTGAGATGGTGGGACTGTCGTATGAGAAGAGATTGAGTAAGCTAGGCCTGTATTCTCTTGAATTCAGAAGAATGAGAGGGGATCTCATTGAAGCATACAAAATTATCACAGGGCTTGATAGGATGGATGCTGGGAGAATGTTTCCCTTGGCTGGGGAGTCTAGGACCAGAGGCCACAGCCTCAGGATAAAGGGTAGGCCATTCAGGACTGAGATGAGAAGAAATTTCTTCACACAGAGGGTGGTGAATCTTTGGAATTCTCTACCCAGAGGGCTGTGGAGGCTCAGTCATTGGGTATATTCAAAACAGAAGTCGATAGATTTCTGACTGGTAAAGGCATCAAGGGATATGGTGATAAGGCCGGTGAATGGAGTTGAGGCAGAAGATCAGCCATGATCTCATTGAATGGCGGAGCAGGCTCGAAGGGCTGAATGGCCTACTCCTGCTCCTATTTCTTATGTTCTTCTTACGTTTTAACATATCTTTCTAATCCTTTCTCATTCATATGCTTATCTAGCTTCCCCTTAAATGCATCTATGCTATTTGCCTTCACTACTCCTAGTGATAGTGATGGGCTGTGGGAGCCCATAAAACCCTCTCGCCGTATTGGACTAACCACCCTATCGGCTGGTATAAAGAGGGTTACGGCCATGGAAGGAGCGTTCATCTCGCGGCCTCTCAGACTGCACTACCTCCACTACTTCACACTGCTCTTTCCAAGGGAAGAGTGAGAAGATGCAAAATGATGATGATGATGGTCCAAACATGGGTTTTAATGGCCTGGAGAGATGGTAGGAGGGAGAGAACTGAGGAGGCCACAGTTTTGAAGTCTTGGGAAGGAATGAGTCGGACTGAGAGTAGGAGAAGGTGTGATGAGGTAGGACCTCAACACAGTGATCTTCTTCTAAGGATGAAGGTCCAGGAAGATGGACTGAGTGCTGTCCATCACTTTGAGTGGACCTGCTGCAATTCAAGAGCTCGTCGCATAGGTGGCGGTTAAGGGCGGAAATGGATTCAACCAGATCTCAGATCTCTTTAGATTTGCTTTAGGTTATTTGAAAAAAATATTTAAACGTAAAAATGAAGAGAGACACTTACTTGTCTATTCTTTTCCCTCCTATTACATACACCAGTCCATTGTGAGACACCACAGAATGGCCGTACACTTCATATGGAAGTGGGTCCGATTCTCCCCACTTAAACGTGCTGGAAATAGAAAGAGATTGTTTTTAACAACATGTATAGGAAAACATAAAGGAACAAGGGTGTCTCGGGGTGTGTGTCAGTATTTACAGAGTGTCCCCAAGAGTGTGTCAGTATTTGCAGAGGGTCTCGGGAAATGTGTCAGTATTTACAGAGGGTCCTCAAGAGTGTGTCAGTATTTACAGAGGGTCTCGGGGAGTGTGTCAGTATTTACAGAGGGTCTCGGGGAGTGTGTCAGTATTTACAGGAAGTCCCTGGGAGTGTGTCAGTACTTACAGGGGGTCTCGGGGAGTGAGTCAGTATTTACAATGGGTCTCGGGGAGTGTGTCAGTATTTACAGAGAGTCTCGAGGAGTGTGTCAGTATTTACAGGGGGTCTCGTGTTGTGTGTCAGTATTTACAGAGGGTCTCGGGGAGTGTGTCAGTATTTACAGAGGGTCTCGAGTGTGTCAGTATTTACAGGGGGTCTCGGGGAGTGTGTCAGTATTTACAGGGGGTCTCCGGGAGTGTGTCAGTATTTACAGAGGGTCTCGGGGAGTGTGTCAGTATTTACAGAGTGTCTCGGGGAGTGTGTCAGTATTTACGGGGGGTCTTGGGGAGTGTGTCAGTATTTTCAGGGGGTCTGGGGGAGTGTGTCAGTATTTACAGGGGGTCTCGAGGAGTGTGTCAGTATTTACAGAGGGTCTCGGGGAGTGTGTCAGTATTTACAGGGGGTCTCGGGGAGTGTGTCAGTATTTACAGAGGGTCTCAGGGAGTGTGTCAGTATTTACAGAGGGTCTCGGGGAGTGTGTCTGTATTTACAAAGGGTCTCAGGGAGTGTGTCTGTATTTACAGAGGGTCTCGGGGACTGTGTCTGTATTTACAGAGGGTCTCGGGGAGTGTGCCTGTATTTACAGAGGGTCTCGGGGAGTGTGTCAGTATTTACAGAGGGTCTCGGGGAGTGTGTCTGTATTTACAGAGGGTGTCGGGGAGTGTGTCTGTATTTACAGAGGGTCTCGGGGAGTGTGTCAGTATTTACAGAGGGTCTCGGGGAGTGTGTCAGTATTTACAGGGGGTCTCGGGGAGTGTGTCAGTATTTACAGAGGGTCTCGGGGAGTGTGTCTGTATTTACAGAGGGTCTCGGGGAGTGTGTCTGTATTTACAGAGGGTCTCGGGGAGTGTGTCAGTATTTACGGGGGGGTCATAGAGTTTTACAGCACAGAAAGAGGCCCTTAGGCCCATCGGGTCTTGGGGAGTGTGTCAGTATTTATGGGGGGGTCTCGGGGAGTGTGTCAGTATTTACAGAGGGTCTCGGGGAGTGTGTCTGTATTTACAGAGGGTCTCGGGGAGTGTGTCAGTATTTACAGGGGGTCTCGGGGAGTGTGTCAGTATTTACAGGGGGTCTCGGGGAGTGTGTCAGTATTTACAGGGGGTCTCGGGGAGTGTGTCAGTATTTACAGGGGGTCTCGGGGTGTGTGTCTGTATTTACAGAGGGGCTCGGGGAGTGTGTCAGTATTTACAGGGGGTCTCGGGGAGTGTGTCAGTATTTACAGGGGGTCTCGGGGAGTGTGTCAGTATTTACAGGGGGTCTCGGGGAGTGTGTCTGTATTTCCAAAGTGTCTCGGGGAGTGTGTCAGTATTTACAGGGGGTCTCGGGGAGTGTGTCAGTATTTACAGGGGGTCTCGGGGAGTGTGTCCGTATTTACAGGGGGTCTCGGGGAGTGTGTCTGTATTTACAGGGGGTCTCGGGGAGTGTGTCAGTATTTACAGAGGGTCTCGGGGAGTGTGTCAGTATTTACAGAGGGTCTCGGGGAGTGTGTTAGTATTTACAGGGGGTCTCGGGGACTGTGTCTGTATTTACAGGGGGTCTCGGGGAGTGTGTCAGTATTTACAAAGGGTCTCGGGGAGTGTGCCAGTATTTCCAGAGGGTCTCGGGGAGTGTGTTAGTATTTACAGAGGGTCTCGAGTGTGTCAGTATTTACAGGGGGTCTCGGGGAGTGTGTCAGTATTTACAGAGGGTCTCGGGGAGTGTGTCTGTATTTACAGAGGGTCTCGGGGAGTGTGTCAGTATTTACAGGGGGTCTCGGGGAGTGTGTCAGTATTTACAGGGGGTCTCGGGGAGTGTGTCAGTATTTACAGGGGGTCTCGGGGAGTGTGTCAGTATTTACAGGGGGTCTCGGGGAGTGTGTCTGTATTTACAGAGGGGCTCGGGGAGTGTGTCAGTATTTACAGGGGGTCTCGGGGAGTGTGTCAGTATTTACAGGGGGTCTCGGGGAGTGTGTCAGTATTTACAGGGGGTCTCGGGGAGTGTGTCTGTATTTCCAAAGTGTCTCGGGGAGTGTGTCAGTATTTACAGGGGGTCTCGGGGAGTGTGTCAGTATTTACAGAGGGTCTCCAGGAGTGTGTCAGTATTTACAGGGGTTTCGGGGAGTGTGTCAGTATTTACAGGGGGGCTGGGGGAGTGTGTCAGTATTTACAGGGGGTCTCGGGGAGTGTGTCCGTATTTACAGGGGGTCTCGGGGAGTGTGTCTGTATTTACAGGGGGTCTCGGGGAGTGTGTCAGTATTTACAGAGGGTCTCGGGGAGTGTGTCAGTATTTACAGAGGGTCTCGGGGAGTGTGTTAGTATTTACAGGGGGTCTCGGGGACTGTGTCTGTATTTACAGAGGGTCTCGGGGAGTGTGTCAGTATTTACAGGGGGTCTCGGGGAATGTGTCAGTATTTACAAAGGGTCTCGGGGAGTGTGCCAGTATTTCCAGAGGGTCTTGGGGAGTGTGTTAGTATTTACAGAGGGTCTCGAGTGTGTCAGTATTTACAGGGGGTCTCGGGGAGTGTGTCAGTATTTACAGAGGGTCTCGGGGAGTGTGTTAGTATTTGCAGGGGGTCTCGGGGACTGTGTCTGTATTTACAGAGGGTCTCGGGGAGTGTGTCAGTATTTACAGGGGGTCTCGGGGAGTGTGTCAGTATTTACAGAGGGTCTCGGGGAGTGTGCCAGTATTTACAGGGGGTCTCGGGGAGTGTGTCACTATTTACAGGGGGTCTCGGGGAGTGTGTCAGTATTTACAGAGGGTCTCGGGGAGTGTGTCAGTATTTACAGAGGGTCTCGGGGAGTGTGTCTGTATTTACAAAGGGTCTCAGGGAGTGTGTCTGTATTTACAGAGGGTCTCGGGGACTGTGTCTGTATTTACAGAGGGTCTCGGGGAGTGTGCCTGTATTTACAGAGGGTCTCGGGGAGTGTGTCAGTATTTACAGAGGGTCTCGGGGAGTGTGTCTGTATTTACAGAGGGTGTCGGGGAGTGTGTCTGTATTTACAGAGGGTCTCGGGGAGTGTGTCAGTATTTACAGAGGGTCTCGGGGAGTGTGTCAGTATTTACAGGGGGTCTCGGGGAGTGTGTCAGTATTTACAGAGGGTCTCGGGGAGTGTGTCTGTATTTACAGAGGGTCTCGGGGAGTGTGTCTGTATTTACAGAGGGTCTCGGGGAGTGTGTCAGTATTTACGGGGGGGTCATAGAGTTTTACAGCACAGAAAGAGGCCCTTAGGCCCATCGGGTCTTGGGGAGTGTGTCAGTATTTATGGGGGGGTCTCGGGGAGTGTGTCAGTATTTACAGAGGGTCTCGGGGAGTGTGTCTGTATTTACAGAGGGTCTCGGGGAGTGTGTCAGTATTTACAGGGGGTCTCGGGGAGTGTGTCAGTATTTACAGGGGGTCTCGGGGAGTGTGTCAGTATTTACAGGGGGTCTCGGGGAGTGTGTCAGTATTTACAGGGGGTCTCGGGGAGTGTGTCTGTATTTACAGAGGGGCTCGGGGAGTGTGTCAGTATTTACAGGGGGTCTCGGGGAGTGTGTCAGTATTTACAGGGGGTCTCGGGGAGTGTGTCAGTATTTACAGGGGGTCTCGGGGAGTGTGTCTGTATTTCCAAAGTGTCTCGGGGAGTGTGTCAGTATTTACAGGGGGTCTCGGGGAGTGTGTCAGTATTTACAGGGGGTCTCGGGGAGTGTGTCAGTATTTACAGAGGGTCTCGGGGAGTGTGTTAGTATTTACAGGGGGTCTCGGGGACTGTGTCTGTATTTACAGGGGGTCTCGGGGAGTGTGTCAGTATTTACAAAGGGTCTCGGGGAGTGTGCCAGTATTTCCAGAGGGTCTCGGGGAGTGTGTTAGTATTTACAGAGGGTCTCGAGTGTGTCAGTATTTACAGGGGGTCTCGGGGAGTGTGTCAGTATTTACAGAGGGTCTCGGGGAGTGTGTCTGTATTTACAGAGGGTCTCGGGGAGTGTGTCAGTATTTACAGGGGGTCTCGGGGAGTGTGTCAGTATTTACAGGGGGTCTCGGGGAGTGTGTCAGTATTTACAGGGGGTCTCGGGGAGTGTGTCAGTATTTACAGGGGGTCTCGGGGAGTGTGTCTGTATTTACAGAGGGGCTCGGGGAGTGTGTCAGTATTTACAGGGGGTCTCGGGGAGTGTGTCAGTATTTACAGGGGGTCTCGGGGAGTGTGTCAGTATTTACAGGGGGTCTCGGGGAGTGTGTCTGTATTTCCAAAGTGTCTCGGGGAGTGTGTCAGTATTTACAGGGGGTCTCGGGGAGTGTGTCAGTATTTAGAGAGGGTCTCCAGGAGTGTGTCAGTATTTACAGGGGTTTCGGGGAGTGTGTCAGTATTTACAGGGGGGCTGGGGGAGTGTGTCAGTATTTACAGGGGGTCTCGGGGAGTGTGTCCGTATTTACAGGGGGTCTCGGGGAGTGTGTCTGTATTTACAGGGGGTCTCGGGGAGTGTGTCAGTATTTACAGAGGGTCTCGGGGAGTGTGTCAGTATTTACAGAGGGTCTCGGGGAGTGTGTTAGTATTTACAGGGGGTCTCGGGGACTGTGTCTGTATTTACAGAGGGTCTCGGGGAGTGTGTCAGTATTTACAGGGGGTCTCGGGGAATGTGTCAGTATTTACAAAGGGTCTCGGGGAGTGTGCCAGTATTTCCAGAGGGTCTTGGGGAGTGTGTTAGTATTTACAGAGGGTCTCGAGTGTGTCAGTATTTACAGGGGGTCTCGGGGAGTGTGTCAGTATTTACAGAGGGTCTCGGGGAGTGTGTTAGTATTTGCAGGGGGTCTCGGGGACTGTGTCTGTATTTACAGAGGGTCTCGGGGAGTGTGTCAGTATTTACAGGGGGTCTCGGGGAGTGTGTCAGTATTTACAGAGGGTCTCGGGGAGTGTGCCAGTATTTACAGGGGGTCTCGGGGAGTGTGTCACTATTTACAGGGGGTCTCGGGGAGTGTGTCAGTATTTACAGAGGGTCTCGGGGAGTGTGTCAGTATTTACAGAGGGTCTCGGGGAGTGTGTCTGTATTTACAAAGGGTCTCAGGGAGTGTGTCTGTATTTACAGAGGGTCTCGGGGACTGTGTCTGTATTTACAGAGGGTCTCGGGGAGTGTGCCTGTATTTACAGAGGGTCTCGGGGAGTGTGTCAGTATTTACAGAGGGTCTCGGGGAGTGTGTCTGTATTTACAGAGGGTGTCGGGGAGTGTGTCTGTATTTACAGAGGGTCTCGGGGAGTGTGTCAGTATTTACAGGGGGTCTCGGGGAGTGTGTCAGTATTTACAGAGGGTCTCGGGGAGTGTGTCTGTATTTACAGAGGGTCTCGGGGAGTGTGTCTGTATTTACAGAGGGTCTCGGGGAGTGTGTCAGTATTTACGGGGGGGTCATAGAGTTTTACAGCACAGAAAGAGGCCCTTAGGCCCATCGGGTCTTGGGGAGTGTGTCAGTATTTATGGGGGGGTCTCGGGGAGTGTGTCAGTATTTACAGAGGGTCTCGGGGAGTGTGTCTGTATTTACAGAGGGTCTCGGGGAGTGTGTCAGTATTTACAGGGGGTCTCGGGGAGTGTGTCAGTATTTACAGGGGGTCTCGGGGAGTGTGTCAGTATTTACAGGGGGTCTCGGGGAGTGTGTCAGTATTTACAGGGGGTCTCGGGGAGTGTGTCTGTATTTACAGAGGGGCTCGGGGAGTGTGTCAGTATTTACAGGGGGTCTCGGGGAGTGTGTCAGTATTTACAGGGGGTCTCGGGGAGTGTGTCAGTATTTACAGGGGGTCTCGGGGAGTGTGTCTGTATTTCCAAAGTGTCTCGGGGAGTGTGTCAGTATTTACAGGGGGTCTCGGGGAGTGTGTCAGTATTTACAGGGGGTCTCGGGGAGTGTGTCCGTATTTACAGGGGGTCTCGGGGAGTGTGTCTGTATTTACAGGGGGTCTCGGGGAGTGTGTCAGTATTTACAGAGGGTCTCGGGGAGTGTGTCAGTATTTACAGAGGGTCTCGGGGAGTGTGTTAGTATTTACAGGGGGTCTCGGGGACTGTGTCTGTATTTACAGGGGGTCTCGGGGAGTGTGTCAGTATTTACAAAGGGTCTCGGGGAGTGTGCCAGTATTTCCAGAGGGTCTCGGGGAGTGTGTTAGTATTTACAGAGGGTCTCGAGTGTGTCAGTATTTACAGGGGGTCTCGGGGAGTGTGTCAGTATTTACAGAGGGTCTCGGGGAGTGTGTCTGTATTTACAGAGGGTCTCGGGGAGTGTGTCAGTATTTACAGGGGGTCTCGGGGAGTGTGTCAGTATTTACAGGGGGTCTCGGGGAGTGTGTCAGTATTTACAGGGGGTCTCGGGGAGTGTGTCAGTATTTACAGGGGGTCTCGGGGAGTGTGTCTGTATTTACAGAGGGGCTCGGGGAGTGTGTCAGTATTTACAGGGGGTCTCGGGGAGTGTGTCAGTATTTACAGGGGGTCTCGGGGAGTGTGTCTGTATTTCCAAAGTGTCTCGGGGAGTGTGTCAGTATTTACAGGGGGTCTCGGGGAGTGTGTCAGTATTTACAGAGGGTCTCCAGGAGTGTGTCAGTATTTACAAGGGTCTCGGGGAGTGTGTCAGTATTTACAGGGGGTCTCGGGGAGTGTGTCCGTATTTACAGGGGGTCTCGGGGAGTGTGTCTGTATTTACAGGGGGTCTCGGGGAGTGTGTCAGTATTTACAGAGGGTCTCGGGGAGTGTGTCAGTATTTACAGAGGGTCTCGGGGAGTGTGTTAGTATTTACAGGGGGTCTCGGGGACTGTGTCTGTATTTACAGAGGGTCTCGGGGAGTGTGTCAGTATTTACAGGGGGTCTCGGGGAATGTGTCAGTATTTACAAAGGGTCTCGGGGAGTGTGCCAGTATTTCCAGAGGGTCTTGGGGAGTGTGTTAGTATTTACAGAGGGTCTCGAGTGTGTCAGTATTTACAGGGGGTCTCGGGGAGTGTGTCAGTATTTACAGAGGGTCTCGGGGAGTGTGTTAGTATTTGCAGGGGGTCTCGGGGACTGTGTCTGTATTTACAGAGGGTCTCGGGGAGTGTGTCAGTATTTACAGGGGGTCTCGGGGAGTGTGTCAGTATTTACAGAGGGTCTCGGGGAGTGTGCCAGTATTTACAGTGGGTCTCGGGGAGTGTGTCACTATTTACAGGGGGTCTCGGGGAGTGTGTCAGTATTTACGGGGGGTCTCGGGGAGTGTGTCAGTATTTACGGGGGGTCTCGGGGAGTGTGTCAGTATTTACAGGGGGTCTCGGGGAGTGTGTCAGTATTTACAGGGGGTCTCGGGGAGTGTGTCAGTATTTACAGGGGGTCTCGGTGAGTGTGTCAGTATTTACAGGGGATCTCGGGGAGTGTGTCAGTATTTACAGAGGGTCTCGTGTTGTGTGTCAGTATTTACAGGGGGTCTCGGGGGGTGTGTCACTATTTACAGGGGATCTCGGGGAGTGTGTCTGTATTTACAGAAGGCCTCGGGGAGTGTGTCAGTATTTACAGGGGATCTCGGGGAGTGTGTCAGTATTTACAGGGGGTCTCGGGGAGTGTGTCAGTATTTACAGAGGGTCTTGGGGAGTGTGTCAGTATTTACAGAGGGTCTCGGGGAGTGTGTCATTATTTACAGGGGGTCTCGGGGAGTGTGTCAGTATTTACAGGGGGTCTCGGGGAGTGTGTCTGTATTTACAGGGGGTCTCCGGGTGTGTGTCAGTATTTACAGGGGGTCTCGGCGAGTGTGTCAGTATTTACAGGGGTCTCTGGGAGTGTGTCAGTATTTACAGGAGGTCTCGGGGAGTGTGTCAGTATTTACAGGGGGTCTCGGGGAGTGTGTCTGTATTTACAGGGGGTCTCCGGGAGTGTGTCAGTATTTACAGGGGGTCTCGGGGAGTGTGTCAGTATTTACAGGGGTCTCTGGGAATGTGTCAGTATTTACAGGGGGTCTCGGGGAGTGTGTCAGTCTTTACAGAGGGTCTCGGGGAGTGTGTCAGTATTTACAGAGGGTCTCGGGGAGTGTGTCAGTATTTACAGGGGATCTCGGGGAGTGTGTCAGTATTTACAGAGTCTCGGGGAGTGTGTCAGTAGTTACAGAGGGTCTCGGGGAGTGTGTCAGAATTTAGAGAGGGTCTCAGGGAGTGTGTCAGTATGTACAGGGGGTCTCGGGGAGTGTGTCAGTATTTACAGAGGGTCTCGGGGAGTGTGTCAGTATTTACAGAGGGTCTTGGGGAGTGTGTCAGTATTTACAGAGAGTCTCGGGGAGTGTATCAGTATTTACAGAGTGTCTCGGGGAGTGTGTCAGTATTTACAGAGGGTCTCGGAGTGTATCAGTATTTACAGGGGGTCTCGGGGAGTGTGTCAGTATTTACAGAGGGTCTCGGGGAGTGTGTCAGTATTTACAGAGGGTCTCGGAGTGTGTCAATATTTACAGAGGGTCTTGGAGTGTGTCAGTATTTACAGGGAGTCTCGGGGAGTGTGTCAGTATTTACAGAGGGTCTCAGGGAGTGTGTCAGTATTTACAGAGGTTCTCGGGGAGTGTGTCAGTATTTACAGAGAGTCTCGGGGAGTGTGTCAGTATTTTCACAGGGTCTCGGGGAATGCGTTAAGCGGTCCTGGGAGTATTTTTGTATGTGTATGGATGTGTCTGGTTGGCTGTCTGGTCTTTCATCTGTTAAATGTATTCAGACAGAATAGCCCACTTCTCATGTGGTGATGGAGAGTGTTTACCGCTTTTCCGGTTACATTTAATGTTTTCTAAGAAGGCTAAATGGAAACTTAACAGAGTTTAGGAGAGGGCTTTAAACTAAATCGTCGGGGGGTGGGGGGAGGATCCAGGTGAGCGGGAATTAAAAAAGTCAATGAGAAATGAGAAAGCAATAGAGCAGGATAGAGATGGGGAAATAATAACCAGAGTGTGACAGGAAGGGACAGAATGTTTAAAAATAAGAGTGCAACAGAAAATGGGGCCAAAAGAAGGAGAAATGGTAAAAAGACAAGTTAAAAGCTCTATATCTGAATGCACGCAGCATTCGTAACAAGATAGATGAGTTGACGGCACAAATAGATACAAATGGGTATGACCTGATCGCCATTACAGAGACGTGGTTGCAAGATCAGGCTGGGAACTGGATATTCCAGGTTATTTGACAATTCGGAAGGAGAGACAGAAAGGAAAGGGAGGTGGGGTGGCTTTGTTGGTAAAGGATGGGATCAGTGCAGTGGTGAGAAGTGATATTGGCTCAGAAGATCAAGATGCATTTTCTGTTGTTATTTAAGATGTAGAATCAGTTTGGGTGGAGATAATAAAAAATAATAAAGGGAAAAAGTCTCTGGTGGGCGTAGTCGACAGGCCCCCGAACAGTAGCAAAACTGTTGGACAGAGTATAAATCAACAAATAATAGAGGCTTGTAAAAAAGGTACAGTAATAATCATGGGTGATTTTAATCTCCATATTGATTGGACAAATCAAATTGGCCATGGTAGTCTTGAGGAGGAGTTCATAGAGTGCATCCGGGATGGTTTCCGAGAACAGTATGTAATGGAACCGACCAGGGAGCAGGCTATCTTGGATCTGGTACTATGTAATGAGACAGAATTAATAAATGATCTCATAGTAAAGGATCCTCTAAGAAAGAGTGATCATAGCACGGTTGAATTTCAAATTCAGTTGGAGGGTGAGAAGGTTGTATCTCGAACCAGTGTCCTGATCTTAAACAAAGGCAATTACAATGGCATGAGGACAGAACTGGCTAAAGTGGACTGGGAAAATAAATTAAAGGGTAAGACATTTCAAATGCAGTGGCGGACATTTAAGGAGATATTTCATAACTCTCAACAAAAATATATTCCAGTGAGAAAGAAAGATTTTAAGAGAAGGGAGCACCATCCGTGGCTAACTAAGGAAGTAAAGGATGGTATCAAATTGAAAATGAAGGCATACAGTGTTGCCAAGATTGGTGGGAGACCAGAGGATTGGGAAATTTTAAAAAACCAGCAAAGGATGACTAAAAAAAAAGAGAGAAGATCAATTATGAGAGTAAACTGGCAAGAAACATTAAAACAGATAGTAAGAGCTTCTACAGGTATATGAAAAGGAAGAGGGTAGCTAAAGTAAACGTTGGTCCCTTAGAGGATGAGACTGGGGAATTAATAATGGGGAAATGGCAGAGACTCTGAACAAATATTTTGTATCTGTCTTCACGGTAGAAGACACTAACAACGTCCCAATAATGGATAATCAAGGGGCCACAGGGAGGGGGGATCTAAAGACTATCACTAAGATGGCGCCCGAGACGGTCCGGTGCTAGCGCGCTCTCCCTGCTTTGGGCGGCCCGCTCTCGCCGCTCGCTCCCACAACCGGAGCGAGGTGTTCGGCGAGTCGGGCGGAGGCAGCACAGCGCGGCAAGCAGCAGCAGCCACGTCGACCCGCTAGGGCACGTCGGCCGGCCGCTCCTCAGCGGGAAGGGATTCCGACCGGGAGGAGGGGAGCTGAGCATGGCGGCCAGAGGCTGGACTGGAAGCGGGAGAAGCAGGCCTGGGCTGTCGGACCGTGGAGCCGGCGACGGTGAGGTGGAGGCCGCGGCAACCGGAGGATGTGTTCGGCAAGTCGGGCGGAGGAGCGCAGCGCATCGGGATGCAGCAGCAGACTCGACGACTCGCAGTCCGACTGTGTAGGATTCGCAAAATCCAGGAAAATACAGCCTACATTTTAAAACCCCTGAAATGGCCACATTTTTAAGAGCACAAGATGGAGTCGGCAGATCGCATGACTCATTTCAGAAGGACATACCACTGCAATACCTTAAAGAAACCTGAGTCACCACCGATTGGAAAATTCCAGACTAACTGCAATTGATATGGTAATAAAGGTAGCAGCAGTAACGAAGTCAAAAACAAAGGACTTGCACTTGAAAAGGTCATATTAATCGCCAGATAAACGTAAACCCATCACTGAAATCACAGAGCACAGACAAGACCCATTATCTGCATCAAACTCAGCGGGACACGGGACATAACCCATCAGTTTGGTTTCGGCCACGATTAAAGTCGTTAAACTAAAGTACCAGCTTTTGTCAAAGTAGCCGGCCCAAAACTTTGACAAAAGAAAACCCCTGATTTGGCGCCAAAGATAAGGGCAAGGAAACAGTATAACCGTTGGGGGAAAATCGCCGGGCAGAAGGTACGATCGGAGGCAGAGAACAACGAGAGGTTAAGGTTAAGTTGAACGGTTCGAGTGGAGAGGTCCGATTAGGAGGTTCGATTACGGTTCGAGGAGCACGGAGGTTCTACAAGTTCGAGCAGGAGAGCAGGTTCAGGAGCCCGTCCCAGAAGGAAGATCAATCGGGAATCCCGGAAGCTACAGGAGCACCAAGGTCGAGGACAGTTTTAAAACCCTGGTGAGCATAGAGGCCCAACTCCACCTAGCTGACCTAGTAGAGGGATACTTTAGAGACGGGAGGGTTTTAATATTAAGGGCTTTGTAATCGGGAGTGTTATTCATCCTTCGTTGTGCCGCGCGCTTTCCCCACCCCCGTTTTATTATACCGCAGCTAATGAATTGATGTATTTTAAGATAGAGTAATTCTTGTGTGTTAAATTTTAGTTCCCATTGGGAGGCGTGTTAATGATTTTGTCTGTGTTGTTTCTTTGTTCCCTGTGTTTTTATTCTCCTTATAAATAAAGAAACCATTAATTTTAAAACCTACCTTGTCTCACCTGATCCATTTGTCTTCCGAGTCACAAGTTGGGCCAACACATCAAGGTAGTCTGGCAATAAGCCCAGTGTCTAGAATCAGTGAGGGGGGAGCGCTTCGAAACCGCTCACGAGCAGTGTGAAATCAAGAATCGATCTCGCACACCACAAGCTCGTTAAAAAGACCCCTTACACTGGGAGGAGGGGAGCCGGGAATGGTGGCCAGAGGGTGAGCGGGAGAAGCAGGCCACCGCACGTGGAGCCGAGCCGGCAACAGTGAGGAGGACGGAGCGGCTGAGGGACATCGTGCTCCCACTGCCACTGGATGCCAAAGAATTGACTTTCTGAACACGGCGCTGTAAAAATAGCTGACGTGTCTCGGTGAGCTCCCGCAGCTTTATTGTGGGAGTGATTGGGGAGTAAGCATTCCATTGTACTAGTTACATATGGCAAATAAAGAATCTTGAATCTTGAATCTTGAAATAGTACTTGGTAAAATAATGGGACTAAAAGACGACAAGTCCCCTGGACCAGATGGCCTGCATCCCAGGGTCTTAAAAGAAGTGGCTGCAGAGATAGTGGATCCATTGGTTGCATTATACCAAAATTCCCTGGACTCTGGAGAGGTTCCAGCGGATTGGAAAACTGCAAATGTAGCACCCCTATTTAAGAAAGGAGGGAGACAGAAAGCAGGAAACTATAGACCAGTTAGCCTAACATCTGTCGTTGGGAAAATGCTGGAGTCCTTCATTAAAGAAGCAGTAGCAGGGCATTTGGAAAATCATGACGTATGAGGGGAGATTGTGTCGATTGGGCTTATACTCACTGGAGTATAGAAGATTGAGAGGGGATCTCATCGAAACCTATAAAATTCTGTCAGGCCTGGACAGACTAGATGCAGGAAGGATGTTTCCGATGGCCAGGGAGTCCAGAACTAGGGGTCATAATCTAAGGATAAGGAGTAAGCCATTTAGGACTGAGATGAGGAGGAATTTCTTCACCCAGAGAGTGGTGAACCTGTGGAATTCGCTGCCACAGAGGGCAGTGGAGGCCAGTTCATTAAATATATTCAAGAAGGAGTTGGATATATTTCTTAAGGCTAAGGGGATCAAGGGATATGGGGAAAAGGCAGGGACAAGGTACTGAATTTGGATGATCAGCCATGATCTCATTGAATGGCGGAGCAGGCTCGAGGGGCCGAATGGCCTACTCCTGCACCTATCTTCTATGTTTCTATCATAATGTAGTCAAGCAGAGTCAACATGGTTTTATGAAAGGGAAATCATGGTTAACCAATTTGCTGGAGTTCTTTGAGGAGGTACCGAGCAGGGTGGACAAAGGTGAACCAGTGGATGTGGTGTATTTGGATTTCCAGAAGGCATTCGATAAGGTGCCACATAAAAGGTTACTGCATAAGATAAGAGTTCACGGAATTGGGGGTAATATATTAGCATGAATAGAGAATTGGCTAACTAACAGAAAGCAGAGAGTCGGGATAAATGGGTCATTTTCCGGTTGGCAAAAGGTAACTAGTGAGGTGCCACAGGGATCGGTGCTCGGGCCTCAACTATTTACAATCTACATTAATGACTTGGATGAAGGGACCGAGTGTAATGTAGCCAAGTTTGCGGATGATACAAAGATGGGTGGGAAAGCAAGTTGTGCAGAGGACTCAAAGAACCTGCAAAGGGATATAGACAAGCTAAGTGAGTGGGCAAACATTTGGCAGATGGAGTATAATGTGGGAAAGTGCGAGGTTATACACTTTGGCAGGAAAAATTAAAAAGCAAATTATTATTTAAATGGAGAGAGATTACAAAATGCTACAGTTCAGAGGGACCTGGGGGTTCTTGTGCATGAAACACAAAAAGTTAGCATGCAGGTTGCCTTATCTGAGGAAGGATGTTCTTGCCATGGAAGGAGTACAGCGAAGATTCACCAGGCTAATACCTGGGATGGCAGGAATGACGTACGAGGAGAGATTGGGTCGATTGGGCTTGTACTCACTGGAGTTTAGAAGAATTAGAGGGGATCTCATCGAAACCTATAAAATTCTGTCAGGCCTGGACAGACTAGATGCAGGAAGGATGTTCCCGATGGCCGGGGAGTCCAGAACTAGGGGTCATAGTCTAAGGATAAGGGGTAAGCCATTTAGGACTGAGATGAGGAGGAATTTCTTCACCCAGAGAGTGGTGAACCTGTGGAATTCTCTACCACAGAAGGCAGCGGAGGCCAGTTCATTAAGTATATTCAAGAAAGAGTTGGATATATTTCTTAAGGCTAAAGGGATCAAGGGATATGGGGAGAAGGCAGGAATGGGGTACTGAATTTGGATGATCAGCCATGATCTCATTGAATGGCGGAGCAGGCTCGAGGGGCCGAATGGCCTACTCCTGCTCCTATCTTCTATGTTTCTATGTAGGTACAGCAAGTAATCAAAAAGGCAAATGAAATGTTGGCCTTTATTACAAGGGGGTTGGAGTGTAAAAACAGGGAAGTCCTGCTACAACTGTACAGGGTATTGGTGAGACCACACCTCGAGTACTGCGTACAGTTTTGGTCTCCTTATTTAAGGAAGGATATACTTGCATTGGAGGCAGTTCAGAGACGATTCACTAGGTTAATTGCTGAGATGAGGGGGTTGACTTATGAGGAAAGGTTGAGTAGGCTGGGCCAATACTCATTGGAATTTAGAAGAATGAGAGGTGATCTTATTGAAACATATAAGATACTGAGGGGCCTCGACAAGGTAGATGCAGAGAGGATGTTTCCCCTCATGGGGAAATCTAGAACTCAGGGGCACAGTTTCAGAATAAAGGGTCGCCCTTTTAGAACTGAGATGAGGAGGAATTTCTTCTCTCAGAGGGTCGTAAATCTGTGGAATTCTCTGCCCCAGAGAGCTGTGGAGGCTGGGTCATTAAATACATTTAAGGTGGAGACAGACAGATTTTTGCAAGATAAGGGAGTGAAGGGTTATGGGGAGCGGGCAGGGAAGTGGCTTTGAGCCCAAGATCAGCCATGATCTTATTGAATGGCAGAGCAGGCTCGAGGGGCCAAGTGGCCTATTCCTGCTCCTATTTCTTATGTTCTTATGTTTTTAATAACGAAGATATTTGATAAATGAACAGGTAAATGATACTCTCGCAAATGGAAGCTTTGTTTAATGTTTTACTGGTGATTTATTCAGGTTAAAATAACCGGTGGAACTCGCTTGTGACTCAACTCAACAAAATCAGTGTGAGGCTGACCAGTGACGTCCCCAATAAGGGAAGTGTGCGTCTAGGCCCCGCAGACCAGTGACGTCCCCAATAAAGGAAGTGTGCGCCTGGGCCCCGCAGACCAGTGACGTCCCCAATAAAGGAAGTGTGCGTCTGGGCCCCGCAGATCAGTGACGTCCCCAATAAGGGAAGTGTGCGTCTGGGCCCCGCAGACCAGTGACGTCCCCAATAAGGGAAGTGTGCGTCTGGGCCCTGCAGACCAGTGACGTCCCCATTAAAGGAAGTGTGCATCTGGGCCCCGCAGACCAGTGATGCCCCCAATAAAGGAAGTGTGCATCTAGGCCCCGCAGACCAGTGACGTCCCCAATAAGGGAAGTGTGCGTCTAGGCCCCGCAGACCAGTGACGTCCCCAATAAAGGAAGTGTGCGTCTGGGCCCCGCAGACCAGTGGCGTCCCCAATAAAGGAAGTGTGCGGCTGGGCCCCGCAGACCAGTGACGTCCCCAATAAAGGAAGTGTGCGTCTGGGCCCCGCAGGCCAGTGACGTCCCCAATAAGGGAAGTGTGCGTCTAGGCCCCGCAGACCAGTGACGTCCCCAATAAAGGAAGTGTGCGTCTAGGCCCCGCAGACCAGTGACGTCCCCAATAAGGGAAGTGTGCGTCTGGGCCCCGCAGACCAGTGACGTCCCCAATAAGGGAAGTGTGCGTCTGGGCCCCGCAGACCAGTGATGTCCCCATTAAAGGAAGTGTGCGTCTGGGCCCCGCAGACCAGTGACGTCCCCAATAAAGGAAGTGTGCGTCTGGGCCCCGCAGACCAGTGACGTCCCCAATAAAGGAAGTGTGCGTCTGGGCCCCGCAGACCAGTGACGTCCCCAAAAAAGGAAGTGTGCGCTGGGCCCCGCAGACCAGTGACGTCCCCAATAAGGGAAGTGTGCGTCTGGGCCCCGCAGACCAGTGACGTCCCCAATAAGGGAAGTGTGCGTCTGGGCCCTGCAGACCAGTGACGTCCCGAATAAAGGAAGTGTGCGTCTGGGCCCCGCAGACCAGTGACGTCCCCAATAAAGGAAGTGTGTGTCTGGGCCCCGCAGACCAGTGACGTCCCCAATAAGGGAAGTGTGCGTCTGGGCCCCGCAGACCAGTGACGTCCCCAATAAAGGAAGTGTGTGTCTGGGCCCCGCAGACCAGTGACGTCCCCAATAAGGGAAGTGTGCGTCTGGGCCCCGCAGACCAGTGACGTCCCCAATAAGGGAAGTGTGCGTCTGGGCCCCGCAGACCAGTGACGTCCCCAATAAGGGAAGTGTGTGTCTGGGCCCCGCAGACCAGTGACATCCCCAATAAGGGAAGTGTGCATCTGGGCCCCGCAGACCAGTGACGTCCCAATAAAGAAACCAATAGGTGCATTTCTATAGCGCCTTTCACAACCTCAGGACGTCCCAAAGTGCTTTGCAGCCAATGAAGTACTTATGAAATGTGGTCACTGTTGTAATGTAGGAAACACGGCAGCCAATTTGCGCACAGCAAGCTCCCACAAACAGCAATGAAATAAATGACCAGATAATCTGTGTTTTTTTTCATACAGGTGTTGGTTGAGGGATAAATATTGCCCAGGACACCGGCGAGAACTCCCCTGCTCGTCTTCGAAATAGTGGCCGTGGGATCTTTTCCGTCCACTTGTGGGGGCAGACGGAGCCTCGGTTTAACGTCTCATCCGAAAGACGGCACCTCCGACAGTGCAGCACTCCCTCAGCACTGCACCGGGAGTGTCAGCACTGGATTATGTGCTCAAGTCTCCAGACTGGGGTTCAGAACTCACAACCTTCTGACTCCGGGGCGAGAGCGCTACCCACTGAGCCACAGCTGACCCTTGTGTGACAGACAGGTCCGCGTGACTCGGCCGCACATCGAGTTCATCAAGTTGAGCCGTCTGGGGGCGGGGAGGGAGGGTGGAACCACGCCTGTTATTTTAATTGAAGTGAAACACTGGCAAAGGCCTTGGCCGAATACTCAGGATGTTCCATCTGATGGGAGAGTCCGTTACCTCGATTTACGCCCCGTTCATAAACACCTACTGTCGGTCATAGCACATCACTGTGTCCAGCGTCTGCTCCTTTCCATTCACTTCCTTCCCTCCAATAACGTAGATGGCGTTTTCAGCTTCACCCAGACCGAAAAGACATCGTGGCGAAGGCAAGGCCGGCATCCCCAGCCAGTCAGAGTCCAGGTGGTCAAACTGTCCACAGGACAAGATTCAATATTAGAAAGGAAGAACAGACTCGCAGCTTACACAGCACGCCTCAGGGTATCCAATAAAATACTTCTTGAAACACAACTTCGTTTTTTTTTGTGGCCAAACACTTCAGACTGATACCTGGGATGGCAGGGATGACGTATGAAGAGAGATTGAGTCGATTAGGCTTATATTCACTAGAGTTTAGAAGAATGAGAGGGGATTGACGTAAGAAAACTACTAGGCACTTGGTCTAAGCGTTAAACAAAGCTTTACTCAACTGTTTTACAACATGGAGGTCTGGTTGTGTCCTTCACTAGTTCCTGTTAAGAATGTCCCGTGCAAGCTGGGCCCGTGCCCGAGTATTTATGCTCTCCCTGGACAGCGCCACCCATAGGCCACTCAGTATTATTTCATAAGTCTTTCATGAATGAATGATTCATGTCAGGGATCTCATTGAAACTTATAAAATTCTAACAGGACTAGACAGACTAGATGCAGGAAGGATGTTCCCAATGGCGGGGGAGTCCAGAACCAGGGGTCACAGTCTAAGGATAAGGGGTAAGCCATTTAGGACAGAAATGAGGAGGAATTTCTTCACCCAGAGAGTGGCGAACCTGTGGAATTCTCTACCACAGAAGGCAGTTGAGGCCAACTTATTAAATATATTCAAGAAGGAGTTAGATATATTTCTTAAGGCTAAAGGGATCAATGGATATGGGGAGAAAGCAGGGACAGGGTACTGAATTTGGAGGATCAGCCATGATCTCATTAAATGGCGGAACAGGCTCGAGGAGCCGAATGGCCTACTCCCGCTCCTATCTTCTATGTATGTTTCGGCCACCTTGCCCGCAGAAGGTAAGGGATTCAGGAGAATCTTTACCCACAGAGTGGTGAGAATGTGGAACTCGCCATCACAGGGAGTGGTTGAGGCGAATGGCCGAGATGGTGTTACAGCGGATCCATCACCGGCTCCAGATCACATCTCATTACAAAAACAAAACGCTGACCTCCCCTTTAGATGTAAGATTGGGCCCTGAACTAAAACTAACTTTCTCATCGAGGGCGGTGAATCTTTGGAATTCTCTACCCCAGAGAGCTGTGGAGGCTGAGTCATTGGGTATATTCAAGGCGGAGATTGACAGTTGTTTGAGCTACAGGGGAGTCAAAGGTTTGGGGAGCAGGCAGGAAAGTGGAGTTCAGGTCGATGATCCGCCATGATCTTATTGAATGGCGGAGCAGGCTTGTGGGGCCATATGGCCTATTCCTCCTATTTCTTATGCCCTCCCCCTCTCCCTGTCCCACAACAACACCCTCCCCCTTCCCCCACACCCTCAAAACCCTCACCTTCCCACCCTCTTCCCCATCCCGCACCCCCCCACACCCTCGAAACCCTCTCCCCCACTCCCCTTCCACCCCCACACATCCCACCCTCCCCCCACCCCCACACACCCCACCCTCAAACCCCTCCCCCTCCTACCCCCTCCCCATCCCACACACCCCCCCACACCTTCGAAACCCTCTCCCCCACTCCCCTTCCACCCCCACACATCCCACCCTCCTACCCCCTCCCCACCCCCACACATCCCACCCTCAAACCCCTCCCCCTCCTACCCCCTCCCCATCCCACACACACCCCCCACACCTTCGAAACCCTCTACCCCACTCCCCTTCCACCCCCTCCCCACACACACCCCACCCTCAAACCCCTCCCCCTCCTACCCCCTCCCCATCCCACACACACCCCCCACACCCTCGAAACCCTCTCCCCCACTCCCCTTCCACCCCCACACATCCCACCCTCCTACCCCCTCCCCACCCCCACACATCCCACCCTCAAACCCCTCCCCCTCCTACCCCCTCCCCATCCCACACACCCCCCCACATCTTCGAAACCCTCTCCCCCACTCCCCTTCCACCCCCTCCTACCCCCTCCCCAGCCCCACACACCCCACCCTCAAACCCCTCCCCCTCCTACCCCCTTCCCATCCCACACACACCCCCCACACCCTCGAAACCCTCTCCCCCACTCCCCTTCCACCCCCTCCCCACCCCCCACACACCCCACCCTCAAACCCCTCCCCCTCCTACCCCCTCCCCATCCCACACACACCCCCACACCCTCGAAACCCTCTCCCCCACTCCCACACATCCCACCTTCCTACCCCCTCCCCACCCCCACACACCCCACCCTTAAACCCCTCCCCCTCCTACTCCCTCCCCATTCCACACACCCCCCCACACCCTCAAAACCCTCTCCCCCACACCCATTCCACCCCTCCCTCTCCCACACACCCCACCCTCAAACCCCTCACCTTCCCACCCTCTTCCCCATCCCACACACTCGAAACCTTCTCCCCCACTCCCCTTCCACCCCCTCCTACCCCCTCCCCATCCCCATCCCACACACACCCCACCCTCAAACCCCTCCCCCTCCTACCCCCGCCCCATCCCACACACACCCCCCACACCCTCAAAATCCTCTCCCCACACCCGTTCCACCCCTCCCTCTCCCACATACCCCACCCTCAAACACCACCCCCTCCCCTCCCCCCACGCCCCTCCCCACCACGCCCACTTCCACCGATGTTCACATGGTCTCTGTGCCTTGGATTTCTCTCATTATCCCTCCTTTAGTCTCAGGCTAATATTACTTCTGCCATTTAACCACCTCCTGTTTTCCACTTTACAGGTCATTCAATTTCTTTTCTGTGTAATTGTACTTGTTAAAGATAAATACAATTTAGATTTTAGCCTGTTAATGAGGTGTTTCTGAGCGAGCTGGAGCAGTTGATGAATTATGTCCAGTGCTTACCCCAACTGTAGACGGCTTCATTATTTGCCCCAGATTATCCCAGCTTTGCACGTAAGGACAGGTTTTAATCGGTGGGAAGCGCTGGCTTGTCTCCAGAAGCTGACCTTTCTGGTGCAGCAGGAGCTAAAGAACCAGGAAGTATCATGTATTGCAACACCTAACTTCATGGAATGCATCGGATGAGGAGGGAAGCACAGTGCAAGGGTTAGTGGACTGAATTCCATCTCAACACTGCCGTGCAAAGCTCAGAACTGGATAGAGATCGGGAGTGGGGGGCGGGGGGGCGGGACCCTGACTAATTTTCCCTAGCTCATAGGGACTGAGGCCAATTGTAGCACCCCAACCACGGCCCCCCTCAGCACAGGCTGGCAATTGAACCTGGGATCTTCCCTACCATAGCAAGCAGCACGTTGAACCAGTCGAAAACTGAGAGAGTTACTTACAATCTTTTCTCGATTATCTTCCCCTTTTACGCACAGGCTTAAATTCCCATCTTAAAATTACATAGAATTTATAGCACAGAAACAGGCCATTCGGCCCAACTGTTCCGCGCCAGTGTTTATGCTCCGCACGAGCCTCCTCCCACCCCTACTTCATCTCACCCTATCAACATAGCCTTTCTCACTCATGTGTTTATCTAGCTTCCCCTTAAATGCATCTCAGGGATATTTGGGTTAAGTTCTAAATATGACTTTTCAAATATACTCTTTCCCCCACCCCGTGCACTTTAAATATCACCGTTGTAATGTTTCAGACACACGGACGGAAATGAAGTCAGCTCAAAGCAGACCTCCGACTCGCTCACCTGTAAGAAGTAGGAGTGGAGCGGGTTTTCCTTATTGTCTTCATTGTAGTAGAGGCCACCAGCTACGAAGATCTGGTTTTGCTTCGTCACCAGGCTGGCGTGGTTTTTGGGAACCTTGCTGGAGATGGAGGCGAAGTAGCACTCGTTGGTGGTGGGGTCATAAGCCACAGTGGCCTCCTCGTTGATCATGAAGATCAGGTCTTTCACGAACATGCCAAACCGCAGGTTTGCATTCAAGATGCCTGGGGCCAGCTCTTCCTCCCCCTCCTCCTCCTCCTCCGCGGCCTCCCCACTGGCTGCGTCCTCTCCATCTTTCGATCCCGCGGCCCCCTTCTCTTTCTTGGTCTTTGCAGGGGGCCGCCTGCCCTCCTGGGCGGCTTTCACCGCCTGAATTTTCTGGAGGAGCTCCGGGCTGGACTTGACCATTGGGTTCTCCTCGACGCGCTCCTTCAGGTAGTCCTTGGGCAGCAGGCGGAAGCGCACACAGTCAAACAGCTCCGGCAAGGCCTTGAGGTGGCTCTCCTCGTGGGCCGCCCAGCTCATCACCGCCTCGAAGACCGCTTCTTCCTTTTCCACGTTGAGGGAGTCGCTGGCGATGATGGCGATGATCTCGTCGGGGGTCAGCTGGAGAAAGTCCTGGTCCTTGCTGATCAGGTTGAAGTGCTCGCAGACAAAGTCCCTGGCTCCCACGGCCAGCCTGGGGCAGTCCAGCATGAGGCCCAGCCTGAAGATAGCCAGGCAGTTGCTCAGCCCCAGGCGCTTCTGCAGGTAGGAGACGCAGACCGTGAAGATGGACGGGATCTGGAACATGTTGGCCGCGGTGAAAATGTCCTGCACGTTGCTGTCGCTCAGCTGGACCTCCGAGGTATAGATGTAACGCAGGAGCACCTCGACGATCTCGGGCTCCACGTCCTCCAGGACAATCTCTCGCTTCTTGCTCTCCTCGAGCTCCGAGAGGAACATGGCCCGGAAGTACGGGCTGCAAGCGGCCAGCACCAGCCTGTGACACGGGAACTCCTTGCCTTTGATCTTCAGGATGCAGTCCACAAACTTGTTGTTATCCAGCAGGTCCCGGAGCCCGTCCTGCAGCAGGGTCTGCTGGTAAATACGAGGCTCCTCTGCTGGGTCTATAGGAATCGCCATGACCGACAGTGAATCTCTGGATGAGGCGAGACTGATCCGAAGCAGTTCCCACCGGCCTGCGTGTGGCTGAATTGATTGCCACCCCAGCTGTCCTGCTCTCCGCGCATTCCTGTTGGGTTTATATATAGGAGCACCAGCACAAAGCTCAGGAATTCAGCCCGGGGAAAGATGATCCTGCCTTCAGCAGGGGGACGTGTCAATCAGTCAGGCTGAACAACTGCAGGATCCCCTGACTGGGACAATCTGCCCAAAAGCATGAGTCATACCCACTCCCCCTCCCTCCACCTTCTCCTCACCACTATGTCATTGCGCCTTTTAAAAAAAATCATTGAAGTGATCAAGAAGGTTCGAACGCAAGGGAGCTTGGTGTGAAATATGAAAGACAGACTTGAAAGACTTGCATTTACATAGCGCCTTTCATGACCTCGGGACGCCCCCAAAGGGTTTACAGCCAATGAAATACTTTTTGGAGTGTAGTCACTGTTGTAATGTAGAAAACACAGCAGCCAATTGGTGCACAGCAAGCTCCCACAGACAGCAATGTGATAATGACCAGATAATCTGTAATTTTTAGTGATGTTGGTTCAAGGATAAATACTGGCCAGGACACCAGGGGTAACTCCCCTCCCCTTCTTCGAAATAGTTTTGCGTCCACCTAAGAGGGCAGACGGGGCCTCGGTTTAACGTCTCATCCGAAAGACGGCACCTCCGACAGTGCAGCACTCCCTCAGCACTGCTCTGGACGTACTGACTGTCGGTCTAGATTTTCATGCTCAAATCCCCTGGAGTGGGACTATGAACCCACAACCGTCACACTCAGGGGCGAGTGTGCTACCAACTGAACCACAGCTGACATTGTTTATATATTTATTTTAAAAAATTCACTTGTGCTTAACTTTTTAATCGTGTACTTGTGTGATTTCGTGTGAAAGAAGCACAACGTTCGTGTAAATCAGGCGGCTCGTGCACTCTGGATCCGAATGGAATGTTGCTGACGATTATCTGGTTCCGCGGAAAACAGGTTTGGCTGATCCTGGATGGAATGTTCTAGAAAATTAGCCATTTGTTTATTTGGATTGCACGTTGCTTATACAGATTCCCTCTGACTCACCGGGTGCCCTTTTACATTTTACAAAGCACAGTAACTAGAACCAACCTAATCCCCTCCAGTGACAACGTATTATTATTATTAATCTTTATTTTTAGCTTCTGAGCGCAAACGTAACCGTCTGGCACCTCCCGTCACACATTTATAATAGAGCTTCCCTGACATTTGGGCCATTAAATGCACAAGAATATGTCATGAGTACACTGTTGAGGTAAGTTCATCTTTATCATTTTACTTCCTCCAATTTTGTTTCCAATCTTCTTGTACTTGCAGGTACAGCAAGCAATTAGGAAAGCAAATGGTATGTTGGCCTTTATTATGAGAGGATTTGAGTATAAGAGTAAAGATGTCTTACTGCAATTATATCTTCTTCTCTTCTTAGGCAGTCCCTTGGAACCGAGGATGACTTGCTTCCACATTAAAAATGAGTTCTCAGGTGACTGATGAGTCCAATGCGGGACCTACAGTCTCTGTCACAGGTGGGGCAGACGGTGGTTGAAGGGACAGGTGGGTGGGGTGCTTGGGTTGACGTGCGCTCCTTCCGCTGTTTGCGCTTGGCTTCCGCTTGCTCCTGGCAAAGAGACTCGAGGTATTTGGGTGCAATTATATAGGGCCCTGGTGGGACCACACCTGCAGTATTGTGTGCAGTTTTGGTCTCCTTACCTAAGGAAGGATATACTTGCCATAGAGGGAGTGCAACGAAGGTTCACCAGACTGGTTCCTGGGATGGGGGGATTGTCCTATGAGGAGAGATTGAGTAGACTAGGCCTATATTCTCTAGAGTTTAGAAGAATGAGAGGTGATCTCAATGAAACATACAAAATTCTTACAGGGCTTGACAGGGTAGATGCAGGGAGGAAGTTTCCCCTGGCTGGGGAGTCTAGAACCAGAGGTCACAGTCTCAGAATAAGGGGTCGGCCATTTCGGACTGAGATGAGAAATTTCTTCACTCAGAGGGTGGTGAATTTTTGGAATTCTCTACCCCAGAGGGCTGTGGAGGTTCAGTCACTGAATATATTCAAGACAGAGATCGATAGGTTTTTGAATATTAAGGGAATCAAGGGATATGGGGATAGTGCAGGAAAGTGGAGATGAGGTAGAAGATCAGCCATGATCTTATTGAAGGGCGGAGCAGGCTCGAGGGGCCAAATGGCCGACTCCTGCTCCTATTTCTTATGTTCTTATGTTCTTGCCCTCTTCACCTGAAGGTGCTTCCACTTACTGGCATTTTGTACCACAACCCCCTGGTGTCAGCTGTGGCTCGGTGGTAGCACTCTCACTCCAGGGACTTGAGCACAAAACTCTAGGCCGACACTGAGGGAGTGCTGCACTGTCAGAGGTGTCATCTTTTGGATGAGATGTTAAACCGAGGCCCCGTCTGCCCTCTCAGGTGGACATAAAAGTTCCCATGGCCACTATTTCGGAGAAGAGCAGGGGAGTCCTAGTCAATATTTATCCCTCACCCAACATCGCTAAAAACAGATTATCTGGCCATTATCACATTGCTGTTTGTGGGAGCTTGCTGTGCGCAAATTGGCTGCCGCGTTTCCTACATTACAACAGTGACTACACTTAAAGAGTACTTCATTGGCTGTAAAGTGCCTTGAGACGTCCTGTGATTGTGAAAGGCGCCATAGAAATGCAAGTTCTTTCTTTATTTCTGGTACCGTGCCCAAAGTGGCCATTCTTCTTATGCAAGCCTGCACAGTGGGTGTTAGGAGCTATTCCACTGCAGAGTGCCATCGCGATTCAAGCGTGTCCTTGCCCGGCAAGTTAGAGTTTCCGGCAGTCAAGAGCGAGCAGGTGCTTTGGGGATACAAACAGAAAACGCTGGAAACACTCAGCAGGTCAGGCAGCCTCCGTGGAGAGAGAAACAGAGTTAACGTTTCACGTCGATGACCCTTCATCAGAACTGGAAAAAGTTGGAGATGGAACAGGATTTTAAGCAAGTGTAGGGGCAGGGAGAGGGGGAAGGGAGGAAAGAACTAAAGGGAAGGTCTGTGATAGGATGGAAGGCAGGAGAGATTAAGAGACAAAAGGGATGATGGTGCAAGGCGAAAGGAGATGGTAATGGGACAAGTTAAGAAACAAAAGATGACTCTAGATGAAGTGTAAATGGCAATGGCAGGGTGATCGACAGCTGCCATGTGAGAGAGGGAAAAAACATGAAAGGGGCCGAGGTTATGGTCTGAAATTGTTGAACTTGAAACAACGGAGGCTGAACGCCAACTCTCCGACACCTCCTCCTACCTCCCCCTGGACCATGACCCCACTACCGAGCATCAAGCCATCGTTTCCCAGTTCAGCGTTCCAGGTACTTTGGGGAGTTGTTTTCCCTTCGTAGCTTGAGGCGCTGGGGCTTTTTGTAGCGCTGCCCCTGACGGAGATCAACTACCTCAACACAGACCAGGAATTGAGCTCGGGACCTCTGTGGGCCTTGGGTGGCCCTGGAGTCTCCGGGAATTGAAAGGTTGGTCTCCAGGGCACTGCTGCGAGCAACTCTGGGAGAAAAATCATCGTGACCTTAAAGAAAATGGTCTTTTTTCTATTTTCTTTGAACGTTTCTGTGTTTATTAGTTATAAAAATATTGTAACTAGGTTGTTTGAGTCAAAAATCATCCACTGGGGTAACGAAGAGGGGGATTTTGCCAGCCCTGGGGAGGCGGGACTGCGGGAAAATGGCAGAAACTGGGAGCAGGTACCGACCCCGCTCCCAACCCGCCTCCGTGTCATCTTCCCGGGAGGCGGGTCCCCGAGTCGCGCAGGGACCCGTCTCCTCGAGGCGGGAAGGGGATTACAGTCACTTAACTGCCTGTTAACAGGTAGTTAACAAGCAATTAACAGGCTTATCCCCATTTTACCCCTGCAAAGTGCGGGCATCCCGACGGCTACGAACCTCGCCAGGGTCAGCGAGGTGAGCAGTGGGTCTGTGGGGGGTGAGAGGGATCGAAAAGTGTGCTGTGGAGGTGAGTGATGGCTGCAAGTGTGGAGAGGTAAGTATGAGAGGTGAGTGTAAAGTGTTAGAAAAAGTTTACTTACCTTTGTTTCTTCCTGCAGGTTTCAACCCTTGGGGATCCGGAGGCTCCTCATCTCAACGGCAGAGATGACAGAATGGTTGCTGCATTCTCAGATGCAGCAGCCATCTGATTTCTGCTGAGGAAAGAGGTTTGGTGAGCCTTCAGTACAAGGGCTCACCTTAGAACAGGGATTGTCAGTGTTGGATAGCTTCTCAAAACTGTCAAACGCTGACAATTCATCTGTCAAAAATTTTTGACAGATGAAACCTCATACGCTGACGTCCTCTGTCACCGGCTTTCCCTTAATTGGCCGGCTAAGCCCGCAGGGCGGGCTTAACAAGGTCAATCAAGGGAAAATAGTGTGGGTTGGCCGGACATCGTTGGGGGCAGGACTAAAACCCGACATCCAGCAGTCCCGCCCCCAACGCGTCCCCATTGATAAAATCCAGCCCGAAGAGTCTGTTTGCTTCCTGATTGGTTGTAGGATGGACGGAGCGCCTCGGGACGTGTTACTATGTGAAAGGCGCTATATAAATGTGAGTTGTTGTTGTTGTTGGGCGACCAGTGTGGGGGCAGGGTAGTTGGAGACGAGAGGTCATGTGATGAAACTTCCAGGAACAGATCCTACCAGAGTTGGCGACCCGAGTGTGGCCTCGTGCTAACTTCTCGCCCGCTTCCTGCTTGGGTGCCCTAAATTCCTTCACCCACCTCCTCTATAAAACACCTTGGGACATTTCATTATGTTTAAGGGGGGGCGGGGGAACCTGTGAACCTTGGAAGCACGCAGTAGGACAGTCCGTTAACTGAACCAGAAGAGACAGGTTAATGCTGAGACAAAGCGTCCCACCTGAAACATTAACCTCTCTCTTCTCTCGGATGCTGAGGGACATTTTCTGTTTCTGTTGGAGTGGCAGTTAGTTGCACCAGTTCCAAGCTGTGTGTGTGTGTCTCTGTGTATTGGTGTGTGTGTGTATCTGTCTTTGTGTCAGTGTGTGTGTGCTTATCTGTGTATGTGTATCTGTATTGGTGTGTCTGTTCCTGTCTGTGTGTGTGTATCTGTAACTATGTCTGTATCTGTGTGTGTGTGTGTGAGTATGTCTGTGTGTGTCTGTATCTGTGGGTTTTTTAATTTGGTTATGGGATGTGGGCATCGCTGGCAAGGCCAGCATTTATTGCCCATCACTAGTTGCCCTTGAGAAGGTGGTGGTGAGCCGCCTTCTTGAACCGCTGCAGTCCGTGTGGTGAAGGTACTTCCACAGTGCTGTTAGGGAGGGTGTGAGCATGAAGGGATAATTACAGTCCTAGCCCTTTTGGGCTATTCCAGATCAGGCGTAATTCCCCAGACCTTCACCCTCAACTTAAGTTAGAGATAGCCGCATTGCATAAGACGCTTAAATGGGTCTAAAGGTTCAGGCTATCTCTCCCTAAAGGAAAGGAATGACTAAAGATGTTACCATTCTCCGGATAGTACTTTTAATAAGTTGAACTAGACTGTAACCTTCCGGATATTATAAGGGTTCGGAATACCCCCCAGAATTCTGCAACTCCTTACAAAAGAGTGTACAGAATTTGTGAGTTCGCGAGTCTATACAGATTTACTCTTTGAGACAATTCTAGAAATATACAGTTTTATTCAAGTGCCGACATTCAGTTAACATCTGTTGAATCAGTTGCAACATTAACAATTCAAAATACAATTAGCTTACATTTCTTAGTTCTCAGAGATCCTTATTCTCAAATCTTTACTTCGTTACATTTCTTATTTCTTACTTATTTTTAGATCCAGAACATCCACCAAAATCAATCTGACTTCCCGAGACTCATAGTTAAAAACTTACAGAGATGCCTCTGGAAAGTTGAGAAACGCCCTGCCTGTTCAGCGAATTCTGACGTTAAAAAAGGTCTTATTTTTATACCCTTTTGGCATTGGTTTCTTCTTTGATGTTCTCTGCTGATGTCAGCTAATTGAATGCTTTCTATGTTACTATCAATTCAACTATTGCATGCATAATTATTTCTCTACCTTTAGGTGTTCCAAAAATCATCATAAAAACAATGACAGCTATGGTTTCTGTTTGATGTAATTCTTACCGAAGATTCTTCATTCAATTCTTAATTTTGGCTTAACTGCTTTTTAGCAGACATTGGCCTAGAAATTGAGTTGGCGCCGCGCCAGGGCTTTAGCGCCGGAAATTTAGCGCCGGCGCTAAGTCCCCCTGCGCGCGCCAAAAATTCAGTAGCGCCGCGCCCAGACAGCTGCCGGCGCTACTGGAGGGTGTCAGCGCCTCGCAATGGGCACTGACTGCCGCATTGCGGCGCTAATCCGCTGCTGCGGCACCCGATGCGGTGCGGCAGGCTGGGGAAGTGCAGGCCTCCTCCTTCCGTTAAGGAGGAGCTGCCTGCACCCGACCGCTGGCCGTTGATCTGTGGAGAAAAATGAGCCCGGCACCTTGGAGAAGTGCCGGGCTCGCAGCCCACACGCATCTGTGCCGCGGGGGGGTGTTGGAGGAGTCCGGGGAGGGAGGTGCGGGCAGGCGGCCGCCGGGCGACCTTAATGCGCCGGCGCTAAGACCCGTAGCGAACTTTTGAAAAATCGTTGGTTGCGGCTGCCATGGGCGAGGCGGCTGCAACTCAATTTCGGCGTTCGGGCGCGTTGCCACGGCAACCGGGACGCTGCGCACACCGATGACGTCATCGGTGCCGGCGCAGCGCAACCGGCTAACGCCGATGGCAGCGCCCAAGTGAATTTCTCAATCGGCTGTACTTGCGGCGCTAGGCCGTCTAGCGCCTCAAAATGGGCGCTAACCCCACTCAATTTCTAGGCCATTGTGTCTTTCCTTATTCTCCATGTTCAATACAAACACAATGCAATTGCTTGGTGTCTCTATTGAAGTTATATCTTCAAAGCCTTGTTGGTATGGTTTTTACTATATGTAAATCAAAACCACTTTAACTGAATGTTTCATGCATTTCTAGCTATCTCAATTGGTTGCATATTTAATCTTATGGTTCCTGTTTTCCAAGTTTAACATAAAACTATTTGACCAGCAGATGTTTCTTTTCTTGATGTCATGTTTCAAAGGCACATGCCTCTTTTAATGTTTGTATTTCTGTTTCAAAGTGTTAGTTTGTAACACCTTAAACTGGGCCTTCTTATTGTGTTCGTTGCAAACCGTAGACCTTTCAGAACCACCAATGGTTTGCTTCAATCTTTCATTGTTTTAGAGTATTTAACTAATTCCCATTTCAAAGCTTGTTTACAGCTTTGTTATCAACTGATCTTTTCTCAGAAGCCTGTATTCTGTTTACAGCCTGTGTCTGCTGAGACGTGTGTCTTTTAAACACGGTATGTCTTTTATTAATATTAGAAATCTGTTCATGGTATTGTGGCAAAACCACTAAGTGACTTACATAATTGTCTGTAACCAATGTTATTACCTCTAGCATTAATTGTCTGTAACCAATGTTATTACCTCTAGCATTAATTGTCTGTAACCAATGTTATTACCTCTAGCATTAATTGTCTGTAACCAATGTTATTACCTTTCAAGTTGGCTCTGGTTAAACAGAACTAGATCGACAACATCGCGATCTGACGCGATGACGTCATCACGTGGGTCACGTGACGTCCACTTCGGCGGGCAACGTGATGACGTCATGACGTCAGAGGTAGAGGGCGGGACCAGCCAGTCCTCGTGTGGATTGAAAGAGAAACGACCTGTTTTGAGCTTCTCCTGTAGTTTCTTGTTTTGTAAAGTTCTTAGACAATAAATTCAGTTTGTTAACTTCCAGTAAGTTATAGATTCTTTGTTAGGAGTGCAGAGACTCCTACAGTATCGTGTATTTCTCTGAATCATGGCTATTCCTTCACAAGCATACCTGTGTGTGTCTGTACCTGTGTGTCTGTTTCTGTCTGTGTGTGTGAGTATGTCTGTGTGTGTCTGTATCTATGTCTGTATCTGTATCTGTGTGTCTGTGTGTGTGTATCTGTATCTATGCCTGTATCTGTGTGTGTGTGTGTGTGTGAGTGTCTGTTAGGGTGGGATAGGTACAATCCAACAATTTCAATAGGATGCGATCAGTGTGTAGAGCAGAGATTTTACAACAAGCTGCTTGTCAGTTGCGTGGGTTATAATTGTACCTCATTGTGACCTATTTCCAATACTAGTCAGGGGAAGGTCAGCCTGAGGTAAAAAATTACTAATTTCCAAAAATATATTCCAGCTTCTGACAGAAGCACAGGCACAATATGTAAACCTTTCAATGCGTAAATACGGATGGTCATTTTCTTCCCTTGGTTCCCAGGGTACTCACCCACGTGTCTGACTTTATGTGTCAGCCTAAACAGTGAGGACTATTTGACCATGGGAGGCCTCGCGCGCAAGTTGATCCTGTCCTGACAGCAACACAGATAAGCAGGAGTCAGTGGACAGAACAGGAACCCTGGCCAATTTCCCCCCTTCCATTCTAGCCCAATGACACTGACCCAGTTGTAGCACCATTGGCACTGCTCTATCTGTGATCAGCTTACTCAGCACTGACCCGGGATTTAACCTGGGCACTGTCGTATGGCTCAGTATCACACTACACGCTTGATTCACTCATGTGTAATTTACACATCTTTCAGATGAGACGTTAAACCGAGGCCCCGTCTGCTCTCTCAGGTGGACGTAAAAGATCCCACGGCACTATTTCGAAGAAGGGCAGGGGTGTTCTCCCCGGTGTCCTGGGACAATATCCCTCAACCAACCTCACTAAAAACAGATTAACTGGTCATGATCACATTGCTGTTTGTGGGATCTTGCTGTGTGCAAATTGGTTGCCGCGTTTCCTACATTACAACAGTGACTACACTCCAAAAATAAGTACTTCATTGGCTGTAAAGCGCGTTGGGACGTCTTGAGGTTATGAAGGCGCTATATAAAGGCAAGTCTTTTCTCTCTTTAAATCACACTGAATTGAAACAGAACGATAATGAAAGAGCTGTAAAGAGGGGGTTTGGTTTCTATTCTAACAGCTGTGGGGGATGATTTAAAAATATAAAATGAAATATAATTAAAGGGAACAGAGATGAGGAGGAGAAGCTGGTTGTGGGTTAAATATTTTGCAGTAACATGGACAGGCTGCCTGATGGGAGTGAAAAATTAAATTGAAATAAATAAGGGAAACTTTCTGAATATAACATAAGAAAATCCATTAAACCTGCTCCGTGCAGAGTCCATCATTCTGTCCTGATCTTCCTGCAGCTCCTGCTGATCCATTACTTTAAGGAGCGTGAAGTTCCTTCTCCTAAAGCCCCTCCTCCAGCCCGACAACCCTCCGCAATCTCTGCGCTCCTCCAATTCTGGCCTCTTGCGCATCCCTGATTTTAATCGCTCCACCATTGGTGGCCGTGCTTTCAGCTGCCTGGGCCCTAAGCTCTGGAATTCCCTCCCTAAACCTCTCTCTGCCTCTCTACCTCTCTTTCCTCCTTTAAGACGCTCCTAAAACCTACCCCCTTTTAAAAAACACTATAAAGTGCTGTTACTGTCTCCATAAACCTCAAACACACCCCCCCTCCCCCCCCCGACTCAACAGATATCAACTCAGCTCCTTTCTTGAAGGTGCTAATTGACCTTAATTCAATTCATTTCTCTGTTCCACATGTCCACTGTCCTGTGTGAAGAGGATCAGTTGCTGAATATAGTGTAACTGAGCTATACACACCAGCAAGGACCAAAGTCAGCTCCCTGGTCGTTGTTGAACTACCTGGGTGACAACAGAGGCATTACAATTGTTTTTTTATCGCCTGAGATATCCTAACTCGCACCAAGTCCCGTTCACCAATCACCCCCGTGCTCGCTGACCTACATTGGCTCCCAGTCCGGCAACGCCTCAATGTTAAATTTGCATCCTTCTTTTCAAATCCCTCCATGGCTTCGTCCCTCCCCATCTCTGTAACCTTCTCCAGCCCCACAACCCCCTGAGATTTCTGTGCCTCCCCAATTCTGGCCTCTTGTGCATCCCCGATTTCCTTCGCTCCAACATTGGTGGTCGTGCCTTCAGCTGCCTGGGCCCTAAGCTCTGGAATTCCCTCCCTAAACCTCTCCGCCTCTCTCTCCTCCTTTAAGACGCTCCTTAAAACCTACCTCTTTGACCAAGCTGTCCTAATATCTCCTTATGTGGCTCGGAGTCAAATTTTGTTTGATGTCGCTCCTGTGAAGCGCCTTGGGATGTTTTACTATGTTAAAGGCACTATATAAAAACAAGTTGTTGTTAACTGCATCTATTCTGTTCGCCTCAACTACTCCCTGTGGTAGCGAGTTCCACATTCTCACCATGCTCTGAGTAAAGAAGTTTCTCTTGAATTCCTTATTGGATTTATTAGTGACTATTTTATATTCATGGCCCTTAGTTTTGGATTCCCCAAAAAGGGAAACATCTTCTCTACATCTACCCTATCAATCTCTCATAATTTTAAAGACCTCAATCAGGTCATCTCTCAGCCTGTTCAGTCTTTCCTGACAGATAAAACCTCTCAGTTCTGGTATCATCCTTGTAAATCTGTTTTGCACCTTCACATGTGCCTCTATATCCTTTTAATAATAGGTTGACCTGAACTGTGCGCAGTATTCGAATTGTTCCAAGGCTTCTTTGGCAGCACCTCCCAAACTCGCGACCTCCTTGTCCACTGTCCGGTGTGAAGAGGATCAGTTGCTGAATATAGTGTAACTGAGCTATACACGCCAGCAAGGACCAAAGGCAGCTCCCTGGTCATTGTTGAACTACCTGGGTGACAACAGAGGCATTACAATTGTTTCTTATTGCCTGAGATATCCTAACTCGCACCAAGTCCCGTTCACCAATCACCCCCATGCTCGCTGACCTACATTGGCTCCCAGTCCGGCAACGCCTCAATATTAAAATTGAGAAACCCCCTGCCCTTCTTCAAATAGTGTCAGGTGATATTTTACATCTACCTGAGAGGACAGACGGGACCTCCGTTTAACGCCACATCCGAAAGACGGCACCTCCAACAGTCCCTCAGTACTGCACCAAAGTGTCAGCCTAGATTATGCGCTCTAGAAGGACAAGGGCAGCAAGTGCATGGGAACACCACCACCTGCAAGTTCCCCTCCAAATCATACACTATCCTGACTTGGACATATATCACCGTTCCTTTATCGTCGCTGGGTCAAAATCCTTACCTAACAGCATTGTGGGAGCACCTTCACCACACGGACTGCAGCGGTTCAGATCAGCCATGATCTTATTGAATGGCGGAGCAGGCTCGAGGGGCCGATTGGCCTACTCCTGCTACTATTTCTTATGTTCAAGAAGGTGGCTCACCACCACCTTCTCAAGGGAAACTAGGGATGGGCAATAAATGCTGGCCTAGCCAGCGACGCCCACATTCACAGAATGAATTTCAAATAAACACATCCGTCGCTGAAAAGAAAAGGCTTAAAAGAAGTCCTACACAATTGTCATAAAGTATGAACTCTGCATTGCGAATGATTCTGTACTCAGATCGGGAAATTACTAATGGTCCGAAGAACATTTACTACAGCTACTGACATTTAACCTGCTGTCCATATGCTGAGCCAGCCTTGGCTCAGTAGTGAGTCAGTCTTGGCTCGGTGCTACTGCTCTCACCTCTGTAGTTCAAAGGTTGTGGGTTCACAGTCCCACTCCAGAGGCTAGAGCGCAAAATCTAGGCTGACACTCCCAGTGCAGTACTGAGGGACTGTTGCACTGTCGGAGGTGCCGTCTTTCGGATGTGACTTTAAACCGAGGCATCGCCTGTCCTCTCAGGTGGACGTAAAATATATCACTTGACACTAAATAACAACAGAAGATGCTGGAAAAACTCAGCAGGCCAGGCAACATCCGTGGAGAGAGAAATAGTTAACGTTTCAGGTCAAAACCCTTCTTCAGAACTGAGGAAAAAAAGGGCAGGAAATGCAACAGATTAAAAGGCCAGTTTGGGGGCTGGGAAATGGGGGAGGGGATGAAAGAACAAACGGGAAGCGAAGAGACATTAAGAGGTATTCAAGACGAGACGAGATGGTAATTGTAATGATATCAGCAAATAGTGATGGTATTTGCCTGTTTGATTATGATGCCTTACCAGCATATTTGCCTGCTTGATTATTTATGCCTGACCAGCAGAGGGCATGTGAGAGACAAGCAGTTTAGGTTTAGTTTTAGTTTCGTTTTAGATGGATCTCTAAGATGGTGTCTCCTGTAATGCTGTTAACTGAGTTGAACATACTTTAGATAAAAAGACATCTCTTTCATGAATGTGTCGTCATTGAACCCACATACAAATCAATACATGGTGTCAGAAGTGATTGAAAGAGATGAAGAGGAAAAATCTGAAGTTAAATCAGCTCTCCACATATTAGCAAGCCAAAAGAGAACATCGTTACTTATCATTGGAGAATAGCTAACGAAGTGAAAAATGGAAGGTTTACACCCACCGGCGAAGCTTCAGTTGACAGGTAATGTGGCTGAAAATTGGAGGAGATTCAAACAACGTTTGGAGTTGTATTTATCAGCAATCGGAGCTGACAAGAAAAGTGATAAAATGAAAGCGTCAGTGTTCTTACATGTCGTGGGTGATGAAGCGCTGGAGGTGTATAATAACTTCACATTCGCTACTGATGGAGACAAAATGAAGCTGGATAAAATAATGGAACAGTTTGAGGCCTACTGCATACCTAAAAGTGATGTGACGTTTGAGAGGCACAGATTTTTCACATGTGTACAGAAAACGGGAGAGACTATTGATCAGTATGTAACTGAACTGAGAAACCGAAGCAAAACATGTGAATTTGGGGGACTGACAGACTCGCTGATAAAAGACAGACTGGTGTGTGGTATTCCAGATAATGGTCTAAGGGAAAGACTGCTAAGAGAGCAAAATCTGGACCTGGGAAAAGCCATAGCACTGTGTAGGGCTACAGAGACTGTGAAGTCGCAGGCAAAGGAGCTGTTCAGTGACAGTAGTTGCAACGTGGATGCAGTGAGTAAGAACGGACACAAACCGTTTAACAAAAAGAGCGCCAATGTGAAAAAAGAGGCGTGGCCAGCGAACAAAAATGAAAGGGGCAATCGAAAGTCATGTAGTCGATGCGGTACACAGCATCCACCAAAAAAGTGTCCAGCATATGGTAAAACATGCAATAGTTGCAACAAAAACAACCATTATGCCCGTTGCTGTAAGAACCAAGCGCAACAAAGCAAGGTCCATACAGTAGATGAAAGCGAGATAGAGGAGTTCTATGTAGATGTTGTGTCTGAAAACAAAAAAGAAAAAAGAGACTGGATGTTGACACTAAAAGTGAATGACATACACATTCCATTTAAATTGGATACTGGAGCACAAGTTAATGTGATATCAGAGACTGATTTTAAGAAAATTAGACCCAGACCAAAGATACATGGAATAAAAGTGAAAGTGACAGGATACTCAGGTACTGATATACCAGTGAAAGGAAGATGCATTGTCAAAGTGACACACAAGGACAGAGAGCACACGCTAGCATTAATCGTGGTGCCAAAGGATGTGCAGGCCATACTAGGTTTAATAGCCTGTGAGAGACTGAACCTGGTAAAGAGAGTCCTCGTTGTGGAGAGCGAAGGAGAGACAGTCTATGATGAACTCATGAAAGAGTACAATGACCTATTTCAGGGTCTAGGCTGCCTTCCAGGAGAACACACGATCAGAGTAGATAAAAGTATGCCAACGGTCATACATCCATGCAGAAAAGTTCCGTTTGCTCTTCAAAAGCAACTGAAGGCAGAGTTGGACAGGATGGAAAGCCTGAACGTGATTCAGAAGATAGATGAGCCAACTGAGTGGGTGAGTTCCCTCGTCGTTGTGGACAAAAAGAATGGAAAGCTCAGAATTTGCCTGGATCCAAGAGATCTAAACAGAGCAATAAAGAGAGAGCACTTCAAGCTTCCTACACGTGAGGAAATCATGTCACAGTTTGCAAATGCAAAGTATTTCAGCAAGTTAGATGCATCATCAGGATTTTGGCAGATGAAATTGGACGAGGCAAGTTCAAGACTGTGCACGTTCAACAGTCCATTTGCAAGATACAGATTCCTAAGGTTACCATTTGGCATTGCCTCAGCTCCTGAAGTGTATCACAAAACTATCCATATGATCTATGAGCACCTGGAGGGAGTTGATACATCAATGGATGACATCATAGTATGGGGAACCACGAGAACTGAGCATGACGAGAGACTGAAAAAAGTGCTGGAAGCAACAAGGAAAACAAACCTGAAGTTGAATAGAGAGAAATGCCAGCTCAGGGTGACAGAACTGACATTCGTGGGAGATATCCTTAGCAGTGAGGGCATCAGACCAGATCCCAGAAAGGTGTCCGCCATTGAGAATATGCCAAAGCCACAATGCAAAAAGGACGTGCAGAGGTTTAATGGAATGATCAACTACATGGGTAAATTCATATCCAACCTCTCAGAAAAGATGGCGCCACTGAGACGACTAACTGAAAAGAACATAGAATGGGAATGGAATCATGAGCATGAGAAGTCATGGAGCGATCTAAAGAAACTGCTCACAGAGGAACCAGTTCTGAGGTTTTATGACCCAGCGAGACCCATCAAGATATCATCAGATGCATCACAGAGTGGGCTCGGAGCCGTTCTTCTGCAAAAATATGACTACTGGCAACCTATTGCATATGCATCGCGCTCAATGACAGGCGCGGAGACGCGATATGCTCAAATAGAAAAGGAGCTGCTCAGCATCACATACGCCTGTGAAAGATTTCACCAGTTTGTGTCAGGACAAGCAATCAGTGTAGAGACTGACCATAAGCCCTTGGTTGCATTGTTCCAAAAGCCACTAAATAGCTGTCCGCTTAGAATACAAAGAATAATGATCAGGCTGCAACGCTAAACACTGAATGTTGCGTACACACCTGGTAAGCTGATGTATACAGCAGACACGTTGTCCAGAGCTGTTGACCCAAGTGAGCCCGCAAACACCAAAATGGATGAAAAAGTGAACGCCTACGTGGACATGATCACAAGTGCACTGCCCATAGCAGATGCAAAAATGGAGCTCATAAAGACTGAGACAAACAAAGATGAAACAATGAGACGACTGAGGAAAAGCATCTTGGATGGATGGCCCAGCATGAAGCAAGACTGCTCACCTGACATGGCAGAGTACTGGAACTGCAGGGCGGAACTATCGGTGGTCGAAGGCATCATCTACAAAGGAAGTAAAATAGTTATCCCAAAGAGTCGGAGAAAAGAGATGCTAAAAAGGATCCATGGAGGACATCTGGGAATCGAAAAGTGTAAGAAAAGAGCACGAGAGGTGATGTACTGGCCACGAATCAACCAAGATGTGACAAATGAGGTGTCAAACTGCACAATATGCCTGAAATATCGAGCAAGCAATCCGGTAGAACCACTAAAGCCACACCCAGCGCCAGACAGACCTTACCAGAAGGTAGGCGCTGACCTATTCGTATGTCAAGGGAAGGACTATCTTGTAGTCACAGACTATTACTCCCTGTATCCAGAGGTTTGTAGGCTGTACACCACCACTGCAGATGCTGTGATAACATGTATGAAAGCCATATTCTCCAGACATGGCGTGGCAAGCGAGGTCTTCACAGACAACGGACCCCAGTTTTACAATGCAAATTTCCGACACTTTGCCAAAGAGTGGGACTTTGTCCACACAACGTCAAGTCCTCACTTTCCACAGTCCAATGGACTAGTGGAAAAATCGGTCCAGATAGTGAAAAGACTGATGTACAAGGCAAAAGACAGTGGAACTGACTTCTACCAGAGCCTGCTTGTATACCGCACAACGCCGCTCGAGTGTGGTAAGTCACCAGCCCAACTCCTTATGGGACGTCTGCTAAGGTCAAACCTACCCATCCCGGAGAACCTCCTGAAAACAAAAGAGGGGGAGAAAGTGAGGAAGTTCAAAGAACAACAGAAAGAAAAGCAAAAGTACTACTATGACAGAGGAACACAAAACCTACCTGAACTCCACACTGGTGACCAAGTAAGGTTCAAAGACAAAACAAACATATGGACTCAGAAGGGAACTGTCCTGAGTGAAGTTCAACCAAGATCATACACCATTCAGACAGATGAGGGTGCTGTTCTGCGAAGAAATCGTTGGGATCTTCTCATGGGACCAGCCACAGCAAGTCAAAAGACTGATACTGTTGAACAACCTGATCACACAGCAGGTCAAAAGACTGATACTGTTGAACAACCTGATCACACAGCTGAGAAACCATCATCTGAGGCAACAACTCAGATTCAAGGACAATCAATCAGAAAATCCTCAAGACACGTGAAGCCTCCTGAGAGATTCATTGAGCAAATTTAAGGACTCTTGTTATAGAAGGAAGTAATGTTATCTTATTCTTTCTTCAAGTTCTAGTGTATTTACATATTTCATGTGAACACACAAAACAAGGTTAACTAACTTTGATAATGATAATGATAATGTAAGTTCATTAAGTGTTACAGTTAAAATGCAGAGTAATACAAAGAAAACATGTTGTTAGATAAAAGTAAAATACTTTTGTTTTAAGAAAGGGAGATGTAATGATATCAGCAAATAGTGATGGTATTTGCCTGTTTGATTATGATGCCTTACCAGCATATTTGCCTGCTTGATTATTTATGCCTGACCAGCAGAGGGCATGTGAGAGACAAGCAGATTAGGTTTAGTTTTAGTTTCGTTTTAGATGGATCTCTAAGATGGTGTCTCCTGTAATGCTGTTAACTGAGTTGAACATACTTTAGATAAAAAGACATCTCTTTCATGAATGTGTCGTCATTGAACCCACATACAAATCAATACAGTAATAGGACAGGTAAGAGACAAAAGATGGCTCTAGATTAGGTGTGAAATGCGCTGGCAGAATGAGAGACAGCTGCCATGTGGGAGAGAAAAAAGGAAAAGGCACAAACCAAAGGTGTGGATAAAAAATATATAGAAATATAATAGGGGCCGAGATTATGATCTGAAATTGTTGAACTCGATATTGAGTCCGGAAGGCTGTAAAGTGCCTAATCGGAAGATGAAGTGCTGTTCCTCGAGCTTACGCTGAGCTTCCGTGAAACAATGCAAGAGGCCGTGGACGGTGGGAATGGGGCGGTGAATTGAAATGACAAGCGACCAGAAGCTCGGGGTCACCCTTACGGACTGACACTATTTGAAGAAGGGCAGGGGAGTTCTCCCCGCTGTCCTGGCCAATGTTTATTCCTCAACTGACATCGCTAAAAATAGATGATCTGGTCATTATATCATTGCTGTTTGTGCGCAAATCTGCTGATGCGTTTTCTACATTACAACAGTGACTATATTTGGAAAAAGTACTTTCTTGAAGCTCTTTGGGACATCCTGAGGTTGTGAAAGTTGCTTTATAAATGCAAGTTCTTTCTTTTATATAATAGTAATGTAATATAGATTACATCCACTCGCCTGGACGAGTGCAGCTCCAACAACACTCAAGAGGCTCGACACCATCCAGGACAAAGCAGCCCGCTTCATTGCCACCCCATCCACCACCTTAAACATTCACTCCCTCCACCACCGGCGCACCGTGGCTGCAGTGTGTACCATCTACAAGATGCACTGCAGCAACTCGCCAAGACTTCTTCGGCAGCACCTCCCAAACCCGTGACCTCTTCCACCTAGAAGGACAAGGGCAGCAGGCGCATGGGAACACCACCACCTCCAAGTTCCCCTCCAAGTCACACACCATCCTGACTTGGAAATATATCAGCCGATCCTTCATCGTCGCTGGGTCAAAATCCTGGAACTCCCTCCCTAACAGCACTGTGGGAGTACCTTCACCACATGGACTGCAGCGGTTCAAGAAGGCGGCTCACCACCACCTCCTCAAGGGCCACTAGGGATGGGCAATAAATGCTGGCATTGCCAGCGACGCCCACATCCCATAAACAAATTTAAAAAGATATAAAACTGGTGGCCTAAAGACAGTAGAAAATGTTTGAAACACTCAGCAGGCCAGGCAGCATCCGTGGAGAGAGAAACAGAGTCGACGTTTCAGTTCTGACGAAGGGTCACAGGCTTGAAACGTTAACTCTGTTTCTCTCTCCACGGATGGTGCCCTGACCTGCTGAGTGTTTCCAGCATTTTCTGTTGTTATTTCAGATTTCCAGCATCTGCAGCATTTTGCCATTAGCCTAAAGACAGTATCCAATTACAGGTTGGGATAGGACAAAGGGTATTACACTGAACTGAGCAGAGGATCTGGTTACTGCTGCTGATAATTCAGCAATATTTCCGTGATTCATCATTCTTCAAAAAAGTAATTAGGTTACAAAATATTGCGAATATCTCTGGGTTTATAAGATCATATTTTTTGAATTTATTCTCAGAACGTGGGCGTTGGTGCAAAGCAAAACACTTGTTCGTCGGCCAAAACAAAGCCGCCTGTTTAGTTATGCTAATGTATTCATTTTGTTCCTTTCCACATTACGCACAGAAAACTTGGTAAGAATAAATTTGTATAATTGTCACATGCTTTATGTTTCCATTTTTTATTAACTGCAGCCGTGACAAAAAAAACAAGGATCACCACTATAAACCGAAGAGTTACCATGGATACTCAGCAAAAGATAATGGCGCTTGTGTTAAGATATTTAACACCCAGGAATGGTTTTATTGCCTCACTAACTCAGCAACTCTGACAGGTATTGCTTAATTAGAAATGTAAAAAGAAAATCAGATGTTTTATGAGAAGGAAAGGTGGCCACATTTCGAAAAGCTGAAGAGGTTTATCTCTCCCCTTGCTGCTCGAAGGAGGTGAGGCTAATTCTGCCCGGCGTCTAAAACACCAAACAAAGCTCTGGGGAGGTTTTACTTTTCCTTATTACGTGAAGCATTGCACAGTTGGCAGGGTGGGCCTGGTAGGCTTAATTGTTACAGCGACGGGCCCCTCCCATCCATCCAGCCACATGGCTCTGGGAGGGTGGGGTTTGGGGAGGGTTTGAATCGGCACGTCCTGACTTTAAACATGGTTGCTGAGAAAGAAAGAAAGACTTGCATTTATATAGCGCCTTTCACGACCACCGGACGTCTCAAAGCACTTTACAGCCAATGTACTTTTTTCTTTGAAGGGGAGTCACTGTTGTAATGTGGGAAATGCAGCAGCCAATTTGCGCACAGCAAGCTCCCACAAACAGCAATGTGTTAATGACCAGACGATCTGTTTTTGTTATGTTGGTTGAGGAATAAATATTGGCCAGGACACCCATGCTCTTCTTCAAAATAGTGCCGTGGGATCTTTTATATCCACTTGAGAGAGCAGACGGGCCCTCGGTTTAACGTCTCATCCGAAAGACGGCACCTCCGACAGTGCAGCACTCTCTCAGCACTGCGCTGTTAGTGTCAACCTAGCTTTATGTGCTCAAGTCCCGGGAGTGGGGCTTGAACCCACAACCTTTTGACTCAGAGGCAAGTGTGTTACCCACTGAGCCACAGCTGACACTGTAGCAGAGGTGCCCCAGCAACTGTACCCCAGCCAGCAAAGGAGTCACAGTTCTTGCGGAGATGAGGGGAGAAAATTACACCGAGAAACAGCAACAACAGCAGTTGGTAGAGTGTGGAATTACCATGTGCTCCACTATGGTGTCACCATCCAATATGGTGGATGTAGTGTCCGTGTGTAGATAAAGACACTGAAGACAGGAGTTGGTTCATAGGTATTTACTAAGCAAGTCTGGGGGGGGTTTCTAAAGGATATACACAATACACAGGCTTATATAGCCCAAGTGGCAATTACCGGCATTACGCACACCTGGGGCTCTTAAAGGCACATACACCATAATTCCTCCCCTTCTAGCTAACTAGTACATCATATTTTAAGTAATTATTAATTACATGTTATATGCAAAATATACATTGCTGTATTAATTAATTATAAGTTAGTCTCTCAGGAGGCTTCCTGACTCGGTCCGGATAACGCCTCAGGGGTGTAGTAGTTTCTGGTGGTGTAGTAGGTTTTTCTGGCAAGGCTGATTCGGCTTGAAGGCCAGTGTCGGGTTCATCGGGCTCCAGTATCACCGGATCGGAGGTAGATATGGGTATCTCTACTTCATCGTTAGATGTATAGAGTGGTGGTGTAGGTTGTCCCTTTTCGGATGACTTGATGATTTGGTCAGCATGGCGCCTTATTATGCTGTCTCCGATGTCCACGGTATACATCAGTGGTCCTAATCGTGTGCAGATAGTTCCAGGCTGCCATTTCTCGGTACGGTAGTCCCGGGCCAAAACTGGTTGGCCTATCTGGAAGGCCCTAGTTGGCCTTTCATTCATGCCCTGAAACTGCCGGTTCTCCACGTCCCTTCGGATGTTGGGCTTGACCAAATCCAGCCGGCATCTTAGGTTTCTATTGTAGAACATCATGGCGGGAGTTTGGTTAGTAACCATATGCGTTGCATTCCTATATGCAAATAAGAAGTTATCCACTTTGTGCTGAAGTTTTATGTCTTCATTACCCATGGCCTTGATGGCCTTCTTGAAGGTCTGGACAAACCTTTCAGCCAATCCACTGGTGGCGGGATGGTATGGGGCGGACGTGTAGTGCTTTACCCCATTGTTCTTTAAGAACTTTCTGAATTCTTCGGACACAAATTGCGGTCCATTATCAGAACATATCTGTTCCGGCAGCCCATTCCTGGCAAATATGGTCCTTAATCCTGTGATGGTTTTTTCCGTGGTGGTGGAGGACATCTTTATTACCTCCGGCCACTTGGAGTGTGCATCAACTGCGATTAAGAACATTGAGTCCATAAATGGACCAGCAAAGTCGATGTGCACCCTTTGCCAGGGAGATGAGGGCCACTCCCATGGATGTAGAGGGGCCTGTGGCGGAGCATTTTGGACCTTCTGGCATCCTAGGCAGCTCTTGGTCATGTCTTCGATGTCTCCATCGATACCTGGCCACCATACAAACGCCCTAGCTAGGTTCTTCATTTTCACTCCACCCAGATGCCCCTCGTGAAGCTCCTTTAGCACTTTATCCTGGAGTTTGGGTGGAATCACCACTCTGGATCCACACATCAAGGTTCCTCGGCACACTGACAGCTGTTCTCTTCTTTGCGAGAATGCTGGCAACAGTGGTTCGCCATGCGCTGGCCATCCCTTCACTGTTAAATCGTAGACCCGTGAGAGAGTAGGGTCATTTCTTGTCTCCCTTTCAATGGCAGAATTTGTCACCGGTAGACATTCCACTATGGTAGAGTGGAATATCTCTACTGGGTCTACTGTAGGTGCCTCTTCTATCGTTGGCAACGGTAGGCGCGATAAACCGTCAGCATTCCCATGCTGTTTTGACCCTTTGTATTCAATGTTGTATTGGTGTGCCCCTAGAAAAAGGGACCACCTCTGTAGTCTTTGTGCCGTCATAATGGGGACACTTTTTTTAGGGTTGAATATGGAGATGAGGGGTTGATGGTCAGTCAGCAAGGTAAATTTTTGTCCGTGTAGGTAATGGTTGAATTTCTTCACTCCCCATACCAGGCTGAGTGCTTCCCTGTCTATCTGGGCATAGTTACGCTCAGCTGAGTTCAATGAGCGTGACGCAAAAGCTATCGGCCGTTCCGAGCCATCAGGGAATCTATGGGACAATACCGCTCCTATGCCGTAAGGGGATGCATCGCACGCCAGTCTGATTGGTAGTGATGGGTTGTAATGAGCCAAAACTTTCTCGGATGTGATTAAGTCTTTACATTTATGGAAGGCACGTTTACAGTCTTCGTTCCATTTCCAAATCACTCCTGTCTGTAGAAGATCATTAAGAGGGTGTAGAATAGTTGATAAGTTCGGTAAAAATTTATGATAGTAATTTATTAATCCCAGGAATGACCTTAATTGTGAAACATTTTCAGGTGCTGGGGCTTTTATAACTGCTTCAATTTTTTCAGGTGACTTATGCAACCCTTCCTTATTAATTATGTGGCCACAATATGATATCTGATTTTGGAAAAATTCGCACTTGGGGCGATTTGCTCGTAGGCCCCGTTCTTTCAGCCTAGTGAGCACCTGCTCCAAATTGGCAAGGTGCTCGTTGTCGTTTTCTCCTGTTATAAGGATGTCGTCTAGGTAGCATTGAGTCCCCGGAATCCCTTGCAGGAGTTGCTCCATAGCTCTTTGCCAGATAGCTGGAGCTGATGCTATTCCAAAAACCAGTCGATTGTACTGGTACAGGCCTTTGTGTGTGTTTATTGTGAGATACTTTTTAGAGGTCTCCTCAACCTCCATCTGTAGATATGCCTGTGCCAAGTCAATTTTTGTGAAACGTTTCCCTCCGGACAGTGAGGCGAAAATATCTTCTATCCTCGGAAGAGGATACTGTACCGTGTGAAGGACCGGGTTTACAGTTACCTTAAAGTCCCCACAGATGCGAATTTTTTTCTGTTCCTCAGAGTTATTTTTCAATGTTTTTTTCATGACTGGAACGATGGGTGTTGCCCATTCGCTCCAATCTATTTTGGATAATACGCCTGCCTTTTCCAAATTCTCCAGCTCTGCCTCGACTGCCGGACGTATTGCGTATAGCACTGGTCTTGCCTTAAAAATTTTTGGAATTGCTGTATCTTCCACTTTTATTGAGGCGGTGATGCCTTTCAAGGTTCCTAGTTTCTCTTGAAACACTTCTTTGGCGTTGGTCAAGATGTCTTTTAATCGTTCAGGTATGATGTCATCATTGTTTTTTTCCTTACTGGTCACCATCAGTGCCTGAATGGAGTGCCAGTCTAAACGTATCTTCCTTATCCATTCACGTCCCAACAACGGTGGACCACCATCTCGTAGAATGTATAAACACAACTTTTGTATTTCTTTGCCATTGTATACCACAGGCACCCTTATTTTTCCTTTGGGGTAGACTTTCTGCCCCGTATATGTTTTTAAGATAATGGATGTGTCTTTTAGAGGTATATGCGAAAATAGCCTCTCGTAATCTCGTCGATTTATTACGGTTAGAGCTGATCCTGTATCTAGCTCCATTTTAACTGGGGACCCTGCTATTGTGAGGGTAACCCAAATGGTTTGGTAATCCTCTTTGGCAAGTACATTATGTAATTTGAGACAGCTTAGTCTCTTGTTTCCGGAGTCGCTATCGCTATTCTGGTCTTCGGAGTTATTGTCCGTCATCATTTGTACCTTCCTGTACTTTTCTTTATTGATTCTTTGTTTTCTGTCAGTGGATTTATTTTGTCCAGATTGGCATACCCGTGCAATGTGTCCAATCTTACCACATTGCCTGCATGCTTTGCCCTTGAACCAGCAGTCCCTCTGGTTATGGGTGGATCTGCCGCAGCGATAACATCTTCCGAACTCCTGTGTCATTTTATGGGTGCCGAAGTCCTGTGTCTCTTGTTGTATCTCTGCAGCTCCTTTTGCTGCTGCTTCGTATGATACAGCCATACTGAAAGCTTTGTCCAATGTTAAATCTTTTTCAGAAAGCAGTCTTTTTTGTGTTCCTTCACTTAAGAGACCGCAAACAAATTTGTCTCGAAGATAATCCGATAGTCCTGCTCCGAATTGGCAGTACTTTGATAGCTTTCTTAATTCGGTTAGGTAATCAGCGTTACTTTCATTCTTGTGTTGATTTCTCTTGAAGAACTTGAATCGTTCTGCTATCAGCAGCGGTGTTGGGTTTAAATGCTCCTGCAGGGTATCAATAATTTCTTTAAAAGTCTTGTCCTTTGGTTTGGCTGGAGTGATTAAATTTCGTAACAGCCCGTATGTCTTCGCGCCCATTAAGTTCAGAAGTACTGAAGCTTTTTTTTCATCTGCTATTCCATTTGCAGTGCAATAAACCTCTACTCTTTCCCCGTATGTGGTCCAATCTTCTATTTCGCCATCAAAAGCCTCAATATTACCAGATTTAGGCATTTCAGAAAAGATATGGCACTTCCCGTGCTTTTTTTTTTCTGTGTAGCAACGATATGGCGCTTCCCGCGCTTTCCCGCCGCTGCTACCGATAACAACGCTGTTTTACTGTGGTTTCCGTTTATTCACTGTTGGAGACTCGTTCCTGACGGAGGTCTAAACGCTGACCTGCTTGCCGCGCCGGCCGTCTCTCGAGTGCACCCTCCCAGTCCGTTATTGCTTGCCTCCGATTTCGCTGCCTGTCTCAGCTGTAGAGCCCGCCGCTGGAGCTCCAGCCTGACGCCCAGGAAGGATTAGCGCAGTACCTGTCACCAGCTTGGCCAGCTGGTGAAACCACAGTTTCTATTACTTCCTTGAGTCTTCTGGACGCTGGAGGAATCGATGTCCTTGAGGTGCTGCCGAATTGCAGGTAAGTCCGTTTCCACTTCGTCGCCACTGTAGTGTCCGTGTGTAGATAAAGACACTGAAGACAGGAGTTGGTTCATAGGTATTTACTAAGCAAGTCTGGGGGGGGGTTTCTAAAGGATATACACAATACACAGGCTTATATAGCCCAAGTGGCAATTACCGGCATTACGCACACCTGGGGCTCTTAAAGGCACATACACCATAATTGCTCTTAAAGGCACATACACCACAGTGGATACAAAAGATTGCCACCGAAATGTCTGAGGGGATGGAGGGATTGGATTATGAGGATAGAGCACATGAGAAATTTGAGACACGTGGTGAGTGTAACGTGCTTGGGAGGTACAGGTGACTTTGGACCTGTGGTTCCCAAAGCTCTCCACCACTGGGGGTTTTCCTCACTTCATGTCTGGGTCTGCTGTAGACTCATTGATGGAGATTGATCGCTGTGATTAGTCAACAACTCCATTATCATTGTATCGTGCGACCACCAGGCGGGTAGAAGGTGAACCAGATGGATTGTGATCTTTTGTCGTCTAACAATTTCTATGTTTCAGCGTGGAATTTTAAAACATGCTATTCACAGTAACTGGATCTGCCCATAAATTCCATAACTCATTTAATGTCAGCGATTAAAGTCAAAAGAAAGATTTCCACCGCACCTTATCAAACCTTCTCAAAACATCGTCAGAGTGCCTGACGTACCAGAGGTCATTGGATAGTGATCAGGAGTGTAAAACCCGGCTGATTTTACTCTTCCTATCTCACAACAACTTGCATTTGTAGAGCGCCTTTAACACAGTGAAATGTCCTGAGGCGCTTCACGGAAGCGATATTAAACAAAATTTGGTCACTTTCCCATCAGGACATTTTGGGGTTTCTGCAATCTCTTTGCCACTCTATGCAGTTGTTTTAGTTCCCCCAACTTAGATCCCAGAAAATATTTGTATTTAAATAGAAACAGAAAATGCTGGAAACACTCAGCAGGTCAGGCAGCATCTGCTGGAGAGAGAAACCGAGTTAACGTTTCAGGTCGATGACCCTTCGTCAGAACTGGAAAAAGTTAGAGGTGTAACAGGTTTTTAAGCAGGCGCAGAGGCAGGAAATGGGGGGAGGGGAGGAAAGCACACAAGGGAATGTAGGCAATAGGGTGGAAGGCAGGAGAGATTAAATGACAAAAGGTACAATTGTACAAAGCAAAAGGGTTGTCTGTGTCAGGCCACCGTATGGACTTCCCATTCCTTTTGCTGTGAGAACGTCCAAACTGAACAGGTGTCGATAACCCTTTCACCGGAAGTAGTTAAGCCTTGGGAATTGCTCCATAATGAGCACTTAACCAGTAAAAACATTATTAATCCAGGATTAATGTGCGATAGAACAACAGAAAACGTTGGAAAAACTCAGCAGGCCAGGCAACATCCGTGGAGAGAGAAACAGAGTCAATGTTTCGGGTCAAAACCCTTCGTCAGGACTGAGAGAAAAGGCAGGAAATGAAACAAAAGGCAGTTACGGAGCTGGGAAATGGGGGAGGGGATTAAAGAAGAGACATTAAGAGATATTCAAGGTGAGACGAGATAGTAATAGGACAGGTAAAGAAACAGACAATGGCTCGAGATGAAGTGTGAAATGCGCTGGCAGAGTGAGAGACAGCTGCCATGTGGGAGAGAGAAAAAAAGGAAAAGGCACAAACCAAAAGGGTGGATAAAAAATATAAAAATATAATAGGGGCCGAGGTTATGATCTGAAGTTGTTGAACTCGATATTGAGTCCGGAAGGCTGTAAAGTGCCTAATCGGAAGATGAGGTGCTGTTCCTCGAGTTTACGGTGAGCTTCCGTGCGATACATCTGTTCACTCCCAGATCAGGGTAACAGTTAGTAGCTGTTTCATGAACACTAACACACAAGAACTATTACACAGTAAGGCACACATACCACTGGCCCCAGTGCACAGAGAAAATTAACCCCCCCCCACCCCCCAATTTGTTAGGAAGTTCCTTCCACTTAAGGTGAGGGAAATTAAATTGTTTTCTTTGACGTTATCTTGTGCTTTCATACCTCAGGTTACCTCAATGTGTTGCGATTAGGTTGTGACATTTTATGACCCAGCAACAATGCTGTATTAAAGTCTTCAGTGGGACCAAAAAAATGGCAAATCTCTGTTTTAAATTTGTTTAAAAACTCAAGACTGAACAACTTAAATCACCTCATCACATCACTTGGCACCATTGTGACAAAAATGAGAGACAGCCTTACAAAGAGGTTCGGCAAACACTTTACTTTTATCATTAAGACATTGCCCCGGAGTGCTTGCCTTTTAGTTCAGCCTGATTATGTAAATACCAGTAATGATGCACAAGCCGAATTTTTCACTGTAGACTTGTGCAAATTGAGAACTGTCTTGAACTACATTCCTGTAACTTGCTTCATCTTAATTGAAACCCTGTTAATTAATTCCAGACCCACAGGCGGTGAGCGGAACCTTTTGTTTTTACAGCATCCATAATTTAGGATGCCTTCTTGGGGAGTCGGCCGTGGCACAGTGGGCAGCACTCTCACCTACTGAGTCAGAAAGTTGTGGATTCAAGACTCGTTCTGGAGACTTGAGCACGTAAGGACTTTGCTGTGTGCAAATTGGCTGCCGTGTTTCCTACATTACAACAGTGACTAGACTTCAAAAACCACTTCATTGATTTTTAGGACTTTCCGAGGTCATGAAGGACACTATATAAATACTTTTTTCTTTTCCTTTCCTCCCTCCCTTCCTTCCTTCCTTTCTCTTTCTCTCCTTCCCTATTTCCACACACCCTTAATATTTTTACCCTCCTCGCCTACAGATGTTGACATATGCTGGAGTTCTGGGTGCTAACTGCTTTCCAGTACCACGTCAGAATGGTCTCATGACCAAGATTAGATAGTGACTGACAGCAGGCTCTTCTTAACCCACCTTTTTATCCAATTCATTCGGCTCCCCCACCCCTCTCCATTTGCGTATACTCCCCATACCCAATGGATGAATACGTGGTCTGCTTCTGGATCTTGACTGATGCTGCCCTATAATAAGAAAGAACGATCTTAGCTGGCTTTTACATCCTCAGGACATCCCAAAGCGTCTCACAGCCAATGACTTATTTTTGAAATGCAGCAACTGTTATGTTAGGCAAAATCGTCAGGCAACTTGCAACACCGAAAGATCCCGCAAACGGAAAACAATCATCGGATCATGGAACAGTACAGCACAGAAGGAGGCCGTTCGGCTTATCGAGTCTGCGGTGTCTCTTTCGAAGAGCAATCCATTTAGTCCCACTCCCCCGCTCTTTCCCTATATCCCTGCAATTTTTTCTCCTTCAAGTATTTATCCAATTCCCTTTTGAAGGCTACTACTGAATCTGTGTCCACCACCCTAACAGGCTGCGCATTCCAAATCCTAACCACTCGCTGTGTAAAAATGTTTCCTCATGTCGCCTCTGGTTCTTTTGCCAATCACCTTAAATCTGTGTCCTCTGGTTATTGACCCTTCAGCCATTGGAAACAGTTTCTCTTTATTTACTCTATCTAAACCCTTCATGATTTTGAACAAATCTCCTCTGCCTTCTCTGCTCCAAGGAGAACAACCCCAGCTTCTCCAGTCTATCCACATAACTGAAGTCCCTCATCCCAGGAACCATTCTAGTAAATCTCTTCTGCACCCTCTCCAAAGCCTTCACGTCCTTCCTTAAGTACAGTGTCCCGAATTGCACACAATACTCCAGCTGGGGCCAAACCAGTGTTTTATAAAGGTTTAGCAGAACTTCCTGGCTTTTGTATTCTATGGCCTAGAAATTGGGTTGGGGCGCCAAAGTGGCGCAAAAGTCGGTGGAGCGCAGGATTTAGCGCGGCAATCGGAGTGATACCGATCGCCAGAAATTCAGTTTCAGTGCCCCTCGAGGGAGACGGGGCGAGGCTCGAGGCGCTCCGCGTCCCTCTTAGGGCGCTGAAACTGATTATCGCAGCGCAACGTGCTGCAGCGCCACACACTGCGGCACAGCATGCTGCGGTACTGCAGGCCTTCCTCCCACTGTTAAGGGGGAGGTGCCTGCAACAGCGCGATCCCCGATCGCGAGTGCCGGCAAATGAGCCCGGCACCAAGGAGAAGTGCCGGGCTCTCGGGAAACAGCCGGCAATGCCGCGGGGGGGGGGGGGGGTTAGGAGGCTGAGGACGGAGGTGCTGGCAGGCGGCCACCGAAAAAGCGGCCGCCCCGCACCTCCACCTTAACTTGCGCCGCTGCCGGCACAGTAAGGCCCCGTGAACCGGGCGCGGGTAGCGAGCGGCGCAACTGCGGCGTTCGCTACCAAATATCGCGAACGGGGCACGAATGGGGCGCTGCGCACACCGATGACGTCATTGGTGGCGGCGCAGCATAAATGCCTAACGCCACCATTAGCGCCCCTACTGAATATCACCACAGACACAGCCAGTGGCGCTACAGCCACTGACTGCCTCTTTAGGCGCTAACAGCTGGCGCTACTCACCCAATTTCTCCCCCATAGCCTCTATTTATAAAGCCCAGGATCACATATGCTTTATTACTGTAACTGCTTTGTTAACCTGTCCTGCCACCTTTAAAGATTTGTGCACAAACAGCCCCAGGTCTCTCTGTTCTTGCACCCCTTTTAAAATTGTCCTCATTCTTCCTACCAAAATGTATCACCTCACACTTTTCTGCGTTGAATTTCATCTGCCACGTGTCCGCCCATTCCACCAGCCTGTCTGTGTCCTCTTGAACTCTGTCACTATCTTCATCACTGTTTACTACACTTCCAAGTTTCGTGTCATCTGCAAATTTCAAAATTGTGCCCTGTACCCCCAAGTCCACATCATTAATGAATATCAAAAACAGCAGTGGTCCTAATACTGAACCTTGGGGAACTCCACTGTATACCTCCCTCCAGTCTGAAAAACAGCCATTCACCACAACTCTCTGTTTTATATCCCATGGCCAATTTTGTAACCACGCTGCTACTGCCCCTTTTATCTGGACCGGGTGACTTAACCATTTTAATTACTGCCAGCCTTTCTAGTATCTCCTCTTTCTCTATTTTTATCCCATCCAGCATCCCAGCAACCTCTTCATTTACCATAGCTTTGGCAAAGTCCTCTTCCTTGGTAAACACCGATGCAAAGTACTCATTTAGTACCTCAGCTATGCTCTCTGCCTCCACCAATAGTTCTCCATTTTGGTCCCTAATCGGCCCTACCACTTCTCTGATAACCCTTTTACTGTTAACATGCCTATAGAAGACCCTTTGTGGTAGCTGCCAATCTATTCTCGTACTGTCTCTTTGCCCCTTTTATTTCCTTTTTCACCTCCTCTGTACTTTTTATTTTCAGCCTGGTTCTCCCTTGTATCATCAAGCTGACATCGGTCATACGCCTCCTTTTCTGCTTCATCCTACTGTCCAACTCCATCGTCATCCAGGGGGCTCTGGCTTTGGTTGCCCTCCCTCTCCTCCTTGTAGGAATGTACCTAGACTGTACCCAAACCATCTTCTCTTTAAAGGCCCCTCATTGCTCCATTACATTTCTGCCTGCCAGTCTTTGACTCCAATTTACCCGGGCCAGATCCCTCCTCAATTCAGTGAAATTAGCCCTCCTCCAGTTAAGTATTTTTATTCTAGATTGCTCCTTGTCCTTCTCCATAACTAATCTATACCTTACGGTACCAATGATCACTATTCCCGAGGTGCTCCTCGACTGTGACAATCTCCACTTGACCCACTTCATTCCCCAGGACTAGATCCAGCAATGCCTCCTTCTTCGTTGGGCCGGAAACATACTGATCAAGAATATTTTCCTGAACACAATTCAGAAATTCCTCCCCTTCTCTGCCCTTAACACGATCAATCACTGCCCCAGTCAATATGGGGGTAGTTAAAGTCTCCCATTATCACTACTCTATAGTTCCTGCACCTCATTAATTTCTTTGCAAATTTACTCCTCTATGTCCTCACTATTTGGTAGCCTATAAAAATATCAAGTAGCGTAATAGCTCCTTTATAGTTTCTCAACTCCATCCAAATAGATTCTGTCTTTGATCCCTCAAGGGCATTCGCTCTTTCTCGCACTGTAATATTTTCCTTCAACAAAACTTCCTCCTTTTTTTCCTTCCCCATTTTTCCTGAATACCTTGTGCCCAGGAATATTACGCATCCAATCCTCCCCTTTTTTGAGCCAAGGTAAATGATTAGTTAATCTGGTGTTGGTTGTGGGATGCATGTCAACCAGGAGGCCACCGGGGAAAACTCTCCAGCTCTTCTTCGAAATATTGGCCGCGGGATCTTTCACGTCCACCTGAGCGGGCAGACGGGGGCCTCGGTTTAACGTCTCATCCGAAAGACGGCACCTCCGCCAGTGCAGCGCTCCCTCAGCACTGCACTGGGTGTGGCGGCCTAGTATTTGTCCTCACGACTGTGACCTGACTTCTGGGCAATTGAGAGATGCGAAAACATTATGACATCAAGCTGTCGATTCAGCGGACAGCCTTGCACGAACACACCCCGACCCGTTCTACCATCACACCTCAGGCGTGTTTGCTTTTATTCTGCAGAGTCTTCACAACACAGAGTTTGGCAGGTTTACTGACTCTCCCTCATTCGGTGCTTCTCTCGTGCAGAAGGTTCCAACCTGCCCCTCTCCTCTGGCTCAGGAGTGATGTGTTCTGTACCTTCAAGTCCGAGTCATCGACGACAACTTGTATTTATACAGCGCTTTTAACGTAGTAAAACGTCCCAAGGTGCTTCACAGGAGCGTTATCGAACAGATTTGGGCACCGAGCCACATAAGGAGAAATTAGGGCAGATGACTAAAAGCTTGGTCAAAGAGGTGGGTTTTAAGGAGCGTCTTAAAGGAGGAGAGAAAGAGGCGGAGAGAAAGAGGCGGAGAGGTTTAGGGAGGGAATTCCACAGCTCAGGGCCTCGGCAGCTGAAGGGGCGTCCGCCAATGGTGGAGCGATGAAAATCGGGGAAGCCAGAATTAGAGGAGCGCAGAAATCTTGGACGGTTGTAGGGCTGGAGGAGATTACAGAGATAGGGAGGGGGGGAGGCCGTGGAGGGATTTGAAAACAAGGAAGAGAATTTTTAAAATGGAGGCGTTGCTTAACCGTGAGCCGATGTAGGTCAGCGAGCACAGGGGTGATGCTTTCTTCACCCGCCGGACAGTAAGCGAGGACGCTATGAAAGTGGGGCTATCCCAAAATCCAGAGTGGTAATGAAAGTGCTTTTTATTAACAACTTGCATTTATATAGCACCTTCAATGTACAGGAAACTCTCGATTTACCGGCACCCAAACAACCGGAAATCTCTGTTAACCGGCAAAATTCAGGAGTAGGTTAAGTTTTTCTTCATATTAGTGGCCGTTTCTTGATTCTTGGCTGTGTAATCGGGGGTTCCTGCACTTGTTGCTAAGCAACAGGGACGCTTGTTCTGTGGCTGGGGTTCTTGCAGCTGTTGCTAAGCAACAGGGAAGCCTGGATTTGTTGCTGTGTACGGAGCTCTCGTACCTTTTAACTATAACTCTCTGTAATCCGGACTTTTTGATAAACCGGCACCAAGCCGGTCCCGTCAGTGCCGGATAAAAAAAGAGTTTCCTGTAGTGAAACCTACAACCAAGGCGCTTCACAGGAGAGCTATCCGACAAAATTTGACACTGAGCCACATAAGGAGATATTAGTAGAGAGAAACAGTGTTAACATTTCAGGTCGATGACCGTTCATCACAAAGCCTGACGGAAAGGTCACCGATGTGAAACGCTAACTCTGTTTCTCTCTCCACAGATGCAGCCTGGCCTGCTGAGTGTTTCCAGCAATTTCTGTTCAGATTGCCAGCATCCGCAGTACTCTGCTTTTGTGCGTGTAGAGATTAGGCCAGGTGGCCAAAAGCTTGGTCAAAGAGGTAGGTTTTAAGGTAGGTCGTTATAATTAAAACTATAGGGCAAAGAGAGAGCGAGAAGGTAAGAGAAATACATTAAGGCCGTTTGGCCGCCCCTGCAGTCTGTTTGAGTGACGCATTTTGCCATTTTTACCCATGTTTGTGTTTTTGGTTCGGGGCAATACTCTGATTCCAGACTGAAAAATTCACCACCGTGATGTACCCAGTGTCAACAGCTTTATCATCTGGTTAGACAAGCCAAGGTGTCTGAAGAAAATTAAGATTTCCATCGCTTTGACCGATGTCTAGTTTTGATCTATTTTTAAACGGATCGGACTCCACTGTTATTGGCCTGGATCCAGAGTTCCAATTTGTTTAATCTATGATGTCTGGGAACAATGCTTGTCCTCTGCCTGTCCCTCTGTTGTAGTAAATGTCATTTCAAAGGTTAAAAGGATGAGTAATTCTCAGTATCTGACCAAAATTAGGCAGTTATAAATGTAGGAAAGGTGTCAGCTCTTCCTATCGTGCCTTGCCTTTGTCACTCTGCTCTCTTGGACTATGACCAGCCTTTAGGACTCTTCTGAAATCCAAATGGGCCACGTTCTTATTAGCTGACAAAACGTAACTATATTGTTTCACAATCACATTCTGTACATCTTAATCTCAGGTAACACCGACCTCACTCCATATTTAGCTTTTGTGTGTGAGATTGGAACTGAGACTTAGGACTGAGAACTGAGTCTAGGCCTGAGACTGAAGCCTAAGGCCTGAAGACTGAAGCCTGCGACAGAGACTGGGACTGAATCTTGGGCCTTCGACGGAGACTTGGGACTGACTGAGACTGAGACTGAGCCTGAGCCTAGGTCTGAAGACTGATGCCTGGGCCTGCAACAGAGACTTGGGCATGAGGACTGAGATGGAGCAACTGAGCCCGTTCTCCTACCTTCAGCTCTCTTACTTGTCCTGCTTTGTCACGTGGAGCTAGATCTCATACCGCATCCTTCCTTGTACAACACCTCGAGTGGCAAGATTCATCACTGCATAAACTGATGCCCGAGAGCAGGTCCACCCTCTTGGCTGGGGACGGTGCACAGCATTTGAAGACTTGAGCAAATGAAAAAGGGGGGAAATACCTTTAAAATTGAGAGTCCTTGGTCATTCCTCAATTAACTGGTTGCAGGCTCTGCAATTGGCTGCAGGTGACAGGGTTGATGAATTGCCTGACGAGAATTAAAAATGTAAATAGCTGCCCCTGATGACACAGTTAAGGTGTCAGCTTTGGCTCAGTGGATAGCAGTCTGGACTGAGTCAGAACGTTGTGGGTTCAATTTCCATTCCAGAGACTTCAATGCATAATCTTACCTGACACTCCCCAGTGCAGTACTGAGGGAGCGCTGCACTGTCGAGGTCCCGTCTGCCCTCTCGGGTGGACATATTTTGAAGAGTAGGGAAGTTCTCCTGGGTGTCCTGGCCAATATTTATCGCTCACCCAACCCCCAAGTACAGATGATCGGGTCATTATCACATTGCTGTTTGTGGGAGCTTGCTGTGCGCAAATTGGCTGCTGCGTTTCCTACATTACAACAGTGACTACACAGTACTTCATTGGCTGTAAAGCGTTTTGGGTCGTGAAAGGTGCTATATAAATGCAAGTTCTTTCTTTTTAATGAGATTGGTGCCTGCAGGAGGGGGGGGGAGGGGGAGGGGGGGGAAGAAAAGAGGTAAATACAAATTAAACAGTTCAAGGTGAAGGGTCAAGGGTCCAGAGGTGAGAGGCCTCAGAGAACTGGAAAAATCAAAAGACAAAGAAATCTAAGGAGTGGGTCCAATATTACATTTATTTCTCTCGTGTATGTGAAGTGCTTATAAATTACAGTCTATTAACCAGTGCAGCTTAAAGGAACAGTGACATGGGTGAGAGTCATGGGCTCATAGACCATTATCTACAGTCATCCTTCACATACACACCTGAGGTACCGTGGATTTGTGTAACGAAAACTTCATGATTGAAAAGAATAAATTAAATCTTTGACAATAATTAATTACTTGTGTGTGCCGAGTGCTGCAAACACTTGAGAGAAAAAGCTCACGGTCCAAATATTTAGGGAACAATGATTCTTTGCTAACTCGGAGAGAGGGGGGGGGAAGAGAGAGAGAGGGGGGGAGAAGAGAGAGGGGGGGAAGAGGGGAGAAGAGAGAGGGGGGAAGAGAGAGGGGGGGAAGAGAGGGGAGGGGGAGAGGGAGAGGGGAGGGGGAGAAGGGGGGGGAGAGGGGGAAGGGAGGGGGGGAGAAGGGAGGTAATGGCGAGAATCCCTACACAAGGACATCCTGCTTGCTTGGCTCATTCGGGACCAGCCTGTCACTGGGAAAGATGAGGCAGACTCGTATTCAGGTGAGTGAAAGCGGGCCCCACCGGTAGGGGCAGATAAAAGGTACAATCTAATTGAATGGAGGAACAGGCTGGATGGGCTGAATGGCCTCTTTCCTGTTGCTATGTCCAAGGTCAAGGATGCTGCTAGGACCGACTTCCCCCTCCACCCCCCAACAGAAAGGAAGATTTTAAAAAGTATATGTATATATATTTTTAAAATCAGCCTCCTTACATACCTGTTGGCCACTGGGTTTTCCCAGGACCTCCCCCACCCACCCACCCAGACTCCAACCATGTCCCCTAAGACAACCAGGCCAGAGCCTGGGAGTGGGGCCTGGGTAAGCCCAGTGGCAGGCAGGTGGCAAAGAGGCAGAAAGCGACAGTGTGTGTGTGCGCGCGCGAGAGTTAGTTGGCTGCCCTCCCTGTGACTCTGCCAAACTCCAGCCGGGGGGGTGGGGATCACTGCCGCCAGAAACACAGGGCCCCAAGACTTTGAGGCCTATCCATTCTGAGCGGGAGATTCACAATCAAAAATCGAGTCTTTTTCCTCACACACACCCCGCAAGAATGGAGGGGAGGAGTGGAATTGATCTACTTGGCTATGTTAACAGTTCAGCGGGACAATTGCTCGTTCCTGTAATCAGAAACTGCCTTTTCTTTCTCTCTGCGCATCTCACGAATGGACAATTTGGTAGCTGTTTACAGGGGAAGCTCTTTTTTCTCTATCTTTTTTTTCTTTTTCTCTCTTGGCAAGGTCGACTATTCAGTCTTCTCTTTCTCGGCTTCCAGTGCCAGCCTGCGCTCGTTCTCCTTGATTAGCTGGACTCCGCAGTAGGTCACGAACAGGATGCTCAACAGGCTGAAGGGAAATCCTGAAATTATAATTTAAGGGGGGAGGGGGAGGGAAAAAAAAAACAATCACAATTTCTAAAGAGCCTCGAGAGCTGGGGTTCAAAACGAAGTGTTTTACTAAAAAGCCTCTGGCTGCGAGCGGTTCCAGTCAAGCAGGAGGAGGCCGTTCGGCCCTACGTGTCTTTACTGGAGATGGGACTGATTGCAGAGAACAAGCGGCCTTACTTTAAATAAATCAGTGTTCGTACGGTGGAGGAGGAAGAGAGGGGGGCTGGAGAGAGAGAGCGAGCGGGCGCAAGATCAGCTGAAATCTTTCTGTGTTCAAAGACAGGTATAAAGATCTGCAATTATATCCCCCCCCACCCAAGTCACCAATTCCACGGCTACTGGCATTCCCTCCCGTATATTATTCAAATGGCCATCCTTCTTGTGTCAGTCTAGACGGTGAGTGCTGGCAGGCCATTTAACTACGGAGGGCATCACAGCTACCAGGATGCCACCCTACATCCTTGCGCCCGTGCTTCCCAGCGGGGCTTACCGATGAACAAGAATGGGAAGCGGAGCACCGAGCTGTACTGTAATTATACAACTAGAGGCTGCACACCCGTATATGCCACATGTTAATTCGTTCCGTTTGAGCAACGCACCAACAGAGGCCTCGCGCCCAGACGCGGCCCCACCCGCAGCCCCGGGGTTGCTATTGGGAACACTGCTTTTTTTGATATATATTAATGTCCTGGACCTTGATATACAGGGGAAAATTTCAAAGTTTGCAGATGACACAAAACTCAGAAATATAGTAACAGACTTGAAGACATAAGCAGACTGGTGAAATGGGCAGACACGTGGCAGATGAAATTTAATGCAGAGAAGTGTGAAGTGATACATTTTGGTAGGAAGAATGAGGAGAGGCAATATGAACGAAATGGTACAAATTTGATGGAGGTGCAGGAACAGAGAGACCTGGGGGTATGTGTGCACAGTGCAAGGGTGGTGGAAGCAGATTCAAAGATAGCTTTCAAAAGGGAATTGGATAAATACTTAGAAAGAAACTTGAATACTTGAAGGGGAAAAATTTGCAGGGCTGTGGGAAAAGGGCAGCTCTTTCAAAGAGCCGGCACAGGCACAATGGGCTGAACGGCCTCCTTCTGTGCGGTATCATTCTATGAACACTTCTCCCATCACTGCTGGGCAGACGGCTGGGACAGATTAAAGACAAAAATGCAAGTTGCAGCTTCTAGAGTGTTCGGATGCATGAAAGAGAATCACATTAAGAATGATTAAACCAAATGTTTTGTAGAAGGCTTGATGCAAATTCACTCCCGAGTCAACTCAAAGTGAATCCACAACCTCTAGGGGATAATTTCCAAGTCAGATTTGCTCAGAATAATTCTCCCCCTTGAATTCTCTGATCTAAATTGGTTGTAATTTGGAATCAGGCCGAGTCAACAGCTGTGGTGTAAATAAAAGACAAGACAACAGGGAAATAGTGAGATAGATTCAACCGTAAAAGCCTTTAAGTAGGATATTTTGAGATACAGTATTTGAATAATTTGGGACATGACATATGGTAAGTGTAGAATGCTTGGGAGATTTTGGACCTATGGTTCCCAAAGCTCTCCACTATTGGGGGTTTACCTCACATCATGTCTGGCTCTGTTGTAGACTAAATTGATAGGGAATGATTGCCATGATTAGTCAACAACTCCATTATTGTTGTATCATGCAACTACCAGGATGGTAGAAGGCAAACTAGATGCACCTTGGTCTTTTTCATCCTGCTATTGCTCCAGTCCTAGGATATATTTTCCTCATCTACACTGTTAATCTGTTTGTACCATAAGGAACCTCATAGAAACTATGGTAGAATTAGAGAAGAAAGTGATTCACAGATACTATAGAGTCAGAAGGTTGCAGGTTCAAGTCCCACTCCAGAGACTTGAGCACATAGATCTAGGCCGACACTCCAGTGCAGTGCTGAGGGAGTGCTGCACTGTCGGAGGTGCCGCCTTTCAGATGAGATGTTAAACCGAGGCCCCGTCTGCCCCCTCAGGTGGGCGTAAAAGATCCCATGGTATTATTCCGAAGAAGAGCAGGGGCGTTCTCCCCAGTGTCCTGGCCAATATTTATCCCTCATCCAACATCACTAAAAAACAGATTATCTGGTCATTATTACATTGTTGGTTATGGGACCTTGCGGTGCACTGCGTTTCCTACATTACAACAGCGAGTAAACTTCAAAAGTACTTAATTGGCTGTAAAGCGCTTTGGGACTCCCGGGGATGAAAAAGGAGCTATATAAATGCAAGTTCTTTCTTTCTATTATATAAAACATCCTTCGGCACTCCCGCCAGTTTCTCTCCTCCCTGCAGTATGTATGAGGCAGCCTTCTGAAGACACTCTGGGAAAGGAAGTCAAGCACCTCCCCTCAGTGGCATCAGAACCTTCTACTGGGTCTTCTCCAGAATTATTTCAGTGCCAGCTCCTCCCTTAACATCTGCTGCATCTTGTACCTCAATCTCCGACCACAATCTTCAGTGCTCTCTGTGTAGCTGTCATCCTTCCCCTCTCAGTCCTCGCACAACAAGTAGCAGGGCCAGGATTTTACTTCGGAAGCCATCAATCCTACGATTGACTTTGGGAGGGTCAGTCATAGAATTATACAGCACAGAAAGAGGCCCTTCGGCCCATCGTGTCCGCGCCGGCCATCAAGCCCTGTCTATTCTAATCCCATTTTCCAGCACTTGGTCCATAGCCTTGTATGCTATGGCGTTTCAAGTGCTCATCTAAATGCTTCTTGAATGTTGTGAGGGTTCCTGCCTCTACCACCCTTTCAGGCAGTGAGTTCCAGATTCCAACCATCCTCTGGGTGAAAATGTTTTTCCTCAAATCCCCTCTAAACCTCTTGCCCCTTACCTTGAAACTATGCCCCCTGGTTATTGACCCCTCTACTAAGGGGAAACATTACTTTCTATCTACCCTATCTATGCCCCTCATAATTTTGTACACCTCAATCAGGTCACCCCTCAGCCTCCTCTGCTCTAAGGAAAACAACACCAGCCTGTCCAGTCTTTCTTCATAGCGGAAGCGCTCCAGCCCAGGTAACATCCTGGTGAATCTCCTCTGCACCCTCTCCAATGCAATTGCATCCTTCCTATAGTGTGGCGACCAGAACTGCACACAGTATTCCAGCTGTGGCCTAACTAGCGTTTTGTACAGCTCCATCATAACCTCCCTGCTCTTATATTCTATGCCTCGGCTAATGAAGGCAAGTATCCCATATGCCTTTTTAACTGCCTTATCTACCTGTCCTGCTGCCTTCAGGGATCTATGTACATGCACACCAAGGTCCCTCTGATCCTCTGTCCTTCCTAGGGTCCTACCATTCATTGTGTATTACCTTGCCTGGTTAGTCCTCCCAAAATGCATCACCTCACACTTTTCAGGGTTAAATTCCATTTGCCACTGTTCTGCCCGTCTGACCAACCCGTCTATATCGTCCTGTAGCCTGAGGCTTCCCTCCTCGCTATTTACCACTCCACCAATTTTCGTGTCATCTGCGAACTTACTGGTCATACCTCCTACATTCATATCTAAATCATTAATGTACACTACAAACAGCAAAGGACCCAGCACCGATCCCTATGGTACACCACTGGACACGGGCTTCCAGTCACAAAAACAACCTTCGACCATCACCCTCTGCCTTCTGCCACTAAGCCAATTTTGGATCCAATGTGCCAAATTGCCCTGGATCCCATGGGCTCTTACCTTCTTGACCAGGCTCCCATGTGGGACTTTGTCAGAAGCCTTACTGAAGTCCATGTAGACTACATCAACTGCACTACCCTCATCCACACACCTCGTCACCCCCTCAAAAAATTCAATCGAAGTGGTTAAACATGATTTCCCCCTGACAAAGCTATGCTGACTATCCTTGCCTCTCCAAGTGGAGACTAATTCTGTCCCTCAGAATTTTTTCCAATAATTTCCCTACCACTGATGTTAGGCTCACTGGCCTGTAATTCCCTGGTTTATCCCTACTACCCTTCTTGAATAATGGTACTATGTTAGCTGTTCTCCAGTCCTCTGGCACCTCCCCTGTGGCCAGAGAGGTTCTGAAAATTTGTGTCAGAGCCCCTGCAATCTCCTCCCTTGCCTCACACAGCAGCCTGGGATACATCTTGTCTGGGCCTGGGGATTTATCTACTTTTAAGCCCGCTAAAACCTCCTCCCTCTCAATACTAATTTGTTCAAGTATATCACAATCCCCCTGCCTGATTTGTATGCCTACATCGTCCTTCTCAATAGTGATCACAGATGCAAAATATTCATTTAAAACGTCACCTACATCTTCCCGTTCTACACACAGATTGCCACTTTGGTCCCTAATGGGCCCTACTCTTTCCCTGGTTATCCTCTTGCCCTTAATATACTTATAAAACATCTTGGGATTTTCCTTTATTTTGCCTGCCAGTGTTTTTTCATGCCCCCTCTTCGCTCTCCTAATTTCTTTTTTAAAGTACCCCCCTACACTTTCTATACTCCTCTAGGGCTTCCACTGTTTTTAGTCCTTTGTATCTGCCAAAAGCCTCCCTTTTTTCCCTAATCCATTCTTGTATATCCCTTGACATCCAAGGTTCCCTGGGCTTATTGGTCCCACCCTTGACCTTTATGGGAACATGTTGGCATTGTACTCTCTCTATTTCCTTTCTGAAAGACTCCCACTGCTCTGATGTGGATTTTCCTACAAGTAGCTTATCCCAATCCACTTTGGCCAGATCCTGCCTTACCATATTAAAATCGGCCTTCCCCCAATTTAGAACCTTTATTTCCAGTCCATCTTTGTCCTTTTCCATGACTACCTTAAATCTCACCGAATTATGGTCACTGTCACCAAAATGCTCGCCTACTGACACTTCTACCACTTGCCCAGCTACATTCCCTAGAATTAGGTCCAGTACCGCCCCCTCTCTTGTAGGACTTTCTACATGCTGGCTCAAAAAGCTCTCCTGGATGCACTTTAAGAATTCCGCACCCTCCAAGCCTTTCACACTCCGACTATCCCAGTTAATATTGGGGAAGTTGAAATTCCCTACTATTATTACCCTATTATTTCTACACTTCTCTGAGATTTGCCTACATATCTGTTCCTCTATCTCCCCTGACTGTTTGGGAGCCCATACAGGTTGAGCGTCCGAAATCCAGAGTTCTGGAATCCAGAATGTTCCGGAATCCAGGACGATTTGTGGCAGGGTCGTCCGGAAACCGTAAAATGTTCCGGAATCCGGAACTCTGGATTTTGGACGGTCAACCTGTACTTCAAAAATCCGTTAACTTTTGTTGTCTTTTTTTGTAAAAATCCTATGAAAAATGTGAGTGATGCAATAAAACTTTAGTGTTGTGTTTTATCCTCCTTAATCTGCACAGCTCCACTAAGTGTTTCCGCCAGGCTGCGGCCACGCCACCCTGGCGGCCTAGTGTGGGCCATTGGATGCTCTGCAGAGCTCGCAGCATCCCTCCCCTTTAACAGAAGGGGAGGGGCGGAGAAACGCGTCAGCGCTACATGGAGCGGCCCAGGCATTTCCGGACTCGGAACGTGTTTCTGATGTCCGAAGTCTGGAAACGCCCGAGCCCAGGTTGCGATACTTCCAGAATTCAGACATCAGAAACACGTTCTGAAATCTGGAAAAACACAAAAACCGGCTCGGCCTCAGTCCTGAGGTTGCCGGATTCAGGACGCTCAACCTGTCGTACGCTCCCAGCAAAGTGCTTGCCCCCTTTTTGTTTTTAAGTTCTACCCATATGGCCTCATTAGAGGAACCTGCTAAGCTATCATCCCTCCTTACAGCAGTAATTGACTCCATGATTAATATTGCGACACCCCCTCCTCTTTTACACCCCCCTCTGACTCACCTGAAGATTCTATACCCCGGAATATTGAGCTGCCAGTCTTGCCCCTCCCTCAACCATGTCTCTGTGATGGCAACAATATCATACTCCCATGTGTTCATCAACACCTTCAATTCATCTGCCTTACTCGCAAGACCCCTTGCATTAAAATAAATGCCATCCAGCCTTGCCAAACTCCCTTGTGCCGTTACATATTTGCTCTGCCTTCCAGGCTGACTTGTTTTTTCCTCTATATTTGGCTGTGCATCACCCCCTATTATAGCTCCCCTATTATAGCTCCACTCCGTATCCCATCCCCCTGCCAAGTTAGTTTAAACCCTCCCCCCCCCCCCCCCCCACAGTACTAGCAAACCTCCCCGCAAGGATGTTGGTCCCGTTCCGGTTCAGGTGCAACCCGTCCGACTTGTACAGGTCCCACCTTCCCCAGAAGCAGACCCAGTGATCCAGGAAACTAAAACCCTACCTCCTGCACCAACTCTTTAGCCACGCATTCATCTGCTCTATCCTCCTATTCCTATACTCACTAGCACGTGGCACCGGGAGTAATCCAGAGATTACAACCTTTGAGGTCCTGCTTTTTAATCTGCTATCTAGCTCCCTAAATTTTTGTTGCAGGACCTCATCCCTCTTTCTGCCCATGTCGTTGGTACCAATGTGAACCACGACCTCTGACTGTTCACCCTCCCCCTTCAGAATGCCCTGCAGCCGCTCAGTGACATCCTTGACCCTGGCACCAGGGAGGCAGCATACCATCCTGGAGTCACGTCTGCGGCCACAGAAACGTCTATCTGTTCCCCTTACGATAGAATCTCCTATCACTATTGCTCTCCCACTCTTTTTCCTCCCCTCCTGTGCAGCTGAGCCACTCATAGTGCCACGGACTTGGCTCTTGCTGCATTCCTGAGAAACCATCTCCCCCATCAGTATCCAAAACGGAAAATCTGTTGGAGAGGGAGACGGACCCAGGGGACTTCTGCACTATCTTCCTAGTTCTTTTACTCTGTCTGCCTGTGCACTCTTTACCTGCGGTGTGACCACCTCGTTAAACGTGCTATCCATGAAGATCTCAGCTTCGCGGATGCTCCACAGTGACTCCAGCCGCAGCTCCAGCTCTGAAACATGGATTTTGAGTAGCTGCAGCAGGAGACACTTCGTGCACGTGTTCGCCCTGGACATTAATTACTCTCACCTGCTCTCCAGCACAGAGCTTGCTTAGCCCTGCCCAAGCCTGGAAGAAACTTAAAACTTGAAACAGTAAATTTAATTTAAGTTAAATGCTAATTGCAATCACACAAGACTAGATTTTATTTTTAAAAAATCAACCTTTAAGATTCACTCCCTCACTCACCAAACTCGCAGCTCAACACTGTGTTCCGATCTGCACTCCGGTGAAGTCAGAAGGACAGCTGACCTCGGAGAGAGGCAAGAGGAGAATTGGGTGTGGAGGAGCCGAGGGCTGGGTTACCCCACATGAAGCAGAGAGAGAGAGAGAAAGAACTCGAATATCTCACCGGCCAGTGCTGAGTACAGTCACTGATGTTCTTCTGCATATTAGCTCTTGTCCTTTCACCTTGGAGATGCCTTCTGATGATCTGTCGCCATGGAGATATGTCAGTTGTGCCAGCTTCTTGATTATCCCCACCCACAACTGATATTGCAACCTACCAATGCCCAATCAGTGCGGCTCTTGACTTCTGTACCTGCCCATTGGTTGGTCAGTTGCCAACGGTGAATGGCAGTAATTTCAGCTGGTCAAGAGCGAGCACAGTCCAGGTGTGCGATTCTGTGCGAGTGTCCATTGGTGAGATCAAGATAAACTGATGAATCTGGATTGCCGAGAAAAAGAATCTCATGATTTGCAACATCATCATCCTGCAAAATCTCACACTCGACACGCCTCAAAGTATGCCACCCTATCACACGTTGCAATGTTGCGTTGTTCTGGGTTGTAGCTTGCAATAAATAAATTCCGCATTTTTCTCCCCAAGTTTCCAAATATGGAAAATTCCTCTACGACCCCCCCCCTTCAGGCGATCGAATAAGTCCCGGAGATCACACTGACTGTGCCGATGTTAACTGTTAAACCACTTACCTTTTATACGATGTGATCACTGCCCCCCATTAAAGAACCAGTCCATGTTAGACCATGTGCAGGTTCATGCCCCAGGACAAGTCAGTTGTTGGGGTGTGGGGGTGGGTGGGCGAAGAGGGCTTTCCCTCCTCCATAGTTAATATGGAGTCTCCAGCGTTGCATTGCTCTGCAGCAGGCAGGGCCAATCCTTTCTATTGCTACCTTGATAAGAGGGTCGAGACATGGTGCGGCTCAGGTTATGGGTAATCGCAGAAAAGGTGCTGGCATTCCGAGTTGGCTTTGTGAGGTGTACAGCACTCGGCCATGGTCCTGGGTAGCTTTGGTGGCTAGGGCTGCATCGAGCTGGGAACGTGTGGGTAGGGCAGATAGCCTGCTGAAGGTGGTCTCCACGGAGTCAGCATAGGAACAAGGAGGGAGTAATGGCGGGAAGGGGCAGCATCATATTCAGGGATATGATTGGTGCAAATACCTGGGATCTCTCTGGTCGAAGTTGTGGAATACAGTTGGGTGAAGGGACAGTGATCTCTGGTTCTGGATTTTGATTGGTTAATAGAACACAAATATATTTTTGGGGGGGGTGCATATTCACAAATCTTTGAAGGTGGCAGGGCAAGTTGATAAGGCGGTTAAGAAAGCGTATGAGATACTTGGCTTTGTAAATAGGGGCATTAAATACAAAAGCAAGGAAGTCATGCTAAACCTTTACAAATCTCTGGTTAGGCCTCAGCTGGAGTATTGTGTCCAATTCGGGGCACCACACTTTAGGAAGGATGTCGAGGCCCTAGAGAGGATACAAGGAGGTTTATCAGGATGATACGAGGAACTAGAGATTGGAGAAGCTGGGATTGTTCTCCCGAGAGCAGAGAAGGTTAAGGGGAGACCTAATAGAGGTATTCAAAATTATGAGGGGTTTTGACAGAGCAAGTAGGGAGAAACTGTTTCTTGTGGCAAGTGGGTCAGTAACCAGAAGTCGTAGATTTAAAATACATTTTTAAAAGTCAATTGGACATGTATTGAAGAGGACTAATTTTGTCCTCCACTGTTCCTTAGTTTTTCACCATTTAAAAAATAATCGGATATATCCTTTTTTGTTCCAAAACGGATGACCTCACAGTTACCTGTGTTGAAATCCATCTGCCACACAGTTTTGCTCACTCACTTAATCTATCAATGTCTCTTTGTAATATTATGCTACCTTTATTTTACCACTACTTACTATGCCACCAATCCTTTTTTGTCGTTGGCAAACCTGGATATATGACACCACCACTCACTTCCTCCCAATTTGTGTACATGCCTATTAACCCTACTCTCTGCCTAACCAATCTCCTAACCAGGTCAATAATTTGCCTTCAATTCCATGAGGATTACGGACATTGCTCTGCTGATATTGTGCGTAGAGTCAGTCCTTCGTTCAAAGAAGATGGTCAGAATATCATCTCATTTGTTGCAGTGATCACATCCTAGAAAAGGTAAGTGGATCAACAGTTAACAGATGCAAAGTGTGATGAAATATTTCCATTCATCACTGCCTGTGACTGAGATCGGTTTCAGTGTCATTTCCCTTCCCCCAGACCTCATTGTATTGTGTACTGGAATGTGCTGTATTGTATACTGGAATGTGCTGTGTGTAGGGCTCCGCCCATACCTGGCCCCGTTTGTAAGCTAGCTTCAGTCTAGCCCCAGTCTCCAGAAGGACGACATCTCCCTCGCTTACGTGTTTCGTTCTAAGTTAATAAAATTGATGTGCCTCAATAATTCCGAGACTCGAAGGTAGCAGAACAAAACAAGGCTTTTATTAACTTAGAACGAAACACGTAAGCGAGAGAGATGTCGTCCTTCTGGAGACTGGCGCGCCCAAGTGGTAGTGGTAAGGGGTAGCGAGAAGAAACGGATGGTGATCGACTATAGTCAAACGATCAACAGGTACACCCTACTAGACGCCTACCCGCTACCCCGCATATCAAAAATGGTGAACCAAATCGCCCAATACCGGGTGTTCTCCACCATCGACCTCAAGTCAGCGTACCACCAGCTCCCTATCAGACCAGAGGACCGCCCGTACACCGCCTTCGAGGCGAACGGACGCCTCTACCAATTCCTCAGAGTCCCCTTTGGGGTGACGAATGGGGTCTCGGTCTTCCAGAGGGAGATGGACCGCATGGTCGATGACCACCACTTGCAGGCAACCTTCCCCTACCTCGACAACGTCACCATCTGCGGTCACAACCAGCAGGATCACGACTCGAACCTCGAGAGGTTCCTGAAAACCGCACAAAAACTCAACCTCACCTACAATGAGGACAAGTGCGTTTACAACACCACGCGCCTCTGCATACTAGGCAGCATGGTGGAGAATGGGGAAATCGGACCAGACCCCGACCGATTGCGCCCCCTACGGGAGCTGCCCCTGCCCAACACTCCCAAAGCCCTGAAAAGGTGCCTGGGGTTATTTTCTTATTATTCCCAATGGGTCCCCAACTACTCCGACAAAGCCCACCCCCTCTTGAAAGCATCCTCTTTCCCGCTCTCTGCTGAGGCCCACGCCGCCTTCAAAAGCATTAAGCAGGATATTGAGCGGGCCACGCTACAGGCAGTGGACGAGAACACTCCATTTCAAGTGGAAAGTGATGCGTCTGACTTCGCCTTGGCGGCCACCCTCAACCAGGCGGGGCGGCCCGTAGCTTTCTTCTCGAGGACCCTCCAAGGGCCCGAGATCAGACACTCCTCCGTGGAAAAGGAGGCTCAAGCCATCGTGGAGGCAGTGCGCCACTGGCGCCACTACCTAGCCGGCAAACGCTTCACCCTACTTACCGACCAGCGGTCGGTAGCGTTTATGTTCAATAATAAACAGAGGGGGAAGATTAAAAATGATAAGATTCTTAGGTGGCGGATCGAGCTCTCCACCTTCGAGTACGACATCATTTACCGGCCAGGGGCCCTTAACGAATCCCCTGACGCCCTCTCATGAGGGATGTGTGCCAGCGCCACCGGGGATCGGCTACAGACCCTCCACAACGACCTCTGCCACCCAGGGGTCACGCGGCTGTTCCACTTCATAAAGTCCCGTAACTTACCCTACTCGATTGAGGAAGTTCGGTCCCTGACCAGGAACTGCCGCACTTGCGCTGAGTGCAAGCCTCGGTTCTACCGCCCAGATAGAGCCCACTTAATCAAAGCTACACGGCCCTTTGAGCGGCTCAGCTTAGATTTCAAGGGCCCCCTCCCGTCCGTCGACCGCAATGTTTACTTCCTGAACATTGTGGACGAATACTCCCGGTTCCCATTCGCCTTCCCCTGCCCAGACATGACCAGCGCCACGGTCATTAAATGCCTCAACAGCCTGTTCTGCCTGTTCGGTATGCCGAGCTACATCCATACGGATAGGGGGGCGTCCTTCATGAGTGAAGAGCTACGCCAGTACATGCTGTCCAGGGGGATCGCCACGAGCCGTACCACCAGCTACAACCCCCGGGGTAACGGCCAAGTGGAGCGAGAGAACGGGACAGTATGGAAAGCAGTCACTCTAGCTCTAAGGACCAAGGGCCTCCCTATCTCCCGCTGGCAGGAAGTCCTCTCGGATGTGCTCCATTCGATACGGTCGCTATTGTGTACGGCCACTAATACCACGCCTCATGAACGAATGTTTGTCTTTCCCCGGAAATCCACCTCAGGCGTATCCATGCCGTCATGGCTCTCCACCCCAGGTCCGGTATTCGTGCGAAGGCATGTGAGGGGCCACAAGACGGACCCTCTCGTGGAGCCAGTACACCTACTCCACGCCAACCCCCAATACGCATATGTCCGGCACGCCGACGGAAGGGAGGACACCGTATCCATAAAAGACGTCGCCCCAGCCGGCATCGACAACAACCACGGCAATAGCGGCAACGACGATCACAGCAACTCTTACCCACCCACTACTCTTTCATCACCCCCGGAAGAACACCGACCAACGGCATCCCCACCAACTACCCCTTCAACAACCCTGGCGGCACCCCCGGCAGAGACCCAGGAGGCTACCGGGGACACCCAGCCGACACCGCAACAGCCACATCGGTCGCAGAGGACTATCAAACCCCCGAACAGACTAAATCTATAGAAGGGGTGAATGTGATGAAATATTTCCATTCATCACTGCCTGTGACTGAGATCGGTTTCAGTGTCATTTCCCTTCCCCCAGACCTCATTGTATTGTGTACTGGAATGTGCTGTATTGTATACTGAAATGTGCTGTGTGTAGGGCTCCGCCCATACCTGGCCCCGTTTGTAAGCTAGCTTCAGTCTAGCCCCAGTCTCCAGAAGGACGACATCTCTCTCGCTTACGTGTTTCGTTCTAAGTTAATAAAAGCCTTGTTTTGTTCTGCTACCTTCGAGTCTCGGAATTATTGAGGCACATCACAAAGTCAATGGGATCTCCTGGACCTGGTTTTCGATGACTGATGAGACCCATTTTTGCTGGGAATGAACATCCGCAGATTGAACAGTGGATCCCAGGCACACCCAGGTTGAGGATCTTGATTTTTCAGACGAGACTTCCTCAGCTGCCATTTACATTCAGCGTCAGCAATGAGACGGGCCTCATAGTAGGAAGTGGCTTCATACAGTCGGCACCGTTTGTATCATGTTCCGCACTCAGATTCCAAGGATCTGCTGTCACCCACTTGGAGTTTGAACAGTGGCACAACCTTCTTCTATGGCCCCGGCAGTTACTTCCTTGAGGTCTTACTGTCCTGTTGATTCGTGTTACCCGCTGGGTTGTCGCTCAGCCCTTTGCATCTTTTCAGATCACTTGTTTGTTTTCCTGTACAGTTCTGGGAACCTTGGGCGCTTGTGAATTTTCTTGGCAATAACGATCATTCATTGAAAAATATCCAGCCAATCTCTCTATAGGCAGTCCCTCGGAACCGAGGATGACTTGCTTCCACATTAAAAATGAGTTCTCAGGTGACTGATGAGTCCAATGCGGGACCGACAAGCTCTGTCACAGGTGGGGCAGACGGTGGTTGAAGGGGCGGGTGGGTGGGGTGCTTGGGTTGACGTGCGCTCCTTGCGCTGCCTGCACTTGGCTTCCGCTTGCTCCCGGCGAAGAGACACGAGGTGTTCGCCGCCTTCCCGGATGCTTCTCCTCCACTTTGTGCGGTCTTGGGCCAGGGATTCCCAGGTGTCGACGGGGATGTTACACTTTTTCAAGGAGGTTTTGAGGGTGTCCTTGAAGCGTTTCTTCTGCCCACCTGGGGCTCTCTTGCCGTGCCGGAGCTCCGAGTAGAGCGCTTGTTTTGGGAGTCTCGTATCGGGCATGCGGACAATGTGACCAGCCAAATATCCAGCCAATGGGAAGCTGTTGGCAGCGCGGCCAATCACGTCCTGGGTTATGTTGGATAGAATTCCAAATAAAGCCATTTACCCTGTACCAGTTAACCATTTTAAACATAGGAACTGCTAGACAAAGAAAGGCCAAGGTCTATCTAGTTCGCCATCTATCATCCTGGTAGTCGCATGTTGCAACAATAATGGAGTTGTTGACTAATCATAGCAATCAATCTCTATCAATTAGTCTACAACAGACCTACTGGATATTATTGAGGACAGTAAGGAACAAGGATAGAGACCAATCAAAGCCTATGTCGGACATGATAGACTATTAGCTGCTGGGTCCATGGAAATGTGATGTGAAGGACGTAAGGTTTAGACAGGTGTTTAGGGCAATGCTCAATTTACCTTTGTGGGGGAGGGAAGTGAGTGACAGATTTAGCAGAACCCTACACCAGGAGGTTAAGTGGGTTGGGTGCAGTCATGAGAGTGCGGATTGCACACGGTCTGTAGAAAGAAGAGGCTTGATGGGCAAATGACTTTCCCCATTCTGTACCATCTCACCAACATCTGCTTTGGCGCCAAGCAACAAACATTTTTAATACTGTGTAACCAAGAATTGCAGCTTCATCCAATCGAAATGTCATTTTAATTGTCTGACCTGTGCCACTGTGGAGTTCACTTCATTAAGGCAAGTGGCTCCATTTTGCCCACCAAGTTGGGACAGTTAAATAATCTCAACTGATCTCCACATAGATAGATTGACCTACCGCTGGCATTAAGGTAAACCTGCTATACCAGAAAACGGAGCGTGACGGCTGTGGTAACTGCAAGCTCCCCTTCATTGTGCCAGCCTCACGTGAATAATGGCCACTTGGGAGAAGTGCCGCGATGGCGCCTGGTGCCAGCAGAACTGTACCGTGACAATGTGGCAATTGGAGTCAATGGCAAGTGGTAGAGCACCACCAGATGGTGAGACTCGATCTACCATCTCACGAGTTCCCAATCTCAGCCACGGTGCTCTGGAGAGGCGGAGAGTGGAGGTCTTTGGTCTGGAATGGATCTCGCCAAGGCTCCTTCAGCAGTACCTCCCAAACCTGCGACCTCTACCACCTAGAAGGACAAGGGCAGCGGGCGCATGGGAACACCACCACCTCCAAGTTCCCTCTCCAAGTCACACACCATCCTGACTTGGAAGTATATCGCCGATCCTTCATCGTCGCTGGGTCAAAATCCTGGAACTCCCTCCCTCACAGCACTGTGGGAGTACCTTCACCACACGGACTGCAGCGATTCAAGAAGGCAGCTCACCACCACCTTCTCAAGGGCAATTAGGGACGGGCAATAAATGCTGGCCTTGCCAGCGACGCCCACATCCCATGAATGAATTTTTTTTAAATTATCGGATGCGGAGTCTCCGCTGTGCCACCTTTGTTTGTCTCCTGGCATCCAGGCAGAGGCCCGAGAGCAGACCATCCATGGTAGGTTCACCTCACAGAAGGTGGCCATTCGGCCCATCATGTCTGCACCAGCTCTTTGCTGCAGCTGCCCAACAGGTCCACCCACTGCCTTACAGAACCATAGCGGGTTACAGCACAGAACCCAACCCACCTGATACAGCTCCATGAGGAAATGGTTATTTTAGATAACCTGTCTATGCTTAAATAACTTAAATGAAATGCTGTTAATTCACCCCCCCCCCACCCCACCCATGATAAAACTTACCGCCGAGGATCAACCTTCTAGCGACTATTACAGCAAAATCAACGCTGTTCAGTGAAAGGACGTTGTATAAAACAATAGCCCAGAAGTTTGCAGCACCGAACACTCCTCTGATTCGTCGTGACATTGCCTCAGACATCCGGTTAGCCTGAGGGGGGGGGAGGGAAAGAAAAACAACATCATATCGTAACAGCCCCAAAAACCAGTTCACCGATTAACCAACTGTGTTGGAGACACAGCACCCTCTAAAACCACCGGGGCCTGGGCCACAACGGCAGTGATGGTGATTGCCAGGCAGAGCCTTCACTCCCTCTCTGGAGGGAGATTCTGCCCATGAAATATCACCGTGTAGTGTCGCGATCGAGCTCATCCTAAACTCGGCTGCCCGTGTGTCCTAACTCGCACCGAGTCCTGTTCGCCCATCACCCCACTGTGCTCGCTGACCTACATTGGCTCCCAGTCAGGCAACACCTCGATTTCAAAATTCTCATCCTTGTTTTCAAATCCCTCCATGGACTCGCCCCCCTCACTATCTCTGTAACCTCCTCCAGCCCTATAGCCCTCCGAGATCTCCGCGCTCCTCCAATTCTGGCCTCTTACGCATCCCCGATTTTCATCGTTCCACCATTGGCGGCCGTGCCAATAAGCTCTGGAATTCCCTCCCTAAATCTCTCCGCCTCTCTAAACATCACTTTCCTCCTTTAAGACGCTCCTTAAAACCTACCTCTTTGACCAAACTTTTGGTCACCTGTCCTAATGTCTCCTTATGTGGCTCGGTGTCAAAATCTGTCTGATAACGCTCCTGTGAAGCACCTTGGGACGTTTTATTATGTTAAAGATGCTATATAAATGCTTGTTGTTGTTACTGGACTAATAATCCAGGGAACACTAGTTCAAATCTCACCATGGTAATTTGAGAATTTGAAGTCAGTTTAAAAAAAACCCTAGAAATTTAGAACAAGCTGGTATAAGTTAAAGTGACCATGAAGCTGTTAGATTGTTGTTGAAAAATCATCTGGTTCACTAAAGTCCATTTGGGAAGGAAATCTGCCACCTTTAGCCGGTCTGGCCTATATGTGACTCCAGACCCACACCAACGTGGTTGACTCCTAACTGCCCTCTGAAGTGGCCTAGCGAGACACTCAGTTAGTGTCAAACCGTTACATGCAGCCGTTGAAGAAGGCGGCCCACCACCAGCTTCTCGAGGGCAACTAGGAATGGGTCTCCTCGGGCGAGTGGGTCAATAACCACAGGTCATAGATTTAAAATCATTGGCAAAAGATCGAGAGGGGAGATGAGGAGAATTTTTTCGCTGAGTTGTCGGGATCTGGAACGCTCTACCTGAAAAGGTGGTGGAAGCGAATTCCATCAATCATAATATTAAAAGGGAGTTGGACGGGTAGTTGAGGATGAACAACTTACAGGGTTTAAGTGTCAGCTGTGGCTCAGTGGGTAGCACACTCGCCTCGGAGTCAGAAGGTTGTGGGTTCAGGCTGACACTCCAGTGCAGTAGTGAGGGAGTGCTGCACTGTCGGAGGTGCCGTCTTTCGGATGAGCCGTTAAACCGAGGCCTCGTCTGCTCTCTCAGGTGGACGTAAAAGATCCCAGGGCACTATTTCGAAGAGGAGCAGCGGAGTTCTCCCGGGTGTCCTGGCCAATATTTATCCCCCAACCAACATCGCTAAAAACAGATTATCTGGTCATTATCACATTGCTGTTTGTGGGAGCTTGCTGTGCACAAATTGGCTCCCGCGTTTCCCACATTACAACAGTGACTACACTTCAAAAATACTTCATTGGCTGTAAAGCGCTTTGAGACATCCGGTGGCCGTGAAAGGCGCTATGTAAATGCAAGTCTTTTTTTTTACAGACCAAAAATGGGGGTGTGGGGCTAAGCACGAATGTTCTTTCAAAGAGCCAGCACAGATACATGAGGAGGTATTAGGACAAGGTGACCAAAAGATGGTCAAAGAGGCAGGTTTTAAGGAGCATCTTAAAAGGAGCAGAGGAGGTCAATGGAACAGTAATCGGGAGCAGGGATTGTGGTGGAACTTTCATCCCGCTTCATTCCCTACTGACGACAACTGTAGGGCTCCTACTGCTGAGCCTAGCTATCTCAGAACTGGCAATCCAAACCTAGGACTGTCCAGAAAGAAAAAAAACACTTGCATTTATATAGCACCTTTCACGACCTCTGGACGCAGCAGCTAATTTGTGCAGAGCAAGCTCCCAGCAAGCAGCAATGCGATAATAACTTTTTTTTTTTTTTTAAAAGGCGATGTTGGTTGAGGGATAAGTATTGGTCAGGACACCAGGGGAGAACTCCCCTGCTCTTCTTCGAAATAGCGCCGTGGGATCTTTTACATCCACCAGAGAGAGCCGACTTTAAACCTCGGTTTAGCATCTCATCCGAAAGACGGCACTTCAGGGCAGTGCCGCGCTCCCTCGGTACTGCACTGGGAGTGGTCAGCCTGGATTTTTGTGCTCAAGTCTCTTGCCGTGGGAACTTTGAACCCACAACCTTCTGACTCCGAGGCGAGAGTGCTACCCACCGAGCCATGGCTGACACCAGGTCTGAATGGCTCAGCTCCACACTGGGTAGTACATGTACCTAACTGAGCCAGACACACTGTGGGATATCCCAGCTTCAAAAGGGGGCCGGAATATAAACACTGATCTGACCAATGAGGGAAATGTTCCAAAAACTAGGACCTTACCTCAACTGACGCGAAAGGTTCACACTGGAAGAACTTCTGCACCCAGAGCTCAAAATTGAGGCCGAAGCAGTTACATATGGACCAGATGTAGACCACGTTCCCTGGGCCCAGCCAGAGCGTAGTGACCAAGAAGGTGCAGACCGTTGCCAGCAGCTCCTTCGCAATGTTGTCGTGGTCTTCCCCCAGATAATCGTAGACGTACCTGAAAAAAAAAATAATTTAGACGTGGCAGTGCTCGGATACGAAGATTTCCCTGCTCCCCCCTGATCTACCCTGCTCTGGCTGGGGTAGGGTTCCACGGCGGCCGCCAGGCCACCTGTATCTCACCCCCCAAGTAGCCCCGGCAATGAGCATCAGCAACCTGTTTAACCATGGAGGGGCCCCAATGTAGCCCAAGCGTTATCCTGCCCTCAAGTGAGCACTTTCCAACCGGTGGGTGGTGGGGGGAGATACCACTGGATGGCGAGCGGGAGCGCTGGCCTGAATTCCACCTCCCTATCCCAGAGCCAGCTATGGCCCCAACTTGCTGCCCTAGCTGAGCACAGCTACCTCGGTACGGACCGAGCGATCGAACACGACGCCTTCCAACGCCAAGGGTGGTGCAGTTAACCATTAAACCTCCAGGGGGAGCCATACCAAAGTTATTAACTTCAAAAGAAATAAGGGCCCAGAAATTCGGGTCGGGGGCTTCCCACGGGTGCAAGCCCCCGAACTGCACTTACCTTGCGCGCCGGCCATTGAGCTGTGGGCCCCCGTGGAATTCCGATCCCAGGCCTGCTCCAGCTGCCGGCGCATAGTGCTTGCGTATCCCAGGGGCGCAGTTAGTTCGATGCGTCCCCTGGGATCACGTGGGCCATGGGGAGCCAATCGGAGCAGGGAGTGCTCCATTCATAAGTTTGACAGGAAGAGCTGTCAAAACTTATAAATACTACGGGCCCCAAAACATCACTAAATCTTCAAATAAATTTTTTTTTAAATCACATTTTTAAAATAAACTATAAATTACATGAAATAACTATTTTAAACAATAATTTAAATTTTTGAAAAAAATAATTTTATTTTCTAATGGGGCTAAAAATAAACTTACCTTTCTTTAAAGTATTTAAAAATAATAAACTTGTGGAAAAAAAATTTAAATTTTAATTAATTCACCACTTACCTTGTAAAAAGCAGGCCTTACTGTAAAGTCTGTGGGTTGTGCAGTTAATAACGACACAGACTTCAGGAGTAACAAACAAACAGGACTTTACTATTCGAAGGTCAGGGCGAATCTGCCCTATAAATCATGCCACAGCACTTATATACCGGTGTGGTCACCGTCGGTATTACCGTATACAGAAGCCAAACAAGTAGTGCCACACCTAAAATAGTTCTCTTAAAGGTGAACAGTTACATACAATAGTCTCTTAAAGGTAGACGGTTACATACACTACAATCCTCCCTTTTTAGCTTACAACATACGTATTCCCCATTAAACATAACATATATTCAACTTCATGTAAAACAATTTACAGATATAGTCTCTGTGGAAAACAGTTCACAGGTTCAGTCTCTGTGGGAACAGTTCACAGATTCAGTCTCTGGTCTTGACTCGGTCCGAACAACATCTCTGTGGTGTAGCCGGTTCACATTGCTAGCGTGACTCATCCAATAGTCTTTCCCTTGACGTAACAGCTTGAACTTCTGTCCTGCTGAACCAGCAGTGCTGACTTTTACAAACAGCTGGACTGCCTTCGTAATTTTTCCCTACTTTCCCATTAGAAGTAATAATGATTTAGATGGTTATCATCTTCGGCTTCGGCTTTTCCTTTTTTTGCTTCTTGGAGACTCTCGGGGCTCCCTTATCAGCTGCCAGCTGTAGCGCCACCATCTCCCTATGTTCTTTAGACTTTAAGTGCTTCATCCTGATTTCTGCGCTTTGGGAGTTTTCATCACAAGCTGGGCAGACCAAGTCCTCGTAATATTCCGTGTCACTCAACAGGTCATGGTAATATTCGGTGTCATCCTGAGCTAGTCTAGCGAGAGGGCCCGCTACTTCTTCCTTACCCAACTGGACGTTAGCCGACTGTTGTTCCCTCCCTAGACATCTTTCCCGAAGAGACTTCTTTATGCGTTCATATTCATCCCACTCTTCCTGGGTTTCCTGCAAATCCTTCACTAATGACTTCAATACTTCCCCTTCCATCGGAGATTGATTGATCGGGCTATTCAATCCTTCTACTGGAGCATCTGTTTCAACAGTCTGTTGTTCCCATTGACGTGATTCAGCGTACTTTTGGCATCCCAGTAAAATCCGTGTTGCACCCTCAGCTATATCCGTAACTTTTGAGAGCTCCGAACTCCTTCCCTCTGAAGATTGAAGCTCGTGTTCAGATTGTTCCCATTGCAGAGTCTTGTCCCTCAACATATGAAGGAGTTGGCTGACCGTTAACTCTTCCGCGGGAACACTGTGAATCAGAGTCTTCTCCATTTCATCCACCTTTTCCTCCAATGCTTTCACCTTTTCCTCTTGGACTTTGGCTTTCAACGCTCGGAGAAGTTGTGCCATGATGCTATCTAGCTCTTGTGCCATGATGCTCTCTAGCTCATGTCTTACAGTCTCTGTGTTTCTTACAGTTTCCTTTTCTTCCGCTGAAAGGATTCCCAGTTGAATCTGTTCTTCAAGTTGTTGAACCTCGGTCATTGCCGCCTCATATTTGTCTTGGGTTTCCTTCAATAATTTTCTGAGTTCTTGGACATCTTGCCTTTCATGTTCTGCCATGTCTTTCACCTCTAATTTCTCCTCTATGGATGGAACTTCTACCGATGAGTCTGTCTTGGCCTTGAGCTCATCAAGAATTTCCTGCAGCCTTTGGACTTCTTGCTCATGTTCAACCTTTAGTTGCTCATATGCTTCTACTGAAACTAGCTTTTCGGAGGTTGCCGAGTTAACCCCCTCCAGAATTGTAGCCTGGGCCTGTTCATACTGTTCTTTCAACTTCTCACACTCTGCTTGTAAGGAGTCGTAGAGAAGAACTGGAATAAAATCCTGGCTTCCTGAAGATTCCTCTTCATTTGCTTCTTTCGCAATTTTCTGTTGGAGTTCAGCCAAGGCTGCTATGCTATCTGCCTCTCGAAGTCTCACTGCCATCAAATCTTCTTTATTCTTGCAGTCTATCTCAGCCATTTTCCCTTTACTTTCATTTAACTGAGTGAGTAGTCCCTTATTCTGGGCTGAGAGATATTGCACCTTCTCCTGTAGACCATTGCACTCCTTCTCTGCTCGACATAGCTGGTTACTGCTGATTTGGTTCTGTGTTTCAAGTTCCAACATCCTTTGCTTAGCTTCTTTCAGTTTCGCCCCTATAAGCTCCTCTTGCAACATGGCCACATTATTCTCATCAGGTAAAGAAGCGTTTCTCTTTTCTATGTCCAAGATTTTTTTCTGCATCTCTTTAAGTGCACACTGCGATTCAGCTTCTCTTAACCTTGCCTGCACTAGCTCCGTCTCCAATTGCAGAACAAAATCCTCAGTGTAGCGTGGTTTGCCTTTATGCTGTATCTCTAGATCATGCAAATATTCTAACTCCTGAACATCATAAGGGAGATGTGATCGGTAATTGGTCACGATGGCTCTATGGTCGCTCTCTGCTTGAGCTAGCTGCTTCTGTTGTCTTTCCAGATTCTCCCATTTGGTGTCATAGAACTTTTTCATTGTTTTCATCTCTTGTACGAGACGGTAACTCAATTGTTCTAATTGTTGTCGTTGTTCGGTGGAGTTCTGTTCTGAAACTTTGTTCTTCTCTGGAGCATAAGCCTTTATGCATGCCTTCGTTTTCCCAACCTTCGTCGGCAAGTCCATTTCAGCCTTGTCTTTCATATTTGGGTTGGTCTTATCGTCATCCGTTTCAGAATCTGAGCTGCTTGTCTGCACCGAGTCCTCACTCGTTATGGCTTTTAGATAGTGCCATTCCATGTCTATTTTCTTGATCCACTCCCGTCCTAGAAGTGGTGGTCCTCCCTCGTGTAGTACGTATAAGTTCATTCTTGGGTGTTCTTTACCCCTATCTCTCACTTTTACTCTTATCTTTCCCATGGGGTATACTTTATGCCCCGTGTATGTCTGCAATACGAACTTGGTATCTCTTAAGGGTATATGTGAGAATAGCCGGTGGTAATCCCTTCGATTTATGACTGATAGAGCTGATCCAGTGTCCAACTCCATTTTCACTTGGATTCCAGCTATTTTCAGCATGACCCAGATAGTTTGTAGGTCAGCTTCCTTACTCACATTGTGAATTCTCAGACTACCCAGCTCCTGGCCGTTTGGGTCTGAGTCTGAATTCTGTTCGTCTGAACTCTTCTCAGCCACCTTGTGTACCTGGTTGTACCTTTCCTGTGATGGCTTCCTTTGGTTGTTGGTCCTTTGGTTGTTGGTCTTCTTCCCTGACCGGCATACCTTAGCTATGTGACCCAGTTTGCCACATTTCCTACATTCCTGGTTCTTAAACCAGCATTGGTTCTGGTCGTGTGTTGTCTTCCCACAACGATAGCATTTTGTTGTTGTCGAGGTAATTTGATCCACACTTAGTGCTGCTGTCTTTAGCTGCATTTCCGCAGTTCCCTTCGCTGCGGCTTCGTGCGATGCTGCAATAAGGACAGCCCTGTCAAGTGTAAGGTCGTTCTCTTCGAGTAGTCGCTTTTGCGTTCCTTCCTTTGCCAACCCGCACACGAACTTGTCTCGCAATGCCTCTGTCAGATTCCCTCCAAACTGGCAGTATTTCGCTAGTCTACGCAGTTCGACCAAGTATTCTGCGTTGCTTTCGTCTTTCCGCTGCGTTCTCGCATAGAATTTGAATCGTTCAGCCAACATCAACGGTGTAGGGTTCAAGTGGTCCTTCAGGACAGCCACAATATCATCGAAAGTCTGATCCGCCGGTTTAGCTGGTGCTAGTAGATGCTTCAAGAGCCCGTATGTCTTTGCGCCCATCGAGTTCAGCAAGGTTATAGCTTTGTCATCTTCTTCTATTTTATTGGCCTCACAATAGATCTCAATGCGTTCCACGTACGTGGCCCAGTCTTCTACCTCGGAATTAAAATCGTTGATGTTACCACGCTTAGGCATCTTCCTCTCTTTGGGAACAACACAAGTATTTCTTTAAATTATTATTTCTTTTTTTTTCCTAAGATGGCGGCTTTTCCCGCGAAAATGGCGGTTTCCCACTCTTTCCTTCTCTCCCCGCCCCTTCAATGGCAGTTTCCCGCGTCTGTCGTCTTCTCCGCCTAATGGCGGCTTCCCGCGTTTCTTCCCTGGTGGGAGGGTACGCTTTCCCCACAGCGGACAGGTTCAGCCGCTGGGCTGGCTCTCGCACAGTTCCCCTTACTCGGCTCTGTCTCTCTCTCCCGCTCGCACGGCTCTACCGGCTCTGGGTACACCCCGTTGACGGAGAACAGTTCAGCCGCTGGACTGGCTCTCGCGCAGTCTCTCTCCCCTTGCTCGGCTCTGTCTCTCCCGCCCGCTCGGCTCTACCGGCGCTGGGTACTCCCGTTGGCGGAGAACAGTTCAGCCGCTGGACTGGCTCTCGCGCAGTCTCCCTTGGTCGGCTCTGTTTCTCCCGCACGCTCGGTTCCCAGTCGCCTCCCAGCCCTCTCGCAGTCCGGTGCTTCCCTCCCCGGCTGTGGCTGAGTTTCTCTCTTCCCGCGCCTACGCTCCCGGTCTCAGCGCTTCGTGGCTTCGGTCGCTGCCCGGCTTTCCCGCCGATCGCGGTCTGGCTGTCTCACGACGCCGTTGGACCCGACTTTCCGTCCGGCTCCTTTCCCCCTCGACCGTGGTCGAGTGCACAGCCCTTATCCTCCGGATATTCTTTACACTTTCCCTTACTCACAGTCTCCGTGGCCGCCTTGCTTCCTGCTGATCGGCTCACTCCGCACCGTGGCAGAAGGGACAGTCAGTGCCTGTTGCTGATGGAAGCTTTTGTTGCTAAAGCCTTCCTCTTTTCTATTGCTGCAGCCTTGTGTTTTCTCCCAGCAGAACGACGAGGGCGGTTGCCTCTCTTCGACGCGCTTTAGTTGCTTTGGTAGTCTTGCCGCAGGGTACGATCGGACTCGTCGCCACTGTAAAGTCTGTGGGTTGTGCAGTTAATAACGACACAGACTTCAGGAGTAACAAACAAACAGGACTTTACTATTCGAAGGTCAGGGCGAATCTGCCCTATAAATCATGCCACAGCACTTATATACCGGTGTGGTCACCGTCGGTATTACCGTATACAGAAGCCAAACAAGTAGTGCCACACCTAAAATAGTTCTCTTAAAGGTAAACGGTTACATACACTACACTTACGACGGCTTTTTAAATGTGTAACTTCTGGAGACTTACCCTCCCGGGAAAACCGGCAAAAAAAAAAAGTTCGACACGCACACGCAGCCTCTCCGGCGCACGCGTTCGAACTCTGAACCCCTTCGTTCAGGGGAATGGAAGTGCCGGTTTCCCGCGCATGCGCAGTGCATGCAGGAAACCGGCACTTCCATTGGGCTTATGGGTGAGTACCCCGTGTGTACTTACCCGTGGAGACCCGAAGTTCTGGGCCAAGAAATAAGAAATTGCATTTATATAGCGCCTTTCACAACCTCAGGACGTCCCAAAGAGCTTCACAGCCAATTAATTACTTTTTAAGTGTAGTCACTGTTGTAATGTAGGAAATGCGGTAGACAATTTGCGCACAGCAAGTTAACAAGCAGCAATATGATAATGACCAGATTATCAGTTTTTTTTTTAAAGTGATGTTGGTTGAGGGATAAATATTGGCCAGGACACTGGGGTGAACTCTTCGAATAGTGCTGTGGGATCCTTTACGTTCGCCCGAGAGGGCAGACGGGGGCCCCGGTTCAACGTCTCATCTGAAAGACGGCACCTCCGACAGTGCAGCACTCCCTCAGCACTGCACTGGGAGTGGTCAGCCTAGATTTTGCGCTCAAATCTCTGGAGTGGGACTTGAACCCACAACCTTCTGACTCAATTAAACATCAGTAAAAACTTCCGGGTGGTTTATGATGAAGGATTCCCAGGTGGCATGTCAGGGGGCAGAGCGGTACTGTGCCACGTGGGTAGTAGGACTCCTGTTCGTGCCTGTGATCATTTACACCAAAAGTGTGGAGAGGGTGCGGAGGAGATTTACCAGAATGGTACCAGGGATCAGGGACTTCAGTTATGTGGAGAGACTAGAGAAGCCGGGGTTGTTCTTTTTAGAGCAGAGACGTTTAAGGGGAGATTTAATAGAGGTGTTCAAAATCATGAAGCGTTTTTGATAGAGTAAGTAAAGAGAAACTGTTTCCAGTGGCAGGAGGGTCAGTAACCAGAGGACACAGATTTAATATAATTGGCAAAAGAACCAGAGGGGAGATGAGGAGATTTTTTTTTTTAATGCAGCGTGTTATGATGACCTGGAACGCACTGCTTGAAAGGGCGGTGGAAGCAGATTCAATAGTAACTTTCAAAAGTGAATTGGATACTAACTTGAAAAGGAAAAATCTGCAGGGTTTTGGGGAAAGATCAAGGGAGATGGACTAATTAGACGGGCACAGGCACGATGGGCCGAATGTCCTCGTTCTGTGCTGTATATGATCATATATAAAAGAGCCCCAAACCCTGGTCATAGAGTCATAGAGTTTTACAGCACAGAAAGAGGCCCTTCGGCCCATCGTGTCTGCGCCGCCCATCCATCCCTGTCCAGTCTAATCCCATTTTCCAGCATTTCGTCCATAGCCTTGTATGCAATGGCATTTCAAGTGCTCATCCAAATGCTTCTTGAATGTTGTGAGGGTTCCTGCCTCCACCACCCTTTCAGGCATTGAGTTCCACATTCCAACCACCCTCTGGGTGAAAAAGTTCCTCCTCAAATCCCCTCTAAATCTCCTGCCCCTTACCCTGAATCTATGCCCCCTTGTTATTGACCCCCCCACTAAGGGGAAAAGTTCCTCTTTATCTACCCTATCTATGCCCCTCATTATTTTGTACACCTCAATCAGGTCCCCCCTCAGCCTTCTCTGCTCCAAGGAAAACAACTCCAGCCTGTCCAGCCTCTCTTCATAGCTGAGGCGCTCCATCCCAGGTAACATCCTGGTGAATCTTCTCTGCACCCTCTCCAAAGCAATCACATCCTTCCTATAGTGAGGCGACCAGAACTGCACACAGTATTCCAGCTGTGGCCTCACCAGCGTTTTGTGCAGCTCCATCATAACCTCCCTGCTCTTATATTCTATGCCTCGGCTAATGAAGGCAAGTATCCCATATGCCTTTTTAACCACCTTATCTACCTGCTCCGCTGCCTTCAGGGATCTATGTACATGTACACCAAGGTCCCTCTGACCCTCTGTACTTCCTAGGGTCCTACCACTCATTGTGTATTCCCTTGCCTTATTTGTCCGTCCAAAATGCATCACCTCGCACTTTTCAGGGTTAAATTCCATTTGCCACTTTTCCGCCCATCTGACCAACCCGTTTATATCGTCCTGTAGCCGGAGGCTTTCCTCCTCGCAATTTACCACCCCACCAATTTTCGTGTCATCTGCGAACTTACTGATCATACCTTTTACATTCTCATCCAAATCATTTATGTAGATCACAAACAATAAGGGACCCAGCACCGATCCCTGAGGTACCCCACTGGACACAGGCTTCCAGTCACAAAAGCAACCTTCGACCATCACCCTCTGCCTCCTGCCACTCAGCCAGTTTAGGATCCAACGCGCCAAGGCACCCTGGATCCCATGGGCTCTTACCTTCTTGAACAGTCTCCTATGCGGGACTTTGTCAAAAGCTTTACTGAAGTCCATGTAAACCACATCCACAGCATTTCCCTCATCCACCCCACTAGTCACCCCCTCGAAAAATTCGATCAGATTTGTTAGACATGATTTACCCTTGACAAAGCCATGCTGACTATCCCCGATTAATCCTTGCCTCTCCAAGTGGAGATTAATTTTGTCCCTCAGAATTTTTTCCAATAATTTCCCCACCACAGATGTTAGACTCACTGGCCTGTAATTCCCTGCTACCCTTCTTGAATAATGGTACTACGTTAACTGTTCTCCAGTCCTCTGGTACATCCCCTGTGGCCAGAGAGGTTCTGAAAATTAGTGTCAGAGCCCCTGCAATCTCCTCCCTTGCCTCCCACAGCAGCCTGGGATACATCTCGTCCGGGCCTGGGGATTTATCCACTTTTTGGCCCGCTAAAACCGCTAGCACCTCCTCCCTCTCGATGCTAATATGTTCAAGTATGTCACAGTCCCCTTGCCCGATTTCTATGTCTGCATCGTCTTTCTCCATAGTGAACACAGATGCAAAAAATTCATTTAAAACCCCGCCTACATCCTCTGGCTCTACACACAGATTGCCACTTTGGTCCCTAATGGGCCCTACCCTTTCCCTGGTTATCCTCCTGCCCTTAATATACTTATAAAACATCTTAGGATTTTCCTTTATTTTGCTCGCCAGTGTTATTTCATGGCCCCTCCTCGCCCTCCTAATTTCTTTTTTAAGTATGCCCCTGCACTTTTTATACTCCCCCAAGGCTTCTTCTGTCTTTAGTCTTTTGTAACTGCCAAAAGCCCCCCTCTTATTTCTAATGCATTTTTGTATATCCCTTGTCATCCAAGGTTCCCTTTGCTTGTTGGTCCCACCCTTGACCTTTACAGGAACATGTTGGCGTTGTACTCTCTCTATTTCCCTTCTGAAAGTCTCCCACTGTTTTGATGTGGATTTTCCTATAAGCAGCTGCTCCCAGTCCACTTTGGCCAGATCCTGCCTTATCATATTAAAATCGGCCTTCCCCCAATTTAGAACCCTTATTTCCGGGCCGTCTTTGTCTTTTTCCATGACCACCTTAAATCTCACCGAATTATGGTCACTGTCGCCAAAATGCTCTCCTACTGACACTTCCACCACTTGCCCGGCTACATTCCCCAGAATTAGGTCCAGTACCGCCCCCTCTCTTGTAGGACTTTCTACATGTTGGCTCAAAAAGCTCTCCTGGATGCACTTTAAGAATTCTGCACCCTCTAAGCCTTTCACACTCTGACTGTCCCAATTTATATTGGGGAAGTTGAAATCCCCCACTATTATTACCCTATTATTTTCGCACTTCTCTGAGATTTGCCTACATATCTGTTCCTCTATCTCCCCCTGACTGTTTGGGGGCCTATAGTACACTCCCAGCAAAGTGCTTGCCCCCTTTTTGTTTTTAAGTTCTACCCATATGGCCTCATTAGAGGAACCCGCTAATATATCATCCCTCCTTACAGCAGTAATTGACTCCTTAATTAATATTGCAACACCCCCTCCCCTTTTACACCCCCCTCTGTCTCGCCTGAAGATTCTATACCCCGGAATATTGAGCTGCCAGTCCTGACCCTCCCTCAACCATGTCTCCGTGATAGCAACAATATCGTACTCCCATGTGTTCAACAACAACTTCAGTTCATCCACCTTATTTGCAAGACTCCTTGCATTAAAATAAATGCCTTCCAGCCCTGCCATATTCTCTTTTGCCTTCACATATTTGCTCTGCCTTCCCAGCTGACTTGTTTTTCCCTCTGTATTTGGCCGTAAATCAACGGTGATCGGACATTATTGTCCCTGATGGGGCTCACTTTTTTGCAGCCCTTACTGTCTGCTCCTCTTGTAAACAAACCTTTTGCTATTCAAAGTTCCTGTTCAGCTTGGCTGTGAATTGCAGGGCTGCACAGCCAGTCCCTCTAGAGGGTTTGTAAGGAACGACATGTGTTCTGTCCAAACCACGCTGATTTCCTCGTCTCTCAAGAAGTCTTCCAACAAGAGCTTACTCCGACGTCACCCAACAGCCCTGCGATCCCCAGCAACGAGGAGGACCGGAGCAACAAGATCATAGGAACACCATCGCTCACCATCCTGACTTGGACATCTGTTGGCATTCCTTCATTGCTGTGCGGGGGGTGGTCACAATCCTGGAATTCCCCACCTAATGCCATCGTGGGAGCACCATCACCACAAGCACCGGTTCAAGGAGAAACTCCACCGCCACCTTCTCAGGGCAACTAGGGATGGGCACTAAATGTGGCCTTACCAGTGTCACCCACATCCCGGGAACAAATAAAAAGAATGAAAACAAACGCTTGCTACTTACTTGCACAGCCAGTCATTTATCCCTCTGTCAAAGTGCCTGAAATAAAAATCATACAATTAGCAGAAGGTATGAAATATATTTTAGATTTCTTCCTTTCCCCCCTCCCCCCCCACCTCCACATGGTCTCACGTCTACGATAGCAAAATACTGCGGATGCTGGAAATCCGAAATAACAACAGAAAACGCTGGAAAAACTCAGCAGGCCAGGCAACCTCCGCGGAGAGAGAAACAGAGTTAACGTTTCAGGTCGAAACCCTTCGTCAGAACTGAGAAAAAAGCAGGAAATGAAACAGATTAAAAGGCCAGTTTGGGGGCTGGGAAATGGGGGAGGGGATGAAAGAACAAAAGGGAAGGTCTGAGAGGTGAAGAGACATTAAGAGATGTTCAAGACGAGACGAGGTGGTAATAGGACAGGTAAAGAGACAAAGGATGGCTCGAGATGAAGTGTGAAATGCGCTGGCAGAGTGAGAGACAGCTGCTGTGTGGGAGAGAGAGAAAAAAGGAAAAGGCAGGTCTCGCGTCTCTACTTGCTTGTTCACGAGGACACAGAAGCACAGAATGAGGAAAGGTTGTTCAATCCCTTAAGCTTTCGCGGTCAATTTTTGTTTCCCGCCGAACTCCCCACCCTTGGAGCGAACACCAGCCTCGGTCGGTTTTCGTTAGAAGGACAAGCGCAGGGAAACAGAATAAAACGGAATTTAAAAAATAAAACCACTTACGTTTCAGCAAAAACGTACAGCATGGTGATGCATTTTGGCGGTTTGGGCGGGTCGAGGTAATCAAGCCTGGCAACGGTCCCGACCACTCCGAACATCACTGCCGCCTTTATCCAGTCATACACCAGGTTGAAATAGGCCAAGCAAGCTGTGCCAGTGGAATCGGGTACGGGGCAAAAGGAAAGACAAGATTTGTCAGTAAAAAAAATCTTTGGACTCCATCAGCACAGTGTTTGATTTTGTGGAGTTGGTGGGTGCTTTTATCTGTCAGTGTGTCTAGGTGAGGGTGGGAAAGGGGTTCTTATGTACGCCTAGGGTTTTCAGGATGTTAATCTCATAGCCGTTTGTGGGAGCTTGCTGTGTGCAAATTGGCTGCCGCATTTCCTGCATTACAACTGTGGCTACACTTCAAAAGTACCTCATTGGCTGTGTAGCACTTATTTTTTTAAGCGATGATTAATTTTTTAGTCTTTTTAAAAAAAGAAAAGGGTATTGGGAGGAGAATTCCAAGATTGTGGTGGTTGAAGATTTTGCTTTCAATAGTAGAGCTTGGTGGGGTAGGGGGGGTTGCAGGAAGAAATACAGAAAGTAGTCCGAACTCAGAAGAGCAGGTGGGGGGTGGGGGGCAGCTGAGCGCAAGGCTGGAAGAAGTTGCAGAGGTAGGGTGGCGCGAGGCCAATGGAAAAAGGCCGCGGAGGGATTTGTAAAGGAAGGTGAGGAATTTTCAAATCCATGAGGTGGGGGGGACAGGGAGTCGGCGAGGTCAGGGATAACGATCGAACAGGACTGGAGTGTGGGGGATTGGACATGCACAGCGGAGCTCTGATGGAGTTGGGAGTTTGTCGAGGGTGGAGCTCGATGAGGTGGACAACGGAGAGGCCGATGTTCTATCTGCTGACCCACCTAATGCCCAGTCGGAAAGGTGTGCGACCAGCTTCAGGTCTGAAGGTATGGTCAGAATGTAGAGGTAATGGAAGACGACATCCACGAGGATTATTACAGCAAGGTGCCCTAAAGCATATTTCCTGATGTTCCACATCTCATTTTCTTTCCGAGTAAACTTCGGTTGGTTTATCTGTGAGACACGAGACTCAGAATAAGAGAACATTAGGAAACAGGAAAGGTCATTAGGGGTCAACAAGCCCAACACCATTTGATAGATCTCAACCCTCACCTACCCTCCTTCGCACCATAGTCCCAAGTTTACAATGAAGTACCTCTACACTTAGAAAATAATAATAGGATTGGGCAGAGTCAACACGGATTTATGAAAAGGGAAATCATGTTTGACAAATCTGTTAGAATTTTTTTGAGGATGTAACTAGCAGAATAGATAAGGGGGAACCAGTGGATGCGGTGTATTTGGATTTTCAGAAGGCATTCGATAAGGTGCCACACAAGAGGTTATTAAACAAAATTAGGGCTCATGGGATTGGCGGTAATATACTAGCATGGATTGAGGATTGGTTAACGGACAGAAAACAGAGAGTAGGAATAAACGGGTCATTTTCGGGTTGGCAGACGGTAACTAGTGGGGTACCGCAAGGATCAGTGCTTGGGCCTCAGCTATTCACAATCTACATCAATGATTTGGATGAGGGGACCAAATGCAATATATCCGAGTTTGCTGATGATACAAAGCTGGGTGGGAATGGAAGTTGTGAGGAGGATGCAAGGAGGCTTCAAGGGGATATAGACAGGCTAAGTGAGTGGGCAAGAAACATGGCAAATGGAATATAATGTGGAGAAATGTGAAGTTATCCACTTTGGTAGGAAAAATAAAAAAGCAGAGTATTTTTTAAATGGTGAGAGATTGGGAAATGTTGGTGTTCAGAGGGACCTGGGTGTCCTTGTACACAAATCACTGAAAGTTAACATGCAGGTACAGCAAGCAATTAGGAAAGCAAATGGTGTGTTGGCCTTTATTACAAGAGGATTTGTGTATAAGAGTAAAGATGTCTTACTGCAATTATATAGGGCCCTGGTGAGACCACACCTGGAGTATTGTGTACAGTTTTGTCTCCTTACCTAAGGAAGGATATACTTGCCATAGTGGGAGTGCAACGAAGGTTCACCAGACTGGTTCCTGGGATGGGGGGATGGTCCTATGAGGAGAGATTGAGTACGCTAGCCCTATATTTTCTAGAGTTTAGAAGAATGAGAGGTGATCTCATTGAAACATACAAAACTATTACAATAGTTTTGGTCTGGCGAGCTGTGCGCGGGAGATGCAATATCAGGCGGCCCCCAGAATTATGGAAGGCAGGGTCTGTTCTTGGGGGGGTGGCGGGGGGTGAATTTCTGGTGTGGCAGTGGCCCATGTTATTTCTGTGGCACCCAGAGGAGCAATCTTGGTCCTTCTGGTCCCAGGAAAAGAAAGAAAAAAACTTACCTTCTGGGCTCCTCTGGCTGAAAAAGCATGATGCATGAAACCGGATAATCTAATGGAGGGAGATGGGACCCTGGGTTGATGTCATGCCTGACTGTCACAGATCGTCTGGTGAAGGGATGTGGCTTTGGGCTGGACCGACCCCAATCCCCACCGACCTGAACCGCGGCCCGTCCGATATTCTTTTCTCCCCCCCCCACCTGACCTGATTTGCGGGCCAGCTTAGTAGGAGTCAGCCGATATCCGACTTTCCAGAGAAGCAGGAAGGGGAATGAGACACGGAACAGTCGCAAGAGGTAGCCTGAACTTTTAAAATTTATATTAAATACAAATTTCCCAGTCTTATAATAATACCTTCTGAAATCCGAAAAATTCCGAAAACCGAAACTCAGCTGGTCCCAAGGCTTTCAGATAAGGGATAGTGTACCTGTATAAGATAGTCACCAAGAAATCCAATAGGGAATTCAGAAGAAACTTCTTTACCCAAAGAGTGGTGAGAATGTGGAACTCGCTACCACAAGGAGTGGTTGAAGGAAATAGTATAGATATATTTAAGGGGAGGCTAGACAAGCATATGAGGGCGAAGCGAATAGAGGGTTATGGTGATAGATTTAGATGAGGAAAGCCGGGAGGAGGCTCGAGTGGAGCATAAACGCCAGCATGGACTGGTTGGGCCGAATGGTCTGTTTCTGTGCCGTATATCCTATGCAATGTAATATTTATCCCTTAACCAGCATAACGTAAAAAACAGATTATCTGGTCATTATCACATTGCTGTTGGTAGGACCTCGCTGTCACGTTTCCTACATTACAACAGTGACAACATTTCAAAAGCACTTCATTGGGTGTAAGGCTCTTTGGGACGTCCTGAGGTTGTAAATAGCGCTGTATAAATACAAGTCTTACTTCAGTCCGTAAGGGTGACCCCAAGCTTCCGGACACCTGTCACTTTCATTCACCACTCCACTCCCACTCCAACCTCACTGTCCTCGGCCTTTTACACTGTTCCAATGAAGCTCAGCGTAAGCTCGAGGAACAGCACCTCATCTTTCGATTAGGCACTTTACAGCCTTCTGGACTCAACATCGAGTTCAACAATTTCAGACCATAACCTTGGCCCCCATCACTTTTTTCCATTTTTTTCCCTCTCTCCCACATGGCAGCTGTCTTTCATTCTGCCATCGCCATTTACACTTCATCTAGAGCCATCTTTTGTTTCTTAACTTGCCCCATTACCTTCTCCTTTTGCCTTGCACCATCATCCCCTTTTGTCTCTTAATCTCTCCTGCCTTCCATCCTATCACAGACCTTCCCTTTTGTTCTTTCCTCCACTCCCCCTTTTCCCGGCCCCTAAACTTGCTTAAAATCCTGTTCCATCTCCTGCTTTTTTCCAGTTCTGACAAAGGGTCATCGACCTGAAACGTTAACTCTGTTTCTCTCTCCACAGATGCTGCCTGATCTGCTGAGTGTTTCCAGCATTTTCTGTTTTTATTTCAAGTCTTGCTTTAAATCGCCCAGGCGGGGTGTTTCAAGCCTACCTGAGCGTGGAACTGATCGAACGTCATCACAGGTCCAAAGAAGAAGAAAGGGAGGTAGAAGTTGTATATGAGCAGGTCCAGGATCGAGTAGTTCCCATCTTTCTTCTCGGCATTTTCCAACGCGAAGCTCATGCATCGCATGATGGTGAAGCCGCTTCCTCCGTAAAACAGGACATCCTCGAGCTGGATGGCGCCCGTCACAAACCCGGTCTAGGACGAGATGGACCAGATGATAAGAGTTCAGATGGGACAAGTTCAGCCCCGTGTAAAACTAACATTTCAGGACCGATTCCAGTATTGGAAACAAAACAAAAAAATAGTGGCATGCCTATGTTTGATGAGCTGAACGGTGCAGGAAAGAGTCTAACTAATGGCGCACGCTGCGAGATGCTCCACTCCAGCAGGATCCGGCCCATTAACATGTGGCAACCCTACAGGACTTCTTATAGCAAGGGTTAAAATGGACTTAATTTCACTGGATCTTTGGTTTTGGGAGGATGGAGTCAGGAAGAAATATATTCCATATGGAACAGGTGAGCTTGTTGGGAGTTGTAGAGATAGGCGGTGAGTCACCCTGTCCGAACACACAAAGCAGCAACGCTTCGGTCTAAATAGCACTGCTGCACTTAAAGCCATCATTACAGAGGCAGTTGGGAAGTGGCTTGCATACGGGCAGTATGAGGAAGGCAGGATGGCCAACTCTTCCTGTCAGACAGTGCGTCAGTGGATGTTATGTTGATCAGTCAACAATGCTCCTTAGTTACACCAGGAAAGCAGTTGTATAAAAACCTTTGCTTTGGACATTTTGTGGAACAAACGCAACAGTGTACAAGAACAAAATGGCCACTCCTGCGGCAAGTACCACTGGTGGAGGCCAATTACATTCCATGCCGGCTGCACTTGCTCCCAATTGCTGTTGTATTCCCAGACCTCTCTGCTCCTCCACCACATTTCCTTTCTTGCCTTCTAAGGAATAAGCGGCCTCCTTACTCCTGAAAAAGCGGCTCCGAGACCAGGTAGGCTTACTAATCTGCAGTCTCCGAGCTCAGAGGGAGGGAGAGAAGTAAAAAGTAATCGAAGTGTGACGTCACCAGAAAGCAGGTAAGCGATTGGTTGGTGAGTATTTCTCTCTTTTTAAACTTTAACTCTATGGTTTATAGTTGCTAAGGTCTCTCTGGTGTAGCAGGGACTGTTGGTAAACCATTTAACTGTAGTGTAATTGGTGGGATTGATTTGATTTAATTTAATTTCAATTAATTAAAGGGTAAGTCATGGCAGGACAGCCCGGCCACGTGGTATGCTCCTCCTGCACTATGTGGGAACTCCTGTGTCCCTGACAACTACGTGTGCAGGAAGTGTATCCAGCTGCAGCTACTGACAGACCGCATTGCGGCACTGGAGCTGCGATTGGATGCATACTGGAGCATTCGCGATGCTGAGGACGTCGTGAATAGCACGTTTAGGAAGTTGGACACACCGCAGGTAGAGGTTGGACAGGCAGAAAGGGAAGGGGTGACCAACAGGCAGAGTACTAGGCGCAGGCAGATAGTGCAGGGGTCCCCTGTGGACATCCCCCTCTTGGGATTATGGAAACGTGGCTCAAGGATGGCCAAGGCTGGAAACTCAACATCCAGGGGTATTTGATATTCAGGAAAGATAGGCAAAAAGGAAAGGGAGGTGGGGTAGCATTACTGGTTGAAGAAGGGATTAATACAATTGTAAGGAAGGATATTAGCTCTGATGATGTGGAATCTGTATGGGTAGAATTGAGAAATACCAAGGGGCAGAAAACGTTATTGGGAGTGGTATATAGACCTCCAAACAGTAAGGCGGAAGTTGGGGATGGCATTAAAAGGGAAATTAAAGAAGCGTGCAATAAGGGCACAGCAGTCATCATGGGTGACTTTAATCTACATATAGATTGGGCTAACCAAATTAGTAACAATACTGTGGAGGAGGAATTCCTGGAGTGTTTACGGATGGTTTCCTGGACCAATATGTCGAGGAACCAACCAGAGATCAGGCCATCTTAGACTGGGTATTATGTAACGAGAAAGGATTAATTAGCAATCTTGTTGTACGAGGCCCCTTGGGTCGGAGCGATCATAATATGATCGAATTCTTCATTAAGATGGAGAATGAAGTAGTTGACTCAGAGACTAGGGTCCTAAATTTAAATAAAGGAAACTACGATGGTCTGAGGCGTGAGTTGGGTAGGATTGATTGGGGAATGTCACTCAAAGGGTTGACGGTGGATAGGCAATGGCAAACATTCAAAGATCGCATGGATGAACTACAGAATTTGTTCATCCCAGTTTGGCATAAAAATAAAACAAAAATGGTGACTCAACCGTGGCTAACAAGGGAAATTAGGGATAGCATAAGATCCAAGGAGAGGACATATAAATTGGCCAGAAAAAGCAATAATCCTGAGGATTGGGAGCAGTTTAGGATTCAACAAAGGGGGACAAAGGGATTAATTAAGAAGGGGAAAATAGAATATGAGTGTAAGCTTGCAGGCAACATAAAAACTGACTGTAAAAGCTTTTATAGATATGTGAAGAGAAAAAGATTGGTGAAGTCAAGCGTAGGTCCCTTGCAGTCAGAATCAGGGGAATTTATAATGGGGAACAAAGAAATGGCAGACCAATTAAATACATATTTTGGTTCTGTCTTCACAAAGGAGGACACAAATAACCTCCCAGAGATGCCGGGGAACATAGGGTCTGATGAAAGGGAGGAACTGAAAGAAATCAGTATTTGTAGGGAAATGGTGTTAGGGAAATTGATGGGATTGAAGGCCAATAAATCCCCAGGGCCTGATAATCTGCATCCTAGGGTACTTAAGGAAGTGGCCCTAGAAATAGTAGATGCATTGCTGGTCATCTTCCAGAACGCGATAGACTCTGGAACAGTACCCATGGATTGGAGGGTAGCTAATGTTACCCCACTATTCAAAAAAGGTGGTAGAGAGAAAACGGGGAATTACAGACGAATTACATCGGTAGTGGGAAAAATGCTAGAGTCCATTATAAAAGATGTAATAGCAGAGCACTTGGAAAACAGTGACAGGATCGGACAAAGTCAACATGGATTCACAAAAGGTAAATCGTGCTTGACTAATCTACTGGAATTTTTTGAGGATGTAACTGGTAAAATAGATAAGGGAGAACCAGTGGATGTGGTGTATCTGGACTTTCAGAAGGCCTTCGATAAGGTCCCGCATAAGAGATTAGTGTGTAAAGTTAAGGCACATGGGATTGGGGGCAAGGTATTGACTTGGATAGAGAACTGGTTGGCAGACAGAAAGCAAAGAGTTGGAATAAACGGGTCTTTTTCCGAGTGGCAGGCAGTGACTAGTGGTGTACCGCAGGGATCGGTCCTTGGACCCCAGCTATTCACAATATATATTAATGATCTAGACAAGGGAACTAGATGTAATATCTCCAAATTTGCAGACAACACAAAGCTGGGTGGGCGTGTGTGCTGTGAGCAGGATGTCGAGAAACTCCAGGATGATTTGGACATGTTGGGTGATTGGGCAGAAACATGGCAGATGCAATATAACGTGGATAAATGTGAGGTTATCCACTTTGGTGGCAAAAACAGGAAGGCAGATTATTATCTAAATGGCAATAGATTGGGAGAAGGGGAAGTGCAACGAGACCTGGGTGTCCTTGTGCACCAGTCGCTGAAGGTAAGCATGCAGGTGCAGCAGGCGGTTAAGAAGGCAAATGGTATGTCGGCCTTCATAGCGAGAGGATTCGAGTACAGGAACAAGGATGTCTTGCTGCAGTTGTACAGGGCCTTGGTGAGACCACATCTTGAGTATTGTGTGCAGTTTTGGTCGCCTTATCTGAGGAAGGATGTTCTTGCCTTGGAAGGAGTGCAGCGAAGATTCACCAGGCTGATAGCTGGGATGGCAGGAATGATGTATGAGGAGAGATTGGGTCGATTGGGCTTGTACTCGCTGGAGTTTAGAAGAATGAGAGGTGATCTCATTGAAACTTATAAAATTCTGACAGGACTGGACAGACTAGATGCAGGAAGGATGTTCCCGATGGTCAGGGAGTCCAGAACCAGGGGACACAGTCTAAGGATAAAGGGTAGGCCATTTAGGACAGAAATGAGGAGGAATTTCTTCACCCAGAGAGTGGTGAATCTGTGGAACTCTCTACCACAGAAGGTGGTGGAGGCTAGTTCATTAAATATATTCAAGAAGGAGTTGGATATATTTCTTAAGGCTAAAGGGATCAAGGGATATGGGGAGAAAGCAGGGACCGGGTACTGAATTTGGATGATCAGTCATGATCGCATTGAATGGCAGAGCAGGCTCGAGGGGCCGAATGGCCTACTCCTGCTCCTATCTTCTATGTTTCTATGTTTATGTTTCTATGAAACCAAAATGAACCACCGCACACTTTGCCGTATTGAATTTCATTTGCCATTTAGCAGCCCACTCTGCAAGCCTGTTTATGTCTTTCTGTATTTTTGGTGCAGTCCTCCACATTATTAGTTATACCTTGCCAATTTGGTACCCTCTATAAATTTCGACAGCATACTTCCAATTCCCGAGACCAAATCATTTATGTATATCGTGAATATCAGTGGTCCCAGAACAGATCCCTGGGGGGACACCACTTCCCGCCAGTCTGAGAAATTTTCCTTAACTCCCATCCTCACCAATTTATCCCTGGCATCTCATTATTGGTTAGTTTGTTAGTTTTTTTAGTGGAATATATTTCCCCTGAACTCTAATCAATCTCTCCTTTGCCAACTGTTGTTCTACCTCTTTCTCAATATTTTTCTTGCTCCAACTTCATTCCCTCATGACTTTTTTTCCCCCCATCGTTCACATACATCAGATTTCCAAATTGGGGGGGCTCGCCCGCCCTCCTCCTCCCACCCCCAACCAACCCCTCTGGAAGGACACAATGAAGTTATCCGGGGGGGGGGGGGGGGAGACGCTAGCTGTAACTCTAACACTTGGGGCTGGATTTTCATTGAGGAGGCGTGTAGGAGGCGGGGCTACAACTTTCGGGGTTGTAGTCCCGCCTCCATCGAGTTGTGGCCAACCCACGCGATTTTCACTTGATTGATCTTGTTGAGCCCGCCCAGTGGGCTCAGCAGGCCAACTAAGGGCCACCCGGCAACAGGTGACATCACAGATTGACATTTCACCTGTCAAAAGCTTTTGACAGATAAAATATCAGCGTTTGACAGCTGTTTGAAGCTGTTAAACACTGACAATCTGTACTCCAAGTTAATTCCTTCTTCTCAGGCTGATTTAGAGATCTCTCCAGAACAGAAAGCTGAATGCTGCAATTTTTGACAGCTCGCGGCCATTCTGCTTTCTGTGCCGGTGAGATGAGGGACTCCCGAGACCTGAAGGAAGGAAGACTGTAAAGGTAAGTAAATGTAAATAAAACTTCTTTAAACACTTTAAACACACTTACCTCTGCACTCATGCACCCATTACTCACCTAAACACCGGATATCTCGAACCCTCCAAGCCCTTCAGCCCGACGGCCGCCTCACTCACTTGACGTGGTTTGGAGCCGTTGGGAATCCCACACTTCAGCAATAAAAATAGGGATTAGGCTAAAAACTGCCTGTTAACTACCTGTTAACAGGCAGTTAATTGGCACTAATCCCCTTCCCGCCTCAGGGAGACGGGTCCCAGCACAGGTCGGGTACCCGCCTCCTTTGAAACGGGCATGGAGGCGGGTTGGGGGCGGGATGGGTTCGTGCCCCCCGATTTCGAGATTTTAACCCCCCACATGCCTCCAATCCCACCTCCACGGCCCAATGAAATTCCTGCCCTTGGAGTACTGTGCACACTTCTGGTCTCCATATTACAAAAGGGATGTAGACGCACTGGAGATGGTGCAAAAAACAGATTTACAAGGATGATACCAGAACTGAGAGGTTATACCCATTAGGGAAGATTGAACAGGCTGGGGCTCTTTACTCTGGAAAAGAGAAGGCTGAGGGGGTGACCTGATAGAGATCTTTAAGATTATGAAGGGATTTGATAGGGTAGATGTAGAGAAGATGTTTCCACTTGTGGGGGAGACCAGAACTAGGGGCCATCAATATAAGATAGTCAGTAATAAATTCAATAAGGAATTCAGGAGAAAGTTTTTTTTTTAAACCCAGAGAGTGGTTAGAACTTGCTACCACAGGGAGTAGTTGTGGTGAATAGCGTAGATGCATTGAAGGGGAAGCTAGATAAGTACATGAGGGGGGAAAGGAATAGAAGGGTATGCTGACAGGGTGAGATGACGTAGGGTGGGAGGAGGCTCGTGTGGAGTTTAAATGCCGGCACAGACCAGTTGGGCCGAATGGCCTGTTTCTGTGCTGTATTTTCTATGTAATTCAACCCAACGGTTAATGCCTGCAATACGTATTTTGTCCATTGGTGGTGCAGTTGTTTGCCTTCTGGTCTGTACCCCTGCGCAGCATAAATTGCTTTTTCGAAATGCTCATGAGCCCTGGGGTCCTCGCTGCCGTGAGAACAAAATAAATAAATAGCAGCAAGTCGGTGCCCCCAGCTTCCACATCTCAGCTTCTTGATCTTTGCCCCAAGTCCTGCAGCTCTGTGGAGTGTCTGGTGTTTTTTGTCCTTGTGTCGAAGTCCTCATGAACTATTGGGTCCCCCCCCCCCACCGATGCTTAGAGGGAAAACATAAATAGCCTGCCTTTAAAACTTGGCTCGGCCTCAAAGAGGACTTTATTGCACCTTTCTGAAAAGTCTATTTTGCCCCAATTGGATTTGGCGTTGCTGTTTGCTTGGCATCGAGACAGAGGTCGATAGATTTCTCTTAGGTGAGACCACACCTGGAGTACTGTGCACAGTTTTGGTCTCCGTATCTGAGAAAGGGCATACTTGCCTTAGAGGGGAGTGCAACAAAGGTTCACCAGATTGATTCCTGGGATGGGGGGATTGTCCTATGAGGAGAGATTGAGTAGATTGGACCTGTACTCTCTGGAGTTTAGAAGAATGAGAGGTGATCTCACTGAAACATATAAAATTCTTGAAGGGCTTGACAGGGTAGATGCAGGGAGGATGTTTCCCCTGGCTGGGGAGTCTAGAACCAGGGGTCACAGTCTCAGAATAAGGGGTCGGCCATTTAGGACTGAGACGAGGAGAAATTTCTTCACTCAGAGGGTGGTAAATCTTTGGAATTCTCTACCCCAGAGGGCTGTGGAGGCTCAGTCGTTGAGTATATTCAAGACAGAGATCGATAGATTTTTGGATATTAAGGGAATCAAGGGATATGGGGATAGTGCAAGAATGTGGAGATGAGGTAGAACATCAGCCATGATCGTATTGAATGGCGGAGCAGGCTCGAGGGGCCAAATGGCCGACTCCTGCTCCTATTTCTTATGCTCTTACCTGCCAAGAGCACACAGGCTCTATTTTGAACGTTGCTAAGCTGCACAGGCCGGCAGCGATACACAGCCACTTCTGTTTAGCCAAGCCAATGCCGTAGAGCAGAATGCAGTGGGTCAAGATTAACATGAGGTACGAGATGCCCATTGTAGCCAGGACTGCAAGTATCCCATAAACCATAAAATACATGGATCTGTGCTGTGAAAAAGAGAACATTGGTAATATAGTAAATATCCACATCAATTAAAAAAAATAAACGCACTTTGTTCAGTGCATCACAACTACGTCTTAAGAATGAAGCAACGAACATGAAAATATCGTGGGGCCTGGAATCCGTAAAGCCTCGGCCGGTGTCCCAGTGCACGAGGTTTGGGCACAGCGGCGGCAGCGCTCGAATCGACGCCGACTGCGGGGCCCGAGCCTCCGCGGGAAGGGTGAGGGGACCATCTACGCCTCGTGCTGGGCTGCACTGCCCAGGTTGCGTTCCTGCGCGGCATCTGGACATTTTTGTATCCGGCACAGGCACGACGGGCCAAATGGAGTGCCTCACAGCTTTATATTTAAGCTTTCTTGTTTTAATTTCCCCCCACCCCCTTTCCCTCACCCCACTCCCCTCGCTACCGCACCCCCTCGCCACCCCATTAGACAGGCCTGGTTCAGAGACTGGGCCCAAAGGACTTATCAATACAATGAGCGTTAGCTGGCTGTTTCCCTCCCCACCCCCCGAACCCAAACCCCCCCCCCACCCCCAATCACTTAGATAAGCTAAAGAATGGCTTAAGTCTCTAGGCAAAACAACTTCCATTTGTGACCAAGGTGCCCGCTAAGCTGCGCGGCGGTCTGGAGTACTGCGCAGGCCGCTCACCGGCTTTTTAATGGAAGAAACCGCAATGTGTGAAAATTTGAATGGGCCGGGCAGCCAGTTAAAGAGACCGCGCACCAAAAGAAAAAAATTAAGAGGGAACATTGCTTGTGACTAGACAAAGAAAAACCCGTGAGAATACACTGCTTCTAAAAACCCAACATTAAATATCATTTTTTTCCCCTCAAATCCATAATGTGTGGAAAAAGGTCCAAAAAAACCCTGAGACGTGCTGTTGACCTTCGCATTTGAATGCTCTGGTTGACTAGGGACAACATAACACGTACCATATTATCACAACCCATAATATGACGACTCAGTGAACCGTTTGTTTTCAGTAAAGCACTCGTGTTCAGTCAGCTGACGCTACTGCTGACTTCCTTCTCACGGACTGCCTCTCCTCACCCCAAACCACGGGGCAAAGCCACGTGGCAAAACCTAGCCGTTAGAAAATGCCCCATCTGTAATGGAAGATATGACCGCCAACTGCACACCCGAAAGCGAAGGCTTTAACTGGAAACACGGGGTGCGTGCTTTGGAAGAAGCAGGAGCATACGCAAGATGGTAACACATTTGGGGTGGGGGTGACACTTAGATACGAAAGGTTTATCACGACTGCCAAGTGAAATGAAGTTTTGTAGCTTATGTAAGAATGCAGGTGCAGATGGGTTTTTCTTTTAAAATTCGTTCACGGGATGTGGGTGTCGCCAGCAAGGCCAGCATTTATTGCCCATCCCTAATTGCCCTCGAGAAGGTGGTGGTGAGCCTCCTTCTTGAACCGCTGCAGTCCGTGTGGTGAAGCTACTCCCACAGTGCTGTTAGGGAGGGAGTTCCAGGATTTTGACCCAGCGACGATGAAGGAACGGCGATATACTTCCAAATCAGGATGGTGTGTCACTTGGAGGGGAACTTGGAGGTGGTGATGTTCCATGCGCCTGCTGCCCTTGTCCTTCTAGCTGGTAGAGGTTGTGGGTTTGGGAGGTGCTGCCAAAGAAGCCTTGGCGAGTTGCTACAGTGCATCTTGTAGATGGTGCACACCATCTTAAGATGCCTCTCTGCCCATCAAACCCACTCAATTCAATAGTTCCATGCAACAAATAGCTCTCCAAACCCATTCATGCCAATAGTTCCATGCAACAATTGGCACCACCCTGGACCATCCCCATTGTTTAATCTCCGGAGGGAGGTGAGCAATCACAGTGAAAGCTCCCTTGCAGGTTTTTTTGTGACCAACAGTAAATACCCAGGACGTCACCTAACATTACAACCTCCATTATTTAGCACTGAGCAGTGGGATTCCACACAAGGCTCGGAGCAGCTCGGGTAGCATCGTGTTCGACACAACTTACTGTCATCTCTGTTTGTACTTATCCCAAAAGTTCCATTTCTCAACCGTGTCCTCTCACATTGACGAGAACAGAATTCAACACCAACACTGGTCCCACACGATGTGGGTTGGCTCTACAATATATCTATAAATGCTGCCTCGTCACTGTCAGTAACGCCCGCATTCCAAGAACAAATAATCATTTTTTTAAAACGACCGACACCGAAGAGAAACTGTACCCACCTGAGGTATAGTCATGGAAATGGCTTTGCCAAACAGAATATGACCAGATAAGGCAAAAAGGATGTAGTTTCGGAACTTGGTGAACCACATAACCCATTCAAAGTCAGCAACATCCTGGAAAAGAAACAGAGGGGAATTAATACCGTGTCCAGCCATTCAGGGCATTAGCCGTGGCTCAGTGGGTAGCACTCTCGCCTCGGAGTCAGAAGGTTGTGGATTCAAGTCCCACTTACATAGAATTTACAGCACAGAAACAGGCCATTCGGCCCAACGGATCTCTGCCGGCGTTTATGCTCCACATGAGCTTTCTCCCAATCTTAATTGCTTCATCTCACCCTAACAACATATCCTTCTATTCCTTTCTCCCTCATCTACTTATCTAGCTTCCCCTTGAATGCATCTATACTATTCGCCTCAACCACTCCCTGTGGCAACGAGTTCCCCATTCTCACCACTCTGAGTAAAGAAGTTTCTCCTGAATTCCTTACTGGATTTATTAGTGACTATCTTATATTTATGGCTCCAAGTTTTAGACACCTCCACAAGTGGAGGCATCTCCCCCATGCCTATCCTGTCGAACTCCTTCATAATTTTAAAGACTTCTATCGGGTCACCTCAGTCTTCTCTTTTCTAGACAAAAGAGCCCATTTAGTGGTGCCCTCCCCAATTCACTGGTGCCCTCTCCCAAGATCCCACAGCGCTATTTCGAAGAAGAACAGGGGAGTTTGCCCTGGTGTCCTGGCCTATATATATTCCTCAACCAACATCACTGAAACATATTGGCCCAGAAATTCAGGTCCCAACGCGCGAGTACACACTGGGTACTCACCCGTAGGCCCAACGAAAGTGCCGGTTTCATGCATGCACTGCGCATGCACGGGAAACCGGCACTTCCATTCCCCTGAAAGAAGGGGTTGAGAGGTGGAACGCGTGCGCCGGAGAGGCAGCGCGTGCGCATCGAACTTCCGTTTTTTTTTTTTTTTTACAGGTTTCTCCGAGAGGGTAAGTCTCCAGCAGTTACACTTTTAAAAAGCAGGCACAAGGCCGGCTTTTAACAAGGTAAGTGGTGAATTAATTAAAATTAAAACATTTTTTCCACAGGTTTATTATTTTTAAATACTTTAAAGGTAAGTTTATTTTTAGCCCTGTTAGAAAATGTAATTAATTTTTTCAAAAATTTAAATTATTGTCTAAAATAGTTATTTCATGTAATTTATAGTTATTTTGTAAAAATGTGATGGTTTTTAAAAAATTTATTTGAAGTTTTAGTGATGTTTTGGGGCTTATAGTATTTATAGGTTTGACAGCTCTTTCTGTCAAACTTATGAATGGAGCATTCCCTGCTACCATTGGCTCCCCATGGCCCACGTGCTCCCAGGGGACGCATCGAACTAACTGCGCCCCTGGGATACGCAAGCACTGCGTGCCGGCAGTTGGAGCAGGCCCAGGATCAGAATCCCACGTGGGCCCACAGCTCAACGGCCGGCACGCAAGTTAAGTGTAGGTCGGGGGCTTGCACCCGCGGGAAGCCCCCGATCCGAATTTCTGGGCCATTATCTCATTGCTGTTTGTGGGAGCTTGCTATGTACAAATTGGCTGCCGCATTTCCTACTTCAAAAGTACTTCATTGGCTGTAAAGCACTTTGGGATGTTATGAAAGGCGTTGTATAAATGCAAGTCTTTGATTCTTTCTTTCTGTATGAGTCATGTAGCAGTCTACAAGTGACTAAGGCTGTGTTTGTATTTCAAGTAATCTCCTGGACTTCGCACCATACTTTCCAGGTGGGTTCCACTGTCCCAGCAGCAACAAACAATCCTATTATTATTCTGTTGGATCTTTCCCAATGGCTGAGGAAGTCACAGATCAGCCACCAGGAAACCACATCACTAGTCTGCGTGGTGGGTGGGCTGAGAATTCGCCCCAGCCCATGGCCGTAACAAAAAAGCACCCGAGGCTTTGTTTACATTGTGGCTCTGGTGCTGTTTCCTCCCGAGAGGCCGACCTCTTGCTCCTCTGGAGGTAGCAGCTTTACCACGTCTAATGTGGAAGGCAGGCGAGCAGGAATATAGGAGGAGGCCATTCAGCCCCGTAAGCCTGTTCCGCCATTCAGTTAGATCATGGCCGATCTGTATCTCAACTCCATCTACCTGCCTTGGTTCTATAACCCTGGCCTAACAAAAATCTATCAATCTCAGTTTTGAAATTTTCCTCCTTCTGTGCTGTAACCATTCTATGATTCTATACCCTTCGTGTGAAGAAGCGCCCTGGGACATTTTACTATGTTAAGGAGCTATATAAATGCAAGTAGTTGTCGTCGTTCTTGACATCACCCCTGAACAGTCTAACTCTAATTTTAAGGTTATGCCCCGGTGTTCTCATCCAGGCAAGTGGAGAGTATTCCATCACACTCTTTACTTGTGCCTTGTAGATGGTGGAAAGGCTTTGGTGAGTCAGGAGGTGAGACACTCGCCGCAGAATACCCAGCCTCTGACCTGCTCTTGTTGTCACAGTGTTTATGTGGCTGGTCCAGTTAAGTTTCTGGTCAATGGTGACCCCCAGGATGTTGATGGTGGGGGAAATGGGCGATGGTAATGCCATTGAATGTCAAGGGGAGGTGGTTAGACTCTCGCTTTTGGGGACAGTCATTGCCTGGCACTTCTGTGACGCGAATGTTACCTGCCACTTATCAGCCCAATATCCAACGAGTGATGCCATGGGATCTACAACATCCATCAGCAACCTGCCCTTATAATATAATCCTTTTTCGGGATCCAAGTATCCAAGTACCATTCTGATGAATCTGTACTGCACCTCCTCGAAGGCCAAAGTATCCTTCTTGAGGTGCGGTGCCCAGAACCGAACACAGTTCCACTGACTCCAAGTCATCAGGTCCAGTGCAGAGGGAAGAGGGAGATCCCCAGTTGACAGGAGGAGCTGACTCACAGTGTTGAGCCCCACAGACACCAGTCGCCCACTAGCATCTTGCCCAAAGGCCTATTCTTCGTGTTTAAGCCTAGATAGTGGGCGTTGGTAGGCTTTCCCGATCATGGAAAGCTTCACAGCTGAACCACATTGTGTCCTCACTCACTTAGGAATGGAACACCCTGGATGATTGTCCCTTCTCTAGCCCAGAGGTGCTGCAAGTGGCTGGCAATAGCACTGATAACGCCTCACCTGTGGTAGTCAGGTAATTCAGCACAGGCTATTGACTGAACACAAGACCTTCCTACTTGGTTTCCATAATGGGTAGGGATTAATACAAATTAATTCTCTTTTATTTACAAGATGGTTGTGGGGTTGGGGGGAAAGGCTTCAGCAACTTGTTCTGCAGAGCCACCTACTGGCCAGAGCCTGCAACTACAGCGTGAAAGTTGACGTAGCAAACTCCAATGGGAAACGCTGGTACAGCAATTTACAATGGTACAGGCCAACACAAAAACTGTGAGCTAAAAATTCACAACAACATGAACTAAGGTTTGTGTCCAGGAATGGCCCTAAAAAAGATATTTTAAAATATATGTTAGCTGTAACTGACGTTATTAAAATGAAATGAGAGAGAGAGAATGAGAAAGAATGAAAGAGATAGAGAATGAGAGAGACAGACAATGAGAGAGAGAGAGAGAGAGAGAGAGAGAGAGAAAGAGCGAGAAGGGAAGTTAAACGGGGTGAATTAGCAGCTGTATGTGACAGGATGTTAAGGAAAACAATCGCAGCTCTGTATAAGCAGAGCTCACATTTTGGGGGGAAGCCAAGTATCTTATCCTAAATACTGCAGTCTGTGTTACTTTTTGTTTTGTTCTTTTTCCCAGCACCTCACTAGGAGCAGGGTATAAACATTTAACACAGAGGCTAGCTTTAGCTGCAAGTGCAATTATCCCACAAAATCCAATCGAGAATAATACAGAAAGATTCTGAAAAAATGAGTGCAATTGCAGAGAATTTGTGATTATTTTCTATGCACGCTTTCTTTTTTTTTTAATTAGTTTTTCTTTTCTGCTTTCTCTCTTGTTCAAACCCCGCCATGGCCTCACCCCTCCCTATCTCTCTAACCTCCTCCAACCCTATAACCCTCCGAGATCTCTGCGCTCCTCCAATTCTGGCCAATTGCACAGCCCCGATTTTAATCGCTCCACCATTGGTGGCCGAGGCCCTAAGCTCTGGAATTCCCTCGCTAAACCTTTCCACCCTAAACCTCTCTCTCTTCCTTGAAGACACTCCTTAAAACCTACCTGTTTGACCGAGCTTGCCCTAATAGAACTTGGGGGGAAAAAATGGGCAACATTATTGGCAAACAACGACGTAGAACAGCAATGGGAAACATTTAAAACGGTGTTCAACAGAGTGCAGGAAAAATATATTCCGTTAAAAGGAAAGAACAAACTAAACACTAATGAGACTCCATGGATGAATAAAGCGATAAGGGAACAATTGAGGGTAAGGAAAGAGGCATACATTAAGTACACGGACAGCAGGGGAGTGCATGATAAGGGAAAGTACGAAAAGATTAGGAGAGAAATCAAAAAAACAATTAGGGAGGCAAAGAGGAACTATGAAATTAAATTATCAAGGAACATAAAACAAAATAGTAAAATATTTTATAGGCACATCAATAAAAAGAGGTTGGGATGGGAATAGGGCCATTAAGGGATAGTCAGGATAATAATACCACATGTAACGATAGAGATGGCAGAAATATTAAATAATTATTTTGTTTCAGTATTTACCAGGGAGATAGAACAGGTGGACATGATATTGGATGATGAGATAAGTGCATTTAAAATAAAAAAGGGGATATATTAAATAAACTAATCAAACTCAAAGAGGATAAAACCCCTGGTCTGAATGGATTGCATCCACGCATTTTAAAAGAATCTTGGGAAGAGATAGCAGAGACATTACTACGCATATTTAATAATTCGTTAGAAAAAGGTGTAGTGCCAGAGAACTGGTGGATAGCTAACGTAATACCGATATTTAAGAGGGATAAAACATGTAAGGGAATTATAGACCAGTCAGCTTAACATCGGTGGTAGGAAAAATAATGTAATCCCTACTAAAGGAGAAAATAGAAGAACATCTAGAAACCAAAAATATAAGGAATAGTCAGCATGGATTGCAAAAGTGAAAGTCTTGCTTGACCAAACTTATTGAATTTTTTGAAGAGGTAACAGAGTAGACAATGGTAATGCAAATGATGTAATTTATCTGGATTTTCAAAAGGCCTTCAATAAGGTACCCCATAATAGACTGATAAACAAGGTCAGAGAATGCAGAGTCAGGGGACAAGTAGCAGAATGGACTGCTGGCTGGCTTCAGGACAGAAAGCAGAGAATAGGAGTAAAGAGTAGCTATTCACAGTGGCAGAAGGTGGGTAGTGGTGTTCCACAAGGATCAGTGCTGGGACCACTGCTGTTCACAATTTACATTAAAGATTTAGACTTAGGAATCAAAAACACAATTTCTAAATTTGCGGATGACACCAAATTGGGAGAGATAGTCAATACTGAGGAGGACTGCAACAAATTACAGGAGGACATTAATAAACTTGCAGAATGGGCATATAATTGGCAAATGAAGTTCAACACAGATAAATATGAGGCTGTGGCGGAGCCACCAAGAGACACTGAACAACAATTATTCCTTTAACTACTCTGTAGTGCAGTTGAGGACTGCACCTTTAAGTTGTGTGTAGTTTCTTGTATTTCCGCGTGATGACGTCATGACGCCGATCACGTGACCCCCAGTTGGCGCGGAGAACGTGATGACGTCATGACGTCGGGTTCCAGTATTTAGTGGCAGTCTTGGAGAGGCTGTGGGACTGGACAGACCTGCTTACATCTGCTCTTGTAGTTTTATTAGTTAAAGTTGTTTGTATATTAAAGCTTGATTATTTCGTTTCACTGCGTTGGACTTCATTATTCGGATAGGAACCTCTGTTCCTAGATTGGTGACCCCGAGCTCGTTGGACAACTTTCTTCGAGATACTTACAATGAACACGAACGCCGTTGCCCTTAAATTGCCGCAGTTCTGGGAACAGCAACCAGCAGCATGGTTTTTCCAGGCAGAAGCCCAGTTTGCTATCCGGGACATTACAGCGGATTTAACCCGTTATTATTACGTGGTTTCCACTCTGGACAGCGCCACGGCTTCACGGGTCATCAGCATCCTGGGGAATCCACCAGCAGAGGGCAAGTATGAAGCTTTAAAAGATCGTTTACTACAGGTGTTTGGTTTAACTAAGTCGGAGCGTGCACGCAGGCTTATCGCTATGCCCGGTCTTGGGGACTCAAAACCATCAGAATTGATGAGCCAAATGCTCACGCTTTTGGGTTCGGAGACCCAATGTTTTTTATTTCGAGAGCTCTTCCTCTGCCAGCTACCCGAGCCAGTTCAGGCAGTCTTGGCCAGTTCTACGATTACGGACTGTGCCGAGCTGGCTGCAGAGGCAGATAAGACTTTTATGGTCACACAGCAGAGTTGCGCAGCCACGAGGCGTCTTTCCCCTATGCGAGCAAAGTCCAGCCCTCCTCCAGCAGGCTGGTGTATGTACCACGCCCATTTTGGCGCCAAGGCTCGACGCTGCCGTCCTCCCTGCAGTTTTGTTGAAAAAAAATCTCCAGCAGGCTCACAAACTTCGATGAAGAAGACAGGGGCTGACAAACACACCCAGTTCACCATGACAGTCGGTTCAGCAGGAAAACTCCTCTATATTACTGATTCCAGAACAGGGCGACGATTCTTGTGTGATACTGGTTCTCAGTGCAGTATTTTGCCAATTTCAAAGCTAGATCTACAATCCGGTGGTCACGGCCCTTCCCTCGAGGCAACTAATGGTGCGGCCATTCGCACGTTCGGTAAACGGACAGTTAATTTAACTCTTGGAGGTCAATGTTTTGTATGGGAATTTATAACGGCTAAAGTATCACAGGCCATCCTGGAGGCTGATTTTTTCTGTGCCTATGGTTTTCTGGTCGACGTCCAACATTGTCGACTCATTAATGCGTCTACTTTCCATGCGGTGCCTTGTCACCGCAGTACTGCTGTCTCCTGGTCGGTTGCCTGTGCGGTTCCATCGCAGGAAGGGTTTAGGCGCCTACTTGGCGAGTTCCCGGGGCTCACCAGGCCTACATTCTCGGCAGCAGTCTCGAAGCATGGTGTGGTGCATTATATTACCACAACGGGATCGCCTGTTTACGCTCGGGCACGAAGATTGGAACCCGGAAAGCTTATAGCCGCAAAGACAGAGTTTCAGATTATGGAGCGCCTTGGGATTGTCCGACGCTCCGATAGTCCTTGGTCTTCCCCACTACACATTGTACCTAAACCAGGTGGCGGATGGAGGCCTTGTGGGGATTACAGACGCCTTAACGAAGCCACTATGCCGGATAGGTATCCAATACCGCATATACAAGATTTTTCGGCTCATTTGGCTGGCAACTCAATATTTTCCAAAGTAGATCTCGTCCGTGGATATCACCAAGTTCCTGTGTACCCTCAAGACATCCCCAAAATGGCAGTCATCACACCGTTTGGCCTTTTTGAGTTCCTTCGCATGCCGTTTGGATTGAAAAATGCAGCTCAGGCTTTTCAGCGACTTATGGACTCTGTGTTACGGGACCTTCCTTTCATTTTCATTTACTTGGATGATATTCTCATTGCTAGTAAGGATAAGGAAGAGCACATGGCTCATTTACGTACACTCTTTGCCCGTCTTAGCCAACATGGCCTCATCATAAATCTAGCCAAATGCCAGTTTGGGTTAACCAGCATTGACTTTCTAGGGCATAGGATCACCTCGGAAGGCGCCGTCCCACTGGCCACTAAGGTAGAGGCAGTTACGGCATTCCCGCGGCCGCATATACTTAAATCTCTTCAGGAGTTCCTGGGGATGGTAAATTTTTATCATCGTTTTGTCCCCAAGGCAGCCCAATTAATGCAGCCACTGTACGAAGCGCTTAAAGGGAAGTCGGGTAAAGATGTTAACATTTGGACACCACAGATGGACCAGGCATTCCTGGACACCAAGGCGGCATTGGCAGATGCAACTATGCTTGCACACCCACTCCCGGGCGCGACCATCGCCCTTACTACCGACACCTCCGATTACGCCATCGGGGCAGTGCAGGAACAATGGGTTGCCGGGACTTGGCAGCCATTAGCCTTTTTTAGCCGCCAACTGCGTATAAATGAGCGAAAATATAGCACTTTTGATAGGGAGTTGCTGGCCTTGTTTTTGGCCATCTGGCATTTTCGTTTTCTTCTAGAAGGGCGCCCGTTTACTGTATTTGTGGACCATAAACTACTCACTTTTGCAATGGCCAAAACGGCGGAGCCGTGGTCAGCCCGGCAACAGCGCCACCTTACATTTATATCTGAATTTACGACGGATTTACGACATGTGTCTGGCAAAGATAATCTTGTGACTGATTGCCTTTCGCGTGCCCCAGTCCAGGCAATTCACCTGGGAATCGATTTCGTCGGGTTGGTGAAAGAACAGCTGGCGGATCCTGAAGTTCAGGCGTATCGGACCATGCCTTCCAGCTTGCAGGTAGCCGATGTTATGTTCCAATCAGCAGGAACCACGCTCTTGTGTGACATATCCATGGGAGTGCCCCGGCCCATTGTGCCAGTCGAATGGCGTAAGAAGATTTTTCAGGTTATACATGGCTTATCACACCCGGGGATGCGAGCTTCACAACGACTTATGTCCCGTAAATTTGTTTGGAAGGGATTGCATTTAGACGTTCGGGACTGGACAAATAATTGCGTGGACTGTCAAAAATCAAAGGTCCACCGTCACGTTAAGGCTCCAGTGGCCATTTTTCCAGTGCCTGAACGCCGGTTTGACCATGTACGTGTGGACTTAGTGGGCCCCCTCCCCATTTCGCGGGGTTTTATGCATCTCCTGACAATAGTGGACCGTACTACCAGGTGGCCAGAGGCGATTCCCTTGGTTGCTACTACTACAGCGGACGTATCCAGGGCGTTCATTTCGTCGTGGGTGGCCCGGTTTGGAGTGCCATCTGATATCTCCTCTGACCGAGGTCCACAATTTACGTCAGAGTTGTGGAATGCAGTTGCACAGGGCTTGGGGACCAAGCTGCACCGTACCACCGCTTACCATCCGCAAGCAAATGGCTTATGTGAGAGGTTTCATCAGTCTCTAAAGGCGTCCCTCCGTGCCAGCTTGCGTGGTTCCAACTGGGTGGATAGACTCCCTTGGGTGATGCTAGGCCTTCGTACAGCCCCTAAAGATGACCTCCAGGCTTCATCGGCTGAGTTAGTGTATGGTCAAGCACTTCGAGTACCAGGGGATTTCCTCCCTCCACATACAGAATCGTGGGCGCCTGCTCAGCAGCTCCTTCAGCATCAGGAGGTGGCAAAGAATTTTCTGCCTATTCCAACCTCGCATCACAACCTACAGAGGCCTCATGTTCCGGCAGAACTTATGAGTTCCGATTATGTTTTTATTCGGCAAGATGCTCATAGAGATACACTCAGACCACCTTATGCTGGACCGTTTCGTGTCATCGCTGCGGGAGAGAAATATTTTACGGTCGAAGTAGGAGGTAAGCCTGATACCATCTCCATCGACCGACTTAAACCAGCCCATCTGGATCGGAGTGAACCAGTGGTTGTTGCTCAGCCACCTCATCGTGGACGACCACCGTTGGCTGCTAGACCAATTATGCAGCAGTCTACTATTAAATTGCCTGCTTCAGCTTCATCCTTGTCTACACCTTCTGCTACGGTTTCCTCCACCCCAGATGTACCGCTTCAGACACAACCAAGTATTGGCTCTTCTTCCAACATTCCATCATCTGAAGTTCGTAGTCGTTCGGGCAGAATCATTAAACCTCCTGCTCATTTGACGCTGTCTGTTAAAGAGAATTCTGGGGGGGCGCCTGTGGCGGAGCCACCAAGAGACACTGAACAACAATTATTCCTTTAACTACTCTGTAGTGCAGTTGAGGACTGCACCTTTAAGTTGTGTGTAGTTTCTTGTATTTCCGCGTGATGACGTCATGACGCCGATCACGTCACCCCCAGTTGGCGCGGAGAACGTGACGTCAGGTTCCAGTATTTAGTGGCAGTCTTGGAGAGGCTGTGGGACTGGACAGACCTGCTTACATCTGCTCTTGTAGTTTTATTAGTTAAAGTTGTTTGTATATTAAAGCTTGATTATTTCGTTTCACTGCGTTGGACTTCATTATTCGGATAGGAACCTCTGTTCCTACAAGGCATTATATTTTGGTAGGAAGAATAGGGAGGTCACTTATCACTTGGAGGGTGTATCATAGACAAAAGACTTATAAACTTCCTTGAGGAGCACAATGTCTTGAGTAAAAGCCAAATTGGATTCCTGCCAAACTATAGAACATCCGATCATATCTTCACCCTACAGACCCTAATTGACAAACACGTTCACCATAACAAAAGCAAAATCTACGCATGCTTTGTAGATTTCCAGAAGGCTTTCGACTCCATCTGGCATGATGGTTTATTCCTGAAACTTATCGAAAGCGGGGTAGGAGGGAAAACATATGATGTAATTAAATCAATGTATACAAACAACAAATGTGCAGTTAAAATTGGAGACAAACAAACAAAATACTTCCCACAGGGGCGGGGGGTGATGCAGGGCTCGCCAATCTCACCGACACTCTTTAATATTTACATAAATGGATTGGCAAAACTACTTGAACAATCTACAGCACCCGGCCTCACCCTATATGAATCCAAGGTTAAATTCCTCCTCTATGCAGACGACCTGGTTCTGCTGTCACCTACTAAAGAGGGGCTACAGCAAAACCTGGACCTGCTGGAGTCGTACTGCCAGACTTGGGCCCTGACAATAAATCCCCAAAAAACCAAAGTCCTTGTGTTCCAGCAAAGATCCAAACATCAGGGACCCAAAATAAATTTCACAGTAGGAACAACCAAAATTGAACAAACCACTCACTACACATACTTGGGCTTAAAAATCAGTTCTACGGGAAACTTCAAACTGGCTGTGAATGAACTGAAAGAGAAAGCAAGAAGGGCTTTCTATGCCATCAAAAAATCAATCCAAATAGAAATCCCAATTAGCATTTGGCTCAAAATTTTCAAATCAGTAATTGAACCAATTGCACTCTATGGCAGTGAGGTATGGGGACCGCTAACTCAACAAGAATTTGCAAAATGGGACAAACACCCAATTGAGATCCTACATGCAGAATTCTGTAAAAGTATCCTCCGGACTCAAAGGAAAACAGTAAACAATGCATGCAGGGCGGAACTAGGCCAATATCCATTAATAATCACTATCCAAAAAAGAGCCACCAAATTTTGGAATCACCTACAAATGAGCAATCCCCAATGCTATCACTACGACGCCCTGAAGTGCCAAGAGCTGACCATAAAGAAGAATACCCTCAGTCAACTAGTCCTGGGACTCAGTGAAGTAACTACTAACAATACTAACAATAACCAGCCCCAGGACAGTGACAGGGTAACACAAAGAATTCGACCCAACACAATCGTCGCTAAGCAAAAGGAAAAATATCTGACATATTGGGCAGAAACAACAAAAACCCAAAGCAAACTCAATTGCTACTTGGCCCTAAACAGACAATACAACATAGCTGATTACCTGACCATGGTAAAGGATAACAAACTGAGAAGAACCTTGACAAGGTACAGACTTAGCGAACATAGCCTAGCGATCGAAAAAGGCAGACACAGGCAGACCAGGCTGCCAAGAGAGGACAGGATATGCTCTCACTGCAGTCAGGGACTGGTGGAGACAGAGATGCACTTCCTCACAGCTTGTGGAAAATATCAGGGCATCAGGGAGAATTTCTACCAAAAATTCTCACAAATATGCCCTGATTTCAGAAATCTGAATGACAACCAAAAACTCCCATTCCTACTGGGAGAGGAGAGAAGCTGTATAACACTGGCGGCACACTATGTTACAGCTTGCCATGAACAGAGGGACAACCAGTAAACTAAGAAAAGAATATATATAAACAATGCGAATGTATATTTATACACTCAGGGATATACCTGTTTATACACTGTATGAATAGAACTGCGTTTATGTGCTAAACCATAAATGTATTTTGATGCTTTGGCAACATAAGATGTAACTTATCATGCCAATAAAGCGATTTGAATTGTGAATTGTGTGAGTCTGGGTGGGGTAGAGGAACAAAGGGATCTTGGAGTACAAATACACAAATCACTAAAAGTTGCGACACAGGTTAGCAAGACCATAAAAAAATCAAACCAAGCACTAGGGTTTATTTCTAGAGGTACAGAATTGAAAATTAGTATCGAACCTTGGTTAGACCACACTTGGAGTACTGCGTACAGTTCTGGTCGCCATATTATAAAAAGGATATAGAGGCACTGGAGAGGGTGCAGTGAAGATTTACAAGGATGATACCAGAAATGCGAGGGTATACATATCAGGAAAGGATGAACAGGCTGGGTCTCTCTTTCCTTGGAAAAAAGAAGGCTAAGGGGTGACCTAATAGAGGTCTTTAAAATTATGAAAGGTTTTGATAGAGTGGATACAGAGAGAATGTTTCCACTTGTGGGGAAGAGCAAAACTAGAGGCCATCAATATACGATAGTCACCAAGAAATCCAATAGGGAATTCAGAAGAAACTTCTTTACTCAGAGTGGTGAGAATGTGGAACTCGCTACCACAGGGAGTGGTTGAAGCGAATAGTATAGATGCATTTAAGGGGAGGCTAGACAAGCACATGAGGGAGAAGGGAATATGCTGACAGCGTTAGATGAGGAAAGACAGGAGGAGGCTCGAGTGGAGCATAAATGCCGGCATGGACTGGTTGGGCCGAATGGCCTGTTTCTGTGCCATACATCCTATGTAATATCAGCTTATGTGGTTTGGTGTCAAATTTTATTTGATGGCGCTTCTGTGAAGTGCCTCGAGACATTTTACTACGTTAAAGGTGCGATATAAATGCAAGTTGTTGTTGTCGAAGGTACGGACTCCACAAAGAGTGAGTCACAAGAGAAACGGCAGCCCATTCAGGTTCACAACCTGAACCTTATGTTGAGGACGAGGAGTGCTGTCCTACTGTCATTTCACTTTATCCTTTGGCTTCACGATCATTCTGTTCCTTCAATGAGTAACTCTTAAAATATTAAATCTGGATTAAAAGCTCACTGAGCAATGCTCCAATTGAAAAATCTGAAACAGCCTCCTCACACTTTAAGGAAGGCTGATACGGCCAACAACTTGTCTTTACAGAGCATCTTTAACGTTAACAAACAGCCCAAGGCATTTCACAACTGTTTCCGCCGGCAGGAGGGTCAGTAACCAGTGGACACAGGCTTAAGATAACTGGCCAAAGAACCAGAGGGGAGATGAGGAGAACTTTTTTTTTTTTTTTTTTTTTTTTAACGCTATGGGGGAAAAATTCAATATCGCCCTATTTGGGGCGCCGTTATCGGCCGTGCGCAAAGTTTAGCGCCTGGCGCTAATTATTGCCTCTGACAGCAAACTTGGCTTCTATCGCCCCTGGAGGTGATTGGAGCGCTAAATCAGGCGCTTCACACCTGTCTTAAGGCGCAAAGGCCGAGGAGTGAGGCGCTAGCGAAGCAAGGAAGAGCAAATCAAAATAAACCTGCAAAGTGCTGCTCAGTACTCAAAACTCCTTCACACAGTGTTGAATCTCTCCAGAAGTCTCTCTCTCTCTCTCTCAGAATGCGTGGTGCAAAAATGTCACCGACAAAAAAAGGCAGGAAGTGGTCGCCTTTAAGTAGCGCTCCCCCAGTCCCTTTCTGGCTGCAAAACGCTCCCCTCAACCTGTCGTTGCTAGCGGCAGGCGGTAAGACAGGGGGCGCCACTCAATATCCGGTCCGGGGCGCTAACGGGGCGTTGCGCACTCGACTAACGTCACGGTGCAGGAGATCGTGGCGGCAGGGTTTAGTGCCGCTGCAAAATGTCTAGTTAATTTCGCGAGCGGCACAAACATCGCCGCACCCGGGCGCTAGTTGCTTTGCGCCCAAATTGGCGCCCTCTTAAGGCGCTAACGGGAGGCACAATCAACTGAATTTTTCCCCGTGTGTTACGATCTGGAATGCGCTGCCTGAAAGGGCGGTGGAAGCAGATTCAATAATAACATCCAAAATCAAAATTGGATAAATACTTGAAAAGGAAACATTTGTAGGGCAGTTGTAGTGTCCGTGTGTAGATAAAGACACTGAAGACAGGAGTTGGTTCATAGGTATTTACTAAGCAAGTCTGGGGGGGGTTTCTAAAGGATATACACAATACACAGGCTTATATAGCCCAAGTGGCAATTACCGGCATTACGCACACCTGGGGCTCTTAAAGGCACATACACCATAATTGCTCTTAAAGGCACATACACCACAGCAGTGAGCAACGTTCCCCGTAAGCTGTGCGGGTGCGGGGCCGAGCAGCAATCTGTGAAGGTACCGCGCAGGTCGCTCACAAGCTGTCCCCTTGAAGAAACCGCGCATTTAAATAAACAGGCCAGGCACCCACGATCATAGTTAGGGGGAACATTGGCTACGAGGAAAGGAGGAGTGGCGGGCACGAGTAAGTGGGACTAATTGGTCTGCCTGTTCATGTTATCTGTGGGAAGACAAATATAAAATTCAAGGTAGAAATCTAACGCGAGTTGGAAGGCAAATGTTTCCTGAAAGGAACGGCCTTTCCGGGAGATAGCTTTCGGCAAACGCTTCAAATAGCCGGCACAGGCACGATGGGCCGAACGGCCTCCTGCTGTGCTGTATCATAAGAACATAAGAAATAGGAGCAGGAGTAGGCCATTCGGCCCCTCGAGCCTGCTCCGCCATTCAATGAGATCATGGCTGATCTTCTGCCTCAACTCCATTCACCGGCCCTATCGCCATATCCCTTGATGCCCTTACTAGTTAGAAATCTATCGACTTCTGTTTTGAATATACCCAATGACTGAGCCTCCACAGCCCTCTGGGGTAGAGAATTCCAAAGATTCACCACCCTCTGTGAAAAAATGTCTTCTCATCTCAGTCCTGAATGGCCTACCCTTTATCCTGAGGCTGGCGCCCCTGGTTCTAGACTCCCCAGCCAAGGGAAACATTCTCCCAGCATCCACCCTATGAAGCCCTGTAATAATTTTGTATACTTCAATGAGATACAGGCCTAGTTAACTGAATCTCTTCTCATATGACAGACATTTTATTTATCCTTCTATAATCTCTGATGGAAATGTAGGGGTGTTTCAGTGAGGGCAGGAGAGGGCTCGACTGCGAGGCCTATGTGGGAGAATAGCCGGGTGACAACTGTCACGGATCACGCATTAATAATGACCGGGTACTGGCTCCCGTGCACCGCTAACCAGCCGAGCTCATCAGGAGAGGCGGAGGGGAGAAAATTTGGTGAGGAAGATATAATGGAAGAGAAGAAAAGAGCTGTCAAAGGGGTATGTGGCGTCAAACGACCGGGAATGTTTCTCGTGGCTCGGCGCAGCACAGACCCTTTGAGATCGATGGCCTGTAACGCTCTTTCAATTCGAGTTTGGTGCCTTGGGACGAGCTAGCCCTCTCGATAAACTGGCTCAGCCAGCGAGGCAACGGAAACGAGCAATTTTAATCACGTCACCCAGAGAGTGGTGAACCTGTGGAATTCTCTACCACACAAGGCAGTTGAGGCCAATTCATTAAATATATTCAAGAAGGAGTTAGATATATTTCTTAAGGCTAAAGGGATCAAGGGATATGGGGAGAAGGCAGGGACAGGGTACTGAATTTGGATGATCAGCCATGATCGCATTAAATGGCGGAACAGGCTCGAGGGCCGAATGGCCTACTCCTGCTCCTATCTTCTATGTTTCTCTGTCACGGGCGGGGATGCCAGCGGCTTACCATTTTCCGACCAATGTATGCCCAGCCACGCTTGACGCTCTGCTTAAAGGTCTGCCTGTTCATGTTATCTGTGGGAGGACAAAAATAAAATTCAAGGTAGAAATCGAACGCGAGTTGGAAAGCAAATGTTTCCTGAAAGGAACGGCCTTTCCGAGGGATAGCGTTCAGCAAACGCTTAATTTCAGTTCATGCGGAGAAAAAAACCCAGAACAGCTGTGATTCGTTCCACCGCAGTATCGTCCTACACACACCTGACTTCTTATTCATTCACAGGACGTGGGCTGTACCAGCACGGCCAGCATTTATTGCCCGTCCCTAATTCCCCTCAAGAAGGTGGTGGTGAGCCACATTCTTGAATAAGAGGCAACCACATAGCTGTGGGACTGTGAGTCTCATACAGGCCAGACCGGGCAAGGACAGCAATTCTCCTTCTAATAAAGGACATTAGTGAACCAGATGGGTTTTTACCGATACTAGCTTTTCATTCCAGATTTATTTAATTAACAGCATTTAACTTCCCCAGCTGCCGTGGTGGGATTTGAACTCACTGTCTCCGGATCATTAGTCCAGACCTCCGGATTATTAGTCCAGTAACATAACCGCTATCCTACCGCGCCCTCGTACCTGTAGGCTGCTGGTCCCAAGCTGCTCCTGGCACCTCCTGCTGACCTGCTGACTCAGTGTGTGCAGGCACCAGGCCACTGCTCAGCATCTCCCCGGAGCAGGGCAGCTGATGTTGGAACCCAATGGCTTTCTCCACCCCTCCTGGCCTTGATCCCGGATGTGTTGTACCAACATACTGTGAGTCGCCGCCTTCCAGTCACGCTTTACTAGCAGGATGTTCTAATTAGCTTGAACATTTTGGGTGCCTTACATTGAGCACATTGCAGATTTTCACCCCTTTTTCCTGGGGTGACCTCCAAAACTGAATTAGCCGTTATGTTCATCCTGTGATCAAAAATGTACTTCCACTCCTCCCCCTCCCCCCTCCTCACCCCAACCCCCTCCCCCCATCCTCCGCCCTCCCCCTATACTCCGCCCTCGCCCATCCTCCCCCTCCCGTCCTCCGTCCCCCGCCCCATCCCCTGCCCTCGCCCCATCCCCCGCCCTCGCCCCATCCCCCGCCCTCGCCCCATCCCCCTGTCCCCCTCCCCCACCCCTCCCCTGGCCCCCGCCCTCAGCCCCCCACCCTCCGCCCTCCCCCCATTCCCCCGCCCTCCCCCCATTCCCCCGCCCTCCCCCCATTCCCCCGCCCTCCCCCCATTCCTCCGCCCTCCCCCCATTCCTCCGCCCTCCCCCCATTCCTCCGCCCTCCCCCCATTCCTCCGCCCTCCCCCCATTCCTCCGCCCTCCCCCCATTCCTCCGCCCTCCCCCCATTCCTCCGCCCTCCCCCCATTCCTCCGCCCTCCCCCCATTCCTCCGCCCTCCCCCCATTCCTCCACCCTCACCGTACAGACAGAGAGAGTCATTGGCATGCTCATGTCCCCATGGATGGAGTAATGGCATAAAAGCTCCATAAATACATTTTAATGCCCCAGTCACATATAGTAGGTTTGGTATCAGTGGGATGTGATCTTTTCACACTGCACCGTCCAAAGATGTGCAGGTTAGGTTGATTGGCTATGATAAATTGACCCTTAGTGTTAGGGGGATTAAATACGTGGGGTTACAGGGATAGGGTGGGATATGCGTTGGTGTAGGGGTTACGGGGATCGGGTGGGATATGTGTCGGTGCAGGCTCGATGGGCCGAAATGGCCTCTATCTGCACTGTGGGCTTTCTGGGCTTTCTGTGAAAACGTGCAGTGTAACCGATTCCACAACACCGGTTTAGCTTGGTGTCACCGTTTGGTGGAATGCGTCAACCCCAAGATACCAGCTTCGAGAAACAGAACAAAGAGAATTTTTTTTTTTTTTTTTTTTTTTTTTTTTTTAATTCGTTCACGGGATGTGGACATCGCTGACGAGGCTGGCATTTATTGCCCATCCCTAATTGCCCTTGAGAAGGTGGTGGTGAGCTGCCTTCTTGAACCGCTGCAGCCCGTGTGGTGAAGGTACTCCCACAGTGCTGTTAGGGAGGGAGGTTATAAGACCAAGAATATTTAAGAACAGGAAATGTTATTTAGCCCAGTGGGTAATCCTGGCACCCTAGTCAAGTAAAAGACTTGCATTTCTATAGCGCCTTTCACGACCACCGGATGTCTCAAAGCGCTTTACAGCCAATGAAGTACTTTTGAAATGGAGTCACTGTTGTAATGTAGGGAAACACGGCAGCCAATTTGCGCACAGCAAGCTCCCACAAACACCAATGTGATAATGACCAGATAATCTGTTTTTGTTATGTTGATTGAGGGATAAATATTGGCCAGGACACCAGGGATAACTCCCCTGTTCTTCTTTGAAATAGTGCCACGGGATCTTTTACGCCCACCTGAGAGAGCAGATGGGGCCTCGGTTTAACGTCTCATCTGAAAGGCGGCACCTCCGACAGTGCGGCACTCCCTCAGCACTGCACTGGAGTGTCAGCCTAGCTTTATGTGCTCAAGTCCCTGGAGTGGGACTTGAACCCACAACCTTCTGACTCAGAGGCGAGTGTGCCACCCACTGAGCCACAGCTGAGAAAGGACATCCAAGCCATAGAGCATAGATTCACTTGTATAATTGCAGGGTTGCAAAACTATAGATACGAGGAGAGACGTAGGACTATTCCCACTGGAGCGAGAAGGCCAAAAAGAGATGAATTGAGTTTAAAAAAAAATTATAATGGGTTTTGATAAGGTGAATAGGGAAAACGGTTTCATCTGATTGGGGAGTCAGCGCTGAGGGGGGGTCATCAGTTTAAAACTGTCGCTAGGAGACTGAGGGAAGAATTAAGGAGAAATGTATTTGGTGCAGAGAGTTATTAGAGCATGAAGCAACAAAGTTATATAGTAAATGCAAGTCTTTCTTTTTCTTTAAAAAAAATATCAAATGGTACAAGAGTGCACAGCAAGGGAGAAGTGCACAGAGCGACGACTTTACCCCAGTGGTTGCTGGAAGTAGAGAAAGTCTTGTAGAAACTTTGAGTCCCACTCTGCTAAGCATCCAATCTGGGCAAAGTTGAGCAGATAGATGGCCAGCAGATGAGGCAGCATCTTCAAGTGGGGGAGGGATTGGGGAAGAGAAGAGAAAATTGGAGGGAACAGTCACACATGAGCAGTCCTTAGCGCCTCTCAGTGGCTGTCTACAGGGGGCACTGGCAGTGGCCTGGGAGAAGACTATCTACTGACCGTGCAGGACATTGGGAAAGGTAAATGGAAAGGGGAATACAATTACAGGAAAAATTAGAAGAATGGGTATTACAAAATTGATGGCTAACTGTTTGAATTTGGAGTTAAGATACAGATCAGCCATGATCGAATTGAATGGCGGAATAAGCTCGACGGGCTGAATGGCCTGCTCCTGCTCCTATATTTTGGATACAGAATTTCAGATGACTGTTTGCGAGAGACTTGTAAAGGGTTCATGAAGGTTTGCTGCTGCGCAACCGGCTCCCGTTGGAACTTTACATAGATTTGACAGCACAGAAACAGGCCATTCGGCCCAACTGGTCTATGCCGGTGTTTGTGCTCCACACGATTCTCCTCCCACCCCTACTTCATCTCCCCCTATCAACATATCCTCCTGTGACTTAACTATTAAGACATACAAAGAGAATGATTTTGAGGGGGGGGGGGGGGGGGGGGGGGGGAAGAGACAAATGAGTGCCGATTGATAAACCTCCTTCACATTACCCGTCGAGGCTTCAAAGATCCAGCTTGCCGCCCACAGAATGGCCAGGGACAACACCAGAGTGTAAAGGCACAGCTCCGCCTTGGGTAACGCAGTCTTAAGACCCATGTCTGCAGCTTGAGGGAAGGAAGACCAGAACTGGGGGAGGAAAGAAAGAAAAAAAGTATCATAAATTAGAACAGGATTGAATCTAAAACAAAGCACGATGACCGAAGGTTTTGTCTATCTGGCACTCTGCTTTTAAATATACTTTGCAGCTTAGAAATTACCGCCGGCAATGGAAGCGAACAAATGCTTAACGCGTTCTTTTGGGATTCCTCTGCCCGCTAAATTAATGGTAGGGTTACGCCATTTAAAATAAACAGGTTGACATCCTACGTTTAAACAGCGAGCAGAGGGCTGTCACATGAATTCATTAAATATCTGTTGATTAATATTACCAAGAGTCATTACTAGGTCTGCACCTTCAATTGAAATGTTTAGTGTTCATATAAACACACACAAACAGGAAAATTGCCTAGCACCCTAGTATCCAAAGTTACTGAGTTCACTCTCCGACCAGAGGCACGCCTCATTTAAATCCAGTGCTGCTGACTCCCCCACCGCCCCCAAAGCAGTTAACAAAACATCTGACCACCTTGAGCTTGTATCCAAGTAGCTTTTCCCAGTGGCACCTTTAAAGGAATGCCAAGCGTACAACTGGGCCAACTGGAGTGATCTCGGGCAGGAACCTGCGACCTCAGGCCAGCATTCCGTCAACTAGTCAAGACACCCAGACTTCCATCTAGGTTCAGAATCAGGCAGATCATATTTAGCGCTGCCGAGTATCACGTATCAGCCACGCAACTAACCCTTGGCACCGGTCCATAGTCTTGTCTTACTGAAAGACGCACGGCAGCAATTACCAAAAAGCAGTAATGCGTCTACAGATGGGGGAAGAACAAAAGGACGAAGAATCCTAACTCCACACACACAGTGCCGAGGTGAAAAGATGCGAGGTTGCCAGTGGGACAATCTGACAGCAGCTCCAAGCCCCATCGTCCTCAGATAGGGTCAAAAGTATTGGTCAGAGATCATCAAACATGCCATCAATACTGGGCCCAACTCCAGTATTCCTCCTCCTGAAGGATGGAGTCACTTATCATGACTGTGGATATGGAGAGTTCTTGAATAGTATATTTGCTGAAAAGTCATCTGCAACGACCAAAGGCCCCAAATCAGCCAAATCAAAGAAGGTTAAACATTTCCTTCAAAATCTTGATCCCAGGTTCTCAACATTAGAATAATTAGAATCTTTACCTGTCCTATTACCACCTCGTCTCACCTTGAATATCTCTTAATGTCTCTTCTTTCATCCCCTCCCCCATTTCCCAGCCCCCAAACTGCCTTTTAATCTATTTCATTTCCTATCTTTTTTTTCCTCAGTTCTGAAGAAGGGTTTCGACCTGAAACGTTGGCCCAGAAATTCGGGTCGGGGGCTTCCCGCGACTGCAAGCCCCCGATCTGCACTTACCTTGCGCGCCGGCCGTTGAGCTGTGGGCCCCCGTGGAATTCCGATCCGGGGCCTGGTCCAGCTGCCGGCGCGCAGTGCTTGCGTATCCCAGGGGCGCAGTTAGTTCGATGCGTCCCCTGGGATCACGTGGGCCATGGGGAGCCAATCGGAGCAGGGAATGCTCCATTCATAAGATTGACAGGAAGAGCTGTCAAGACTTATAAATACTACGGCCCAAAAACAGCACTAAATCTTCAAATAAATTTTAAAAAAACATCACATTTTTTAAATAAACTATAAATTACATGAAATAACTATTTTAAACAATAATTTAAATTTTTGAAAAAAATAATTTTATAACGGGGCTAAAAATAAACTTACCTTGCTTTAAAGTATTTAAAAATAATAAACCTGTGGAAAAAATGTTTTAATTTTAATTAATTCACCACTTACCTTGTAAAAAGCAGGCCTTACGCCTGCTTTTTACATGTCTAACTTCTGGAGACTTACCCTCCCGGGAAAACCTGTTAAAAAAAAAAACGAAGTTCGATGCGCACGCGCAGCCTCTCCCGCGCACGTGTTTGACCTCTGAACCCCTTCGTTCAGGGGAACGGAAGTGCCGGTTTCCCGCGCATGCGCAGTGCATGCAGGAAACCGGCACTTCCATTGGGCCTACGGGTGAGTACCCTGTGCGTACTCACCCGTGGAGACCCGAATTTCTGGGTCGTTGACTCTATTTCTCCCTCCACGGATGTTGCCTGGCCTGCTGAGTTTTTCCAGCGTCTTCTGTTGTTATTTCGGATTTCCAGCATCCGCAGTATTTTGCTATCATAATTAGCTATGGCCCTGGCCGGTTTACTTCAGCTGGCATTGTCGCAAACACAAGACGTATCCAGAAGACCAGACTGTCCGACCAATAACTCCAGACCAGTAGCAATGTTGCCAATTCAATTTGCGCTCATAGAAAAATCATTGTAAGTAAGCAGCTGCTGCGATATCTTCCTCTCGACCTGTTGTCCAGTCACCGATATAGCTTCAGGAGCAAAGAGGTCACCATCTCAATCTCGTGCTCCGGAAACCAAGTCATGCTCTTGACTCCTAGCACTAAACGGCAGCAGCCTCAACGCTCCTGGTGCCTTCTGTAAGAAGATATGGCGAGGTGCTGAAGGGGATATTGGGCTTCACCAGAACTCTCAAACAACTATCAAGTCATGGTAAATGGCCTTTCATTTTTCTTATATTGTCACAAGGGGGAGTGTCCTTGGCCCGACCAGCTCTACAAGAGTCTGGATTATTTGGGAGATTTTTGCATTCTATTTTTTTTAATGCTTTTAGATAGGGTAAATGTGATCGCTAGCTGCATCTTTACAAGGAGCTCCTTTGTCTTTACAGCAGGGGAATGGCCGATGCACAAAGCTGACCAGATCCATCCATGTTTTTGATGAGAGTTGGCGAACCTTCTCTAATGGTGCCACTGCCTCTACTCGGATTAATTAGGTCAAAGATTGCTTGGTGACTGGGCAGTGTTAGTGTTAATGTAGGAGAGAGTCTTCAGACAGGGTTAAGAGGCAAAGTCATTGATGGCTGACCCATCAAGGGATATTGCTTGGAAGATATTTAAACTTTCAACTTTGCCCCGTGACTTTTACGATTAAAAAAAATCACCGCAGCTCAACTTAAGCTCAGTTAAATTTGCTTATGAAGCTGAACCTGTTGAGGCACATGCAAGAATCACGTTGTTTACTATGGCATCCCATTAGGCAATCGGCATCAGCCTGTTTCATTCAACAAATCTTGCCTACTGCACACAAAATACATTCTATAAGGGCATATGTTAAAACAACAAAGATCGAATCAGTCCACTCAAGTTGTACTGCTAGTTTCTTGATATGTCTTACTGCTTCGGTGCATCTTATTACTTGTAAATAAACCTGTACGATTACTTGTAAACAGAACATAATGGTCTGAAGCATGATATTTACATATTGGAATTACAACATGGAAACAGGCCATTAGGCCCAACCAGTCTGTATTGGTGTTTATCATCATTACAAGCAATAGTCCTGTTCCCATGTTCCCTTTATCCCACTTTCCTGCAACCACCTATCTCACCTACTCTTACATGGTCTCTGCTTCAATCACTAACTTTTTTAGTGCATTCCATAGTCGCACAACACTCTAGAAAAAAACCGCTTTGTCTCTGGTCTATCCTAAATCTCTTACATTTAATCTTGTATCTAAATGCCCCACGACCACTAGAAACAGTCCGTTTCTATTGACTCTGTCCCATCCCAACATTGTTTTAAACACCTTCACCCAACCCTGGCGCTGGCGAGATCACACCTGGGGTACTGCATGCAGTTTTGGTCTCCTTATTTGAGGGATATACTTGCATTTGAGGCAGGTCAGAGAAGGTTCACGAGGTTGATTCCTGAGATGAAGGGGTTGTCTTATGAAGAAAGGTTGATCAGGTTGGGCCTATACTCATTGGAGTTTAGAAGAATGAGAGGTGATCTTATTGAAACATGTAAGATTCTGAGGGGACTCGACAGGGTAGATGCAGGGAGGATGTTTCCCCACGTGGGGGAATCTAGAACTAGGGGGCATAGTTTCAGGATAAGGGGTCGCCATTTAAAACAGAGATGAGGAGGAATTTCTTCTCTCAGAGGGTCGTGACTCTTTGGAATTCTCTACCCCAGAGAGCTGTGGAGGCGGAGTCACTGAATATATTCAAGGCGAAGATAGACAGATATTTGAGCTACAGGGGAACAAGGGGTATGGGGAGAGAGCGGGAAAGTGGAGTTGAGGCCAAGATTGGATCAGCTATGATCTTATTGAATGGCAGAGCAGGCTCGAGGGGCCAAATGGCCGACTCCTGCTTCTATTTCTTATGTTCTTATGTAACCCCATTTTTCTAACCAAAACACCTTGTGCAGACAACAGGAGAAAGTAATGGGCATCTAACTCAATCCCCAGCGCTTTGTATCACAGTGCAGAGGCAATTGTTAGTCCCAAGGCATGCTGCCCTCCTCACAGTAAAGATAAAGGAATGTGTCTCAGTTTACAGAAGACTCAAATCTCCTTACGGAAGCTGCCTCTCTGCCATGACGACAAGACAGAGAGAAGGGAGAAAACCCACAGAGTGCAACGCAGGCTTCATAAAACGCTGAAGTTGTGACTCTGACACGCACCAAACCTTTCTTGAGGAATACCACTCCGCTACCTACTTTTTCAGGCACCCCCATCAGTCATTTTTCTCCAGCGCAATCTGGATCCAACTGCCAAGTATTCACCGTGATTCCTAGATCTCTCGAGTATCAGGATACCTTAAAGGGGCACTACCTTCAGGAAAAGTGGTTAAAAAAACCTATTTCTTGCTTACTTGGAGAGGAGGAACAGCTGTGTGTTTGACCTGACGCAAGGTAATATGAAGATGTTCTGACGAGATTTACTTCATTGCATGAGCATTTGTAAGCAAAATAATTAAAGACTTGTCAAACACTTCTTTATGAAGATGATAAGCACTCTCTAAAAAATATTTCACTTTCCTTAGTTTCCTTTCACACGTTTTATTTTTCAATTTATCTTACACTAGTTCTACCTTCATGGCCTTGAAAATCAATTCTGTTAAAATATTGTTGCCATGGTTTATTAATCAAGATACCTGCATTTCTTTTATCCTCCCCTTGAGTAAGAACATATAAGAACATAAGAAATAGGAGCAGGAGTAGGCCAATTGGCCCCTCGAGCCTGCTCCGCCATTCAATAAGATCATGGCTGATCTGATCCTAACCGCCAATCCACTATGACAGGACTATCTCCTGAATCTAACAGCATTAGACACACGAAAACAGGAGCAGGATCAGGCTACACGGCCCCTGGGCCCGCTCCGCTACCCACAGGGCCATGACCTATCCGAACCTAGACTCATGTCCAAATTCCTGCCCGCTCCCCGTAACCCTTAATTCCCTTTTCTACTAGGAAACTGTCTATTTCTGTTTTAAATTTATGTAATGATGTAGCTTCGACAGCTTTTTGGGGCAGCATATTCCATGGACCTACCACCCTCTGAGTGAAGTAGTTCCTCCTCATCTCAGTTTTGAAAGAGCAGCCCCTTATTCTAAGACTATGCCCCCTAGTTCTAGTTTCACCCATCATCTGGAACATCCTCCCTGCATCCACCCGATCCAACCCCTTCATAATCTTATATGTTTCAATAAGATCGCCTCTCATTCTTCTGAACTCCAATGAGTAGAGTCCCAATCTACTCAACCTCTCCTCATATGTCCATCCCCTCATCCCCGGGATTAATCGAGTGAACCTTCTTTGTACTGACTCGAGAGCAAGTATGTCCTTTCTTAAGTATGGACACCAAAACTGTATGCAGTATTCCAGGTGCGGTCTCACCAATACCTTGTACAACTGAAGCAATACCTCCCTATTTTTATATTCTATCCCCCTAGCAATGAAAGCCAACATTCCATTGGCCTTCTTAATCACTTGCTGCACCTGCATACTAACCTTTTGAGTTTCGTGCACCAGGACCCCCAGATCCCTTTGTACTTCAGTACTTTCAAGTTTCTTGCCATTAAGATAATAACTTGCTCTACGATTTTTCCTGCCAAAGTGCATAACCTCACACTTTCCAGTATTGTATTCCATCTGCCAAATCTCTGCCCACTTACTTAGCCTGTCTATGTCCCCTTGCAGGTTTTTTATGTCCTCCTCACTCACTACTTTCCCTCCCATCTTAGTATCATCTGCAAACTTTGACGTGTTACACTCGGTCCCCTCCTCCAAATCGTTAATATAGATTGTAAAGAGTTGGGGACCCAGCACTGACCCCTGCGGAACACCACTGGTTACTGATTGCCAGTCTGAATATGAACCATTTATCCCAACTCTCTGCCTTCTGTTAGATAGCCAATCCTCTATCCATGCCAGAATATTACCCCCAATCCTGTGATTTTTTATCTTAAGCAATAATATTTTGTGTGGCACCTTGTCAAATGCCTTTTGGAAGTCTAAATACACTACGTCCACTGGTTCACCTTTATCCACCCTATATGTTACTTCCTCAAAGAACTCCAGCAAATTTGTCAAACATGACTTCCCCTTCATAAAACCATGCTGACTTTGTCTTATTAAATTATGATTATCCAAATGTCCTGTTACTGTCTCCTTAATAATGGACTCCAAAATTTTACCTACCACAGATGTTAGGCTAACCGGTCTATAGTTTCCAGCCTTCTGTCTACTGCCCTTTTTAAATAAGGGTGTTACATTAGCAGTTTTCCAGTCTGCCGGGACCTTTGCTGAGTCCAGGGAGTTTTGGAAGATTATTACCAATGCATCCACAATCCCTACCGCCACTTCCCTCAAAACCCTGGGATGTAAGCCATCAGGTCCAGGTGATTTATCCGCCTTGAGTCCCATTATTTTACCAAGTACTACTTCCTTAGTGATTTTAATCGTATTTAGCTCCTCCCCCCCTATAGCCCCCTGCTTGTCAAGTGTTGGGATATTCTTGGTGTCCTCTACTGTAAAGACTGATGTAAAATATTCATTCAGTGTTTTTGCCATCTCCATATTTCCCACCATTAATTTCCCGGTCTCATCCTCTAAGGGACCAACATTTACTTTAGCCACCCTTTTTCTTTTTATATAACTATAAAAACTCTTACTATCTGTCTTTATATTTTTTGCTAATTTACTTTCATAATGTATCTTCCCTTTCTTAATCAATCTTTTTGTTATTTTTTGCTGTCTTTTAAAGTTTTCCCAATCCTCTATCCTCCCACTAGATTTGGCTACCTTATATGCCCTTGTTTTTAGTCGAATACTATCCTTAATTTCTTTACTTAGCCACGGATGGCTGTCTTTTCTTTTACACCCTTTTTTTCTCAGTGGAATATACTTCTTTTGGAATTTGTAAATTAACTCCTTAAATGTACACCACTGATCATGTATCGTCTTATCCTTTAACCTATTTTCCCAATCCACTTTACTCAATTCCGCTCTCATACCTTCATAGTCTCCTTTATTCAAGCTTAGCACGCTTGTTTGAGATACAGCCTCCTCACCCTCTAACTGAATATGGAATTCAACCATGTTATGGTCACTCATTCCAAGGGGATCCTTTACCAGGACATTTTTAATTAATCCTGTCTCGTTACACAGGACCAGATCTAAGGTTGCTTGCCCCCTGGTTGGTTCAGTTACATACTGCTCAAGAAACCCATCCCTAATACACTCAATGAACTCATCCTCAAGGCAGCCCTGCCCAATTTGATTCGTCCAATTTATATGATAGTTAAAATCCCCCATAATTATAGATGTTCCCTTATTACAAGCCTCAACTATTTCCTTTGAATGCCTTTTCCAGCTTTATAAAACACCCAGGTTTTAGATTAATGTCCCAAGCATGGATATCACCAAATTAAACAACTAAAATATGCTTTAATTCATAATGCACTGAATATTTGATAGCTGCAGCTATGATATTCTTCAGCGTTCCTTAATTAATAACACTGGATTTCAGTATTGAAATTACAACATTATAAATAACCTCAGCCATCCTTCAAAACACTCATTTGCATATTTTTAATTTAAAATACAAAGAAAGGCCAATAAATCTGCAGCAGTAGATGCTTGCTCAGGAATGTAATTCGATAATGTCCTGTGCAATACGATGACCTTCCAGGGGCCTGAAGTTTCTAGATTTCCTGCGCTCCCTTCTTTAAAACAAAGACTGCAACAGGACGTAGAAAGGCTAGCAGAATGGGCAGACAAGTGACAGATGGAATTTAATACAGAGAAGTGTGAGGTGATGCATTTTGGCAGAAGGAACAAGGAGAGGCAATATACACTTAATGGCACAGTTTTAAAGAGTGTGCAGGGGCAGAGGGACCTGGGAGTTAATGTGCATAAGTCCCTGAAGGTGGCAGGACATATTGAGAGAGTGGTTAACATAGCATATGGGATCTTGGGCTTCATAAATAGAGGTATTGAATATAAAAGTAGAGAAGTTATGCTGAACTTTTATAAAGCGCTGGGTTAGGCCACAACTGGAGTATTGCGTCCAGTTCTGGTCACCACACTTTAGGAAGGATGTGAAGGCCCTTGAGAGGGTGCAGAGGAGATTTACCAGAATGGTTCCGGGGATGGGGGATCTTAGCTACAAGGACAGGTTGGCGAAGCTGGATTTGTTTTCATTAGAGCAAAGGAGGTTGAGGGGTGATTTGATAGAGGTGTACAAGATTATGACTGGTTTAGATAGGCTAGACGGGGAAAGGCTGATCCCACTAGTTGATGGTACGAGGACTAGGGGACACAGATTTAAGGTTTTGGGCAAGAGATACAGGGGGGGATGTAAGGAAAAACTTTTTTTTACACAGCGAGTGGCGAGGACCTGGAATTCGCTGCCGAGGGAAGTGGTGGAAGTGGAGACACTCAATGTTTTCAAGGGGAGACTGGACAGGCACTTGAGGGAAATAAACTTGCAGGGCTACGGGGATAGAGCGGGGGAATGGGACTGACTGGATTGCTCGGCAGAAAGCTGGCGCGGACTCGATGGGCCGAATGACCTCCTTCTGTGCCGTCATGACTCTGAGTTGTTGGTTCGCCACCGGGATCTGCAAGGGTGCATAGCATCAACAATTTAACAGTAGGCCTCGTCCTTCGCTGCTGAAAAGCCACTTTTGTGTTGTGAGCGCAATTGGAAAGAATGTTCAGCCTGCGTAGAATAAGGCGAGGTGAAGTCTGGTAATGCCCAGTGTCCAGCACAGAGGGAGGCCTTACATCCAGCAGACCGCCAGTCAATTATTCCTTCGACAATACCTACCTATGATTTGTTGCCGCCTACTGTGACCGTCACCGTTGCTAATATTGTCGGTTACAAAGCGTGCAAGTAGCATCTCGACAGTTTAAGGGGAGTTTCGGATCCTCTTGCCTTTGGTTGGAAGCTGCTGCTCGCAGCACTGAGACTGCCCAGGCTAACATCACAAGTGGCAGCTTCTGAGGTTCTCCTTCCTTGTCCTGCTCTGCCGCTTCGCAACATTTAGTGGTCAGCCATGCCCAAGCCATCCTTCTCCATCGCCTGGCCTAGGTTATGCAGCTCAGTGGGACCTCCGTCACGTGATTTCACTCCGACCTGCCCAAATCGCAGCCAGCGCACCTCCAGCAATGGCTTTCATCCAGCACCCACCACCCCCCACCATGACCTCCAGGGTCCAATCGTGACATCCTCCACTTCCTCATCTACATGTTGCCCCTTGGCAGTAGCGCCTGCAGCAATCAGGGTTTGCTTCCACATGTAAGCTCTTGTCACCCACCTCTAGCTCGCCACCACATTCCTTGATCCCACAACCAACTCTGTGCTGCCGGACTGCTGGTTTGACATGAAGTCATGGATGTCAAAATGTCCTCGAACTGAACGGTGGCAAGATTGAAGCCATTGTTCTTGGCCTATCCCATTATCTCTGCTCCCTTACCACTGACTCCACCTTCATCCCTAGCCACAGTGTCCTCTTCGATCCAGAGCTGAGTTTTAAACTCAGTTTCATATCCTATCCCACATCAAGACCACTTTCTTCCATCTCTGCAAAACCCTTATCCACACTTTCATCATCTCCACTCGGTTCCTGCAACGTTCTCCTTAATGTTTCTCTCCATGAAGCTCAACTTGTTCAAAACTTAGATGCCTGTATCCTGTCCAACACTTCAGACCCGCTTGCCCGCCAGTCCTGCCCTTGTTGATCTACACCAGTTCCCCGTCACCCACTGCATGGAATTTTAAATCCTCATCTTCAAATCGTTGCATGGCCTCACGCCACCCTCTCCCATCTCCAGTCTTATGACCCCACCAGCAATCTTTATTCCAACTCTGGCCTTTTGTACTTCCCATCTTTGATGGCAGATTCTTCCTCTGCCTCAGCCAAACTATCTGGAATTCCCTCCCTAAATGTTTGTGTTTCTTCCCTTCTCTCTCTCTACTTTCACAAATCTTCTCCAAACCCAAATTTTCAAGCATGTTTTTGGTCACACAGAGCAGTGTAAATGGCTCCCACTCTATTCCCCCTCCCTCTCAAAACCGCTGTCATCACCCACTTCTGAAAAAACCCAGCTTCGGTCCCTCTGTCCTTGCAAACTACTGGCCCATCTCCAACCTCCTGTCCTCTCAAAAGTAGATGGCGGGGGAGTCCAGAACCAGGGTCACAGTCTAAGGATAAGGGGTAAGCCATTTAGGACTGAAATAAGGAGGAATTTCTTCACCCAGAGAGTGGTGAACCTGTGGAATTCTCTACCACACAAGGCAGTTGAGGCCAATTCATTAAATATATTCAAGAAGGAGTTTGATATATTTCTTAAGGCTAAAGGGATCAAGGGATACGGGGAGAAGGCAGGGACAGGGTACTGAATTTGGATGATCAGCCATGATCTCATTGAATGGCGGAGCAGGCTTGAGGGGCCGAATGGCCTACTCCTGCTCCTATCGTCTATGCTTTCTATGTAACCTGTTGTCACCTCCCAGATCCATGCCCATCGTTCCCTCAATTTTCTGCTTGAATCTCTCCAGTCCGGGTTCTGCCCCTCCCCTCTGACGGCAAAACGGCACTAAACAAAATTACCAGCGACTTTCACTGTAGCTGTGGTGTACTGCCCCTCCTTGTCCTCCTCAACCTCTCTGTATCCTTTGACCCAGTTGACCACATCATCCCCTCTTCCGCTATCCAGCACATGGGACTGCCCTGGTTTGGTTCCACTCTTGTTTATCCAATCACAGCTCTTATTCCCATCCACGCACCGTCACCTCGGGTTCCTCAAAGAATCCATCCTTGGGCCCCCCTCCTCTTCCTTCATTTACATGCTACCTCTTGGTGACATTATCAACAGAGATAACAGCTTCCACACGTACGCCGACTACACCAGCTCCATTTCTCCAGCACCCCTCTCAACTCCTCCACTGTCTGTGTTGTCCAACTGCTTATCATAGGATCATAGAAAGTTACAGCACGGAAGGAGGCCATTTCGGCCCATCGTGTCCACGCCGGCCAACAAAGAGCTCTCCAGCCTAATCCCACTTCCCAGCTCTTGGTCCGTAGCCCTGCAGGTTACAGCATCCCAAGTGCACATCCAAGTACTTTTTAAATGTGGTTAGGGTTCCTGCCTCTACCACCCTTTCAGGCAGTGAGTTCCAGACCCCCACCACCCTCTGGGTGAAGACATTTCCCCCCAAATCCCCTCTAAACCTTCCACCAATTACTTTGTGCCCTCTGGTTTTTGACCCCTCTGCTAAGGGAAATAGGTTCTTTCTATCCACTTTATCTAAGCCCCTCATAATTTTATCCAACATCAAGTGTTGGATGAGCCACAACTATTTCCAGCTAAACACTAGGATGACCAAACCCATCGTCTTTGGCCCCCACCACACACTCGCTACCCTTGCCACCCATGCCAGACACTGCCTTCAAGCTAAATTAGACTATTTGCAACCTAGTGTCATATTTGACCCTGAGCTGATCTTCCAACTCCAGATCCCCTCGGTCATTAAAAGCTACCTACCTCTACCTTCGTAACAGTGCCCACCTCCACCGCACCTCAGCCTGTCACCGAAAGCCTCATCCATGCCTTTTCCACCTCAGGTTTCACTATTCCAATACTCTCCCAGTCAGTCTCCTATCCTTTACCCGCTGCGAACTTTAACTGACCCAAAACTCTGTTGCCCATATCCTATCCCGCACCAAGTCCCACTTGCATAGAACACCTGTCCTCGCTGACCGATATTAGTTCCCAGCGCCCCCCCCCCCCCCACACACAACACATCAAATCTAACATTTTCATCCTCCCCACACAACACATCAAATCTAACATTTTCATCCTGGTGTTGCCCCTCCTCATCTCGCTAACCTCCTCCAATCCCCAAACTCTGTTCCTCTCAGTCTGGCCCCTTGTGCATCCTCCTTCCGTTCATCCCACTATCGGTAGCCGTGTCTTCAGCTGCCTAGGCACTATGTTCTGGAATTCTTCCTGAAACCTCCTCCACCTCCTTTTCCTTTAAGACACTTCCTTGACCAAACTATTGATCACTCCTCCTAACATCATCATCTTTGTCTCAGCATCCATTTTTTCCCCCCGACAACTCTGTGAAGCGCTTTGGGCCGTTTATGATATTAAAAAGACGCTAAACAAATGCTAGCTGTTGTTGAAATTATTCTAGGAGCTGAATATCATAGATTAATTACTAACTGAAGAATCTTTTATAGTGAAAGGATTCGCAAATTTCATGTCTCCCCCAAAGATTTACTTTTGGTTTATTAAAGAAACCCTGGTTGGACTGAGTTTAAAATCTAGGGCGCAACAAGATGGCTGCGGTCAGCCCCATGGCCAAAGCCTGTAAGTTTCAGTTTGGACTGACAGCTTGTATTCTGATGACTGTGAGGAGGAACTTTCCAGAACTTGAATGCAGACAGACCTTCTGCATTTATGCATTAGAAGCAAACCCAGTGGCATTCGGGCCTCTGATTAAAAGCCATCAAGGTTGTTTGCACAAACAATCAACAGCAGTCAGGGCCTATTGAATATGTAGTGGGACAAGCTCAGCCGCATTCAGGCCTTCGCTTAGAGAACATCAACACTGTTTACCTAAGTACTTCAAAACGATCAACGGGGCATTCAGACTGGAATGGCCCCCATCACGAAACCAGTTGGACAAAGGGGAACACTGATGAGATCAGTAAAACCGATTACCGGCCATCCAGGTCGATGGGCCCAGATCGGTACCTTTTGTATGAGTTTCAATATGTCTAGATTAGACAAAAGAAATGAACTGATCTGGCGGGAGATAAGGGCTACCGGGAAGGGTATAACTAGTCCCTCGGGAGGCCATCTCTCTCTCTCTCTCCCGCCTCGGCTCCGGTGCCCTGCCTTACCATCAACCCAGCAAGAGGACCATCGACGAAGAGCCCGTCCAGGGAAGTAGAATACCCGCAGTTACGTTTAAATTACTGGGATATCTTTGCTTTGGGCGGTGAAAACCTAAGACATCGGCAGGCAACAGGGCACGGAGCAGGCGTTTCAACATCCTAGACTGGTGAGCATCAATTTTCTGGCCCATCACAAGATAATCTAGATAGGTGTAAAGGGAGTTAAGGGGAATTGCTAAAGTGTCATTTTAGTCATTTTCCCTCGATGTGTCCGTTTCTCCTCCCCCGTTAAGTGTAATTGTGCTGTATCCATAGTGATTTTTCTCTGTATAGTAATTGTTCTCTATTTTAATAAACATTGGTTTTCTTTGCACCGAACCACTGGTCTTGTTTGTCTATATCACTACTTGTAAATAAGTCCGGTGGTCAGAACCAAAGGGGAAGCAATTCGAGCCGCACGGGGCTGGAGCAGCTCAGACACACGACTGACTGACCAGACACAAACCCCAAACCAAAACCCCCTACAATAGATATGGTAATGTAGTAGTTGTGGCACTGGACTCGCAATAGTACCGGACGAGCAACCCAGAGGTCGCGATTTCAAATCCCACCGTGGCCTTATGCGAAATTAAATTCAATACATTTGGTAACTTGTGGACTGACACCAGAAAATGATCATGAAACCTGCCAGACTGTCATTCAGGAAAGGGAAGCTGCCTCCCTTACCCCATCTGGCCTTCACGTGATTCTAGTCCACTCTGTGGGTGACTCTCTAAAGTAGCCTTGCAAGCCACTCAGTCTCTTAAAGGGGCAGGCCCACCACCACCACCTTCTCAGGACGACTGGGGATGGGCAATTAAGTGCCGCCACCACAAACAAATTTGTTTTTTTTTTAAACTTTCAGTGGGCCCCATGAACCCACGATAAGTGTACAATATTTACCCCAGTGTTCATGTCGACAAAACTTTATCATGGTAAGATAGAGAGAGATAGAGAGAGAAATACGCACGTTTTATACTCTTAAACAATTGCTAACTTCAATCTACAAAACAATACCTCTTTACTGACACAATAGTTCAGACACAATGGGGGTGACATTGAATTTGGGTGGGGGCGATTTTCCACTGGGCAGGTGAATAATGGGCCGTTTTGCACCCCCGAAGTTGAACTTTACCCCCCAATGTTTTCCGTCCCGTCCCAAAAGAATTTTGTGTGACAGGTTCACAGATCCATGTTTCAGGGATCCAACATTTGAATTCAATTTTAATTCTGAATAAATTCGCTCTGGTTCAGGATGATGGTTTGGGGGTAACTTTTTGGGGGGTTGTGGAGAGTGTTTGAGTGGGGAAGCTGTATACAGGGATGGAGTCACAGGGGGGTGGAAAGGATTCTGTACCAGGGTGGAGCCACTGGAGTGGGGGGAGGGATAGATTTGTTCCATGACACCAGCAGTGGGGTAACTTCATCTGAATGGCCATTCCTCATGTGAGCTCGGGGGTAGATTTTGCCGAACCTGTCGGGAAGGCGGGACTTCCCCTTTCGGGTTTTTGACCCGCCTACTTCGACGTCCGGCCAATCCGCGCGATTTTCCCTTGATTGACCTTGTTGAGCCCGCTGGGGCAATTAAGGGCCACCCGGCAACAGGTGACGTCACAGACTGCAATTTCATCTGTCAAGAGTTTTTGACAGATGAAATATCAGCGTTTCACAGCTGTTTGAAGCTGTGAAAGACTGACACTCTGAGTTCTACCATGAGTCATTCTGCACAGACTCAGTTAGAACTCTTACCGGCACTCAAAGCTGAAGGCTGTCACTTTTGACAGATCGCAGCCATTCAGCTTTAAGTTCCGGCTGAGTGATGGGCTCCCGACGGCTACAGGAAGAAAGGCTGTGAAGGTAAGTACAGGTAAGTAAAAGTTCTTTACACGCTTTAGACACACCAAACACACTTACCTTTACACTCATGCACCCATCACTCACCTGAACACCGACATCGCGACCCCTCCAACTCCTTCAACCCGACGGCCCGCCTGCTCTAACCTGGCGTGGTTTGGAGCCGTCGGGAAACCCACACGAAACCCCATAAAATAGGGATTAGGCTAAAAACTGCCCGTTAACTACCTGTTAACAGGCAGTTAATTGGCACTAATCCCTTCCCGCCTGGTTTCGGCAGGTCCCAGTGCGGGGCGGGTACCCGCTGCCCCTGAAACTTACGCGGGGCGGGATTTTGGGCGGGATGGTGTCGGGGCCCCCAAATTTAGGATTCCCCCCCCCCCACACACACGCCTGAAAACCCGCCCGACGGCTGGGGGAAAATCGGGGCCAGAGTGTCAGTATGTCTGCGCATTCTCAGCAGGGAGGGTAACTGGAGAGTTATCATAAAGTGGGAACACTGGCGGCTACCTCCCCTGCCTAGCCCTGGAATATTAAAGGCAACTGCACTAACTTGAGGGAGATCAGTTCACAGAGTGCAAACTGAAGATCGAACCTGGGGCTTTCCTGATCTCTGCGGTTCAGTTCCACAGGTCGAACCCATTGGTAACAGCAGCCATTAGGAATCTGAGCCTTCAGAGAAAAGGTGGGGCACTACAATACAGTGTCGGTAACACACTTGCATGCCCGCCCCCCCCCCCATCATCCTGGAGTCAGAAGATTGGGAGTTCAAGTCCCACTCCAGAGACCCGAGCACAAAAGTCCAGACTGAGGGAGTGCTGCACTGTTGGAGGTGCCGACTTTCGGATGAGACGTTAAACCGAGGTCCCGTCTGCTCTCTCAGGTGGATGTAAAAGACCCCATGGCACTATTTCAAAGAAAAGCAGGGGAGTTCTCCCCGGTGTCCTGGCCAATGTTTATCCTTCAACCAACACTTAAAACATATTATGTGGTCATAGAAACATAGAAGATAGGAGCAGGAGTAGGCCATTCGGCCCCTCGAGCCTGTTCCACCATTTAATGAGATCATGGCTGATCATCCAAATTCAGTACCCTGTCCCTGCTTTCTCCCCATATCCCTTGATCCCTTTAGCCTTAAGAAATATATCTAACTCCTTCTTGAATATATTTAATGAATTGGCCTCTACTGCCTTGTGTGGTAGAGAATTCCACAGGTTCACCACTCTCTGGGTGAAGAAATTCCTCCTCATCTCTGTCCTAAATGGCTTACCCCTTATCCTTAGACTGTGACCCCTGGTTCTGGACTCCCCGACCATCGGGAACATCCTTCCTGCATCTAGTACGATAGCAAAATACTGCAGATGTTGGAAATCCGAAATAGCAACAGAAAATGCTGGAAAAACTCAGCAAGTCAGGCAACATCCGTGGAGAGAAATTGGAGTTGACGTTTCGGGTTTGACCCTTCTTCAAAACTGGAGAGAAAAGGAACTAGATCGAAGGCAGGGCTGCGATCGGACAAAAGAATAAAAGAACCAAAAGAAGTAAAAGAGATTAGAAGCTAGACGAGATGGTAATAGGCTGTGATTAGGTGTAAAGTGTACTGGCAGGGCAAAAGATAGCTGCCAGGTGTGAGAGAGAAACAAAAGGAAAGGGGGGGGGGAAAGGAAAGGAGTGGAAAAATATAAGTGAAAATGAAATGGGGGCCGGGGTTATGATCTGAAATTGTTGAACTCGATATTGAGACCGGAAGGCTGCAGAGTGCCTAATCAGAAGATGAAGTGCTGTTCCTCGAGTTTACGTTGAGCTTCCGTGGAACAGTACAAGAGGCCAAGGACGGTGAGGTCCGAGTGGGAATGGAGCGGTGAATTGAAATGACAGGCGACCGGAAGCTCGGGGTCACCCTTACGGACTGAACGGAGGTGTTCCGCAAAGCGGTCACCCAATCTGCGTTTGGTCTCCCCAATGTAGAGGAGACCGCATCGTGAGCAGCGAATACAGTATACTAGATTGCGAGAAGTACAAGTAAATCGCTGTTTCACCTGGAAGGGGTGTTTGGGGCCCTGGACAGTGGGGAGGGGGGAGGTATAGGGGCAGGTGTTACATCTCCTCCGCTTGCACGGGAAGGTGCCAGGCGAAGGGGAAGGGCTGTTTGGGGTGATAGAGGAGTGGACTAGGGTGTCTCGGAGAGAGCGGTCCCTGCGGAATGCTGAAAGGGGAGGGGAGGGGAAGATACATTTGGTGGTGGGATCACTTTGGAGGTAGCGGAAATGCCGGAGGACCCTCCTCCGCCTGGCTGAACTTGTTCTCACATTGAACAACTTCTCCTTTAACTCCACTCATTTCCTCCAAATCAAAGGTGTTGCCATGGGTACCCGCATGGGTCCTAGCTATGCCTGCCTTTTCGTGGGCTATGTGGAACAATCTTTATTCCAGTCCTACTCGGGTCCCCTCCCTCACCTCTTTTTCCGATACATTGATGACTGTATCGGTGCCGTTTCCTGCTCTCGCCCCGAACTTGACAATTTCATTCACTTTGCCTCCAATTTCCACCCTTCCCTCACCTTCACATGGTCCATCTCGGACTCTTCCCTTCCCTTCCTCGACTTCTCCGTCTCCATCTCTGGGGATAGGTTATCGACCAATATTTACTACAAGCCCACTGACTCCCACAGCTACCTGGACTACACTTCCTCCCACCCCGCTTCCTGTAAGGACTCTATTCCATTCTCCCAGTTTCTCCGCCTCCGCCGTATCTGCTCCGACGATGCCACCTTCCACACCAGTGCTTCAGACATGTCTTCCTTTTTCCGCAACCGAGGATTCCCCTCTACCGTGGTTGACACTGCCCTCGACCGTGTCAGTTCTATCTCCCGCACCTCTGCCCTCACCCCTGCCCCTCCCTCCCGGAACCACGATCGGGTTCCCCTTGTCCTCACCTTTCACCCCACCAGCCTCCACATTCAACGGATCATCCTCCGGCATTTCCGCTACCTCCAAAGTGATCCCACCACCAAATGTATCTTCCCCTCCCCTCCCCTTTCAGCATTCCGCAGGGACCGCTCTCTCCGAGACACCCTAGTCCACTCCTCTATCACCCCAAACAGCCCTTCCCCTTCGCCTGGCACCTTCCCGTGCAAGCGGAGGAGATGTAACACCTGCCCCTATACCTCCCCCCTCCCCACTGTCCAGGGCCCCAAACACCCCTTCCAGGTGAAACAGCGATTTACTTGTACTTCTCGCAATCTAGTATACTGTATTCGCTGCTCACGATGCGGTCTCCTCTACATTGGGGAGACCAAACGCAGATTGGGTGACCGCTTTGCGGAACACCTCCGTTCAGTCCGTAAGGGTGACCCCGAGCTTCCGGTCGCCTGTCATTTCAATTCACCGCTCCATTCCCACTCGGACCTCACCGTCCTTGGCCTCTTGTACTGTTCCACGGAAGCTCAACGTAAACTCGAGGAACAGCACCTCATCTTCCGATTAGGCACTCTGCAGCCTTCCGGTCTCAATATCGAGTTCAACAATTTCAGATCATAACCCCGGCCCCCATTTCATTTTCACTTATATTTTTCCACTCCTTTCCTTTCCCCCCCCCCCTTTCCTTTTGTTTCTCTCTCACACCTGGCAGCTATCTTTTGCCCTGCCAGTACACTTTACACCTAATCACAGCCTATTACCATCTCGTCTAGCTTCTAATCTCTTTTACTTCTTTTGGTTCTTTTATTCTTTTGTCCGATCGCAGCCCTGCCTTCGATCTAGTTCCTTTTCTCTCCAGTTTTGAAGAAGGGTCAAACCCGAAACGTCAACTCAAATTTCTCTCCACGGATGTTGCCTGACTTGCTGAGTTTTTCCAGCATTTTCTGTTGTTATTCCTGCATCTAGTCTGTCCAGTCCTGACAGAATTTTATAAGTTTCAATGAGATCCCCTCTCAATCTTCTAAACTCCAGTGAGTATAAGCCCAATCGACCCAATCTCTCCTCATACGTCATTCCTGCCATCCCAGGTATCAGCCTGGTGAATCTTCGCTGCACTCCTTCCATGGCAAGAACATCCTTCCTCAGATAAGATATCATCACATTACATAGGATATATGGCACAGAAACAGGCCATTCGGCCCAACCAGTCTATGCCGGGACATTGCTGTTTGTGGGTCCTTGCTGTGTGCAAATTGGCTGTCTCGTTACATTACAACAGCGATTACACTTTAAAAGTACTTCATTGGCTGTAAGGCGCTATATAAAGTCTTTCTGAAATCAAATAGTTGGAGAGTTTGATCCAATTCAATTAAAAAAGATTGAATCCCTTCTTCTAGCAATTATCAATTAAATGCACTTTTGCTATCTCTTTCTGACCCAACTCATTTATTTCAAAAATAAATAAATAATTAGAGATTGTCCCTATATAGAAGCATCTACAAATCGACATTATGTGCACACTGGCGCTTTAAGGAAAACCAAAAATATAAGCTGTGGCTTAATTTAAAAAAAAATTATATAGCATCTATTCCACGACAGGTGGATGGAAATATCGCTGCAGTGGACATTTGAGAGATATTGATTATTGGAGGGAATGGTGGAAAGTAATGGGGCCAATTAGTCGAATGGGAATAGCAGAGTCAGCCGCACCGTGTTGCCTTTGCCTATTTTAGGGGACTGCAGTGTCCCTCACCAGCTGCAGTGACACTCGATAGCCCTCGGGCGGACGGTTCGAAGCTCAGCGCGGAAACTGCGGACGATTTTCTTTTTGACATTTATACGCAGCGAATTAAGAGTCTTTAATGCACCATTTGCAAATATATGCAGCATTACGGTTGAGACTGGACACATTGCTTAGGCTGGTTTCTGTAAACATGCAAATCGAAGCACAAATAGAGAGAGAGAGAAATGCAGGCAGTCGAAGTGCTTTGAAAAACTATGTAGTGGCGGGGCAGGGTTAGTTTGTTATTGGCATTAATTATACAATGCAGCAGTTTGCAATCTTGTTTTTAGTTCATACATGCACTGACCTTGAATCCAGTACGTTAACAGACACACACCTTGGAGGTGGGAACACTCAAGTTTTTCTTGATTTTCCAAAAAAAAAAAATATCTAAGGGAAAATTTGCCTAAGGTCTAATTCATATCTTCGTCCCAGTGATTTTATTTATTTATTGCTGATGTGACCAGCCCCGGCTTGTGCAGGCAGAAGTGAGGAGCAGCGGATTATTTTTAAATTCAGCCAAGCAGAGGCATTTGGCTCGTCCCCCCTATTGCAGCTGTCCATCAAAGCCGCCTGGGCTCAGCGCTTTCAGCTTCTGCCAACCAATAACAACTCACCCGCTGATGGCCGGATTATTAGTCCCCCGCCTCCGCTCCCCCGGGACACGTGAAAACAACAGAGACTTGGTGGATTGCAAATAGGTTCTAAACATGTTTATCAACTGACAAATGACCTGTTCTGTTTATTATTATCTGCTGCTGAAACCCTCATCCATGCTTTTGTTACCTCCAGACTTGACTATTCCAACGCACTCCTGGCTGGCCTCCCACGTTCTACTCTACGTAAACTTGAGGTCATCCAAAACTCGGCTGCCCATGTCCTAACTCGCACCAAGTCCCGTTCGCCCATCACCCCCGTGCTCGCTGACCTACATTGGCTCCCGGTTAAGCAACGCCTCGATTTCAAAATTCTCAACCTGGTATTCAAATCCCTCCATGGCCTCACCCCTCCCTATCTCTGTAATCTCCTCCAACCCCACCCCCCCGCCGAGATATCTGCGCTCCTCTAATTCTGCCCTCTCGAGCATCCCTGATTATAATCGCTCAACCTTTGGTGGCCGTGCTTTCAGCTGCCCAGGCCCTAAGCTCTGGAATTCCCTGCCTAAACCTCTCCGCCTCGCTACCTCTCTCTCCTCCTTTAAGACGCTCCTTAAAACCTACCTCTTTGGCCAAGCTTTTGGTCATCTGCCCTAATTTCTCCTTATGTGGATCGGTGTCAAATTTTTTGTCAAAATACTCCTGTGAAGCTCCTTGGGACGTTTTACTACGTTAAAGGCGCTATATGAATACAAGTTGTTGTTGTTGTAATTCCATGTTGTCTGCCTATCTATCCTTACAGTCATATTTTAAACTAGAGCATAGAATCACAGCACAGAAGGAGGCCATTCAGCCCATCGTGCCTGTGCCGGCTCTTTGAAAGTGCGATCCAATTAGTCCCACTCCCCTGCTCTTTCCCCACAGCCCTGCAAATTTTTCCCCTTCAAGTATTTATCCAATTCCCTTTTGAAAGTTATTATTGAATCTGCTTCCGCCGCCCTTTCAGGCAGCGCGTTCCAGATCACAACAACCGGGCGGGAAAGTGAAGTTGAGGTCGATGATCAGCCATGATCTTATTGAATGGCGGAACAGGTTCGAGGGGCCGTATAACCTACTCCTGCTCCTAATTCTTATAATCTTCTGTTCTTACAACTTCTATTTATCATTCTGGACCGGAATTGCCAAGGCAATCTCTGGTTTGATCACTTCCCTGTTAAGGGGGCAACCTCTTCAATAAGTGTTTGGCAAGCCTTTTATTGGTGAATGCGCGCAACACGATGATGTAAATCACGTTAGCTTTGTGTGTGTTAGTTTGGTGATAAGAAAAATTTCTCCACAAAATAAATGTGTTTTTAACAGAACAGTGTCCTTTTTTTAAATTCATTTATGGGATAAGGGCATCGCTGGCAATGACAGCATTTATTGCCCATCCCTAGTTGCCCTTGAGAAGGTGGTGGTGAGCCGCCTTCTTGAACCGCTGCAGTCCGTGTGGTGATGGTACTCCCACAGTGCTGTTAGGGAGGGAGTTCCAGGATTTTGACCCAGTGACGATGAAGGATCGGCGATATACTTCTAAGTCAGGATGGTATGTGACTTGCAGGGGAACTTGGAGGTGGTGGTGTTCCCATGCGCCTGCTGCCCTTGTCCTTCTAGGTGGAAGAGGTCGCGGGTTTGGGAGGTGCTGCCGAAGAAGCCTTGGCGAGTTGCTGCAGTGCATCTTGTAGATGGTACACACTGCAGCCACGGTACGCCGGTGGTGGAGGGAGTGAATATTTAAGGTGGTGGATGGGGTGCCAATCAAGTGGGCTGCTTTGTCCTGGATGGTGTCGAGCTTCTTGTGTGTTGTTGGAGCTGCACTCATCCAGGCAAGTGGAGAGTATTCCATCACACTCCTTACTTGTGCCTTGTAGATGGTGGAAAGGCTTTGGGGAGTCAGGAGGTGAGACACTCGCCGCAGAATACCTATCCTCTGACCTGCTCTTTTTGCCACAGTATTTGTGTGGCTGGTCCAGTTAAGCTTCTGGTTACTGGTGACTCCCAGGATGTTGATAGTGGGGGATTCGGTGATGGTAATTTAAGATTGATTTTTAAAAAATAAATCCAGTGCCATATAAGGAAAGGTGATGTGTTTTCTTGAGATTGGTCTCAGTAAATATTTTTGTTAGGTAAGGGTATTAAAGGTTACAGAACCAAGGCGGGTAGATGGAGTTAAAATACAGATCAGTCATGATCTAACTGAATGGCGGAACAGGCTCGAGGGGCTGAATGGCCTCCTCCTGTTCCTATGCGCCTATCCTTCCATTGGCAGGATAGGCGCACCAATGTCAGTGTTCTCGCTCAGGCCAACATCCCCAGCATCGAAGCTTTGACCACCCTCGATCAGCTCCGATGGACGGGTCACACTGTCCGCATGCCCGATACGAGACTCCCAAAACAAGCGTTCTACTCGGAGCTCCGACACGGCAAGAAAGTCCCAGGTGGGCAGAGGAAACGCTTCAAGGACATCCTCAAAGCCTCCTTGAAAAAGTGTAACATCCCCACCGACACCTGGGAATCCCTGGCCCAAGACCGCACAAAGTGGAGGAGAAGCATCCGGGAAGGCGCCGAACCCCTCGAGTCTCTTCGCCGGGAGCAAGTGGAAGCCAAGCGCAAACAGCACAAGGAGCGCACGTCAACCCAAGCACCCCACCCACCCACCCCTTCAACCACCGTCTGCCCCACCTGTGACAGAGACTGTAGGTCCCGCATTGGACGCATCAGTCACCTGCGAACTCATTTTTAATGTGGAAGCAAGTCATCCTCGGTTCCCGAGGGACTGCCGAAGAAGAAGAGGATCTTCCTAACAAAAAAAATGTCAGGCTCAGAAAAAGACCCAGGTGCCAATTGATTGATCCCAAATCCTCCCACCTACCTTCTTACCCTATCCCTCGAGCCCATCTCTCTTGTACCGAAACCTTGCAGTTTTAAGATTCGAACCTGAGATTTTTTCGAGACAACAACGCACGAGCTCCGCTTAAAAAGTTACTTTACTATAAGCAGATTTAAAACTACAGTTTGAGCAATACACCAACAATGTCACAAGAGAGTATACATACAACCACCCGCGAACGATCAGTTCGTCGTTGATTGTAGGTCCTCGTAGGCGGGCTGACTGGCCAGGCTTTCTCTTCCGACTGCAGTGCTGATATTTCACAGTCACCGTCTTTTATACAGCTCGAGTTCTTTTCAGTAAATCTCCATCACTCTGGCTGCTGCAAAGGGGGCATTCCCTCCTTTCCCTGATGTGGTAGGAGTCGGTCGAGTTGGCATTCTTCCATTGTGTACGTATCCTGAGTCCACCAGCTATTGTCAGCTATTAATGCCTTTATCCCCTTATCAGACCTTGAGGTCACTTAAACAATGTCTGAGAGGGTTGCAAAGTTTGCAGAAGTGATCAGCAAACCATTAGGTCACTTTACACATTGTGCAAAGGTTTGGTAATTAACGGTTTGTTTCCTCATTTCCAGACACAGGCGTCTTGATTGTAGCTCTGTGGACCCCACTCAACCTAATATCATTATCTGGTCTTATTAGTACCTGTAGTTGAAAAATAACATGGTTATTCTCAGAATGTTTCAGATCAGCAAGTCGAAAGAGGTTTACCCATGGACACTGCTCTCAGCTTCTCAAGGCATGCTGGTAATTTTGGTCGAGTATTAACTCATTACAGACTGCGACCCTGTCTGACACTCTCCAGACTTGCCTCTACTGTCCGCTTCAATGGCCTTCCCTAAGAAAGAAAGACTTGCATTTATACGGCGTCCTTCACGACCTCATGACATCCCAAAGTGCTTTACTGCTAATGAAATACTTTTGAAGTGCAGTCACCGTTGTAATGTAGGAAATGCCACAGCCAATTGGTGCACAGCAAGCTCCCACACACAGCAGCGTGATAATGACCAGATAATCTGGTTCTAGTCATTATTCCACAAGGTTGAAAACATAAGAAAGCGTGGACTGGGAAAAAAAGCCATGAAGCCAGCAAACCCCCATTCCCTTTACTGCACGGTATACAAGTTGCATTGTCACGCCTTCTTACCTTATTTAAGTTGCCTGAGGGAGACGGTTAATCAGTTCAAGGAGCTAAAATTGTGAATGCCCTCCAGATAATTTCTCCTAAATAATGTGCCATTTAGCGCTCCATAAAACAACTTGCTCATCTCTGCCTAAATTTACCCTGTTACTTTCAATCCCATTTCTAAAAATAGAACTTGCATTTATATAAGCGCCTTTCACGACCCCAGGACGTCCCAAAGCGCTTTACAGCCAATGAAGTACTTTATGAAGTGTAGTCACTGTTGTAGTGTAGGAAACGCGGCAGCCAAATTTCCCACAGCAAGCTCCTACAAATAGCAATCTGTTAATGACTAGATAATCTGTTTTTAGTGATGTTGGTTGAGGGATAAATGTTGGCCAGGACACCAGGGTGAACTCTCTTGCTCTTCTTCAATTTTTTACGTCCACCTGAGAGGCCAGCCGGGGCCTCGGTTTAACGTCTCATCTGAAAGACGGCACCTCCGACAGTGCCGCACTCCCTCAGCACTGCACTGGAGTGTCAGCCTAGATTTTGTACTCAGGTCTCTGGAGTGCGACTTGAACCCACAAAGTTCTGCCTTCTACCCAGATAACCATCCCACAAAGAGTTTATCAGTTTTGACATTGACTGTCTCTGATGAAGGCGTATTCTGCACAGCAAGTAGTTTGGAGGAAAAATTTCTACAAATCACTAGCCCCACATGAAGCTCAACTATTTTGTATTTGCACAATAACAAAATACTGCGGATGCTGGAAATCTGAAATAACCACAGAAAATGCTGGAAACACTCAGCAGGTCAGGCAGCATCTGCGGAGTGAGAAACAGAAGCACCCTTCCTGTAACGGCTGCAGTGGCACTTCCCTCTGCTCGCCACCCGAGGGCAGTTTTTGAGGCCTCGGTGCACTGCTGCCGTGCCTTCTGGGCCCCTCTTCTCACCTGTTTCTCGAGTAATTGTTCTCATCAGAGTAATTAGGCTAGTTAATAAAAGTTGTTCAGTTTTGTCCCTCTTTTAAAGGACCAAGTAAATTAACCAAATAAACTGTAAATAAACCTCTAAAACTTTAAATAATCCTTAGCAAATCAAATTAAAATTTGGTTGTCCAATCCAATTATGCACTCCAGTCCCCACGGCGCCCACCGGTCACGGAAGTGCTCGAGTGCGCCGGTGGACACCACGTGCTCCATCTCCAGGGCCACCCGGGCGCGAACATGGCCGCGGAAGAGAGAGAGGCAATCTGGCTGGACGACCCCCTCGACCGCCCGCTGCTTGGACCAATTGATGGCTTTTTTAGCCAGGCCCAGGAGCAGACCCACGAGGAGGTCCTCCAACCTGCCCGCTCCCCTCCGCACCGGGTGACCGTAGATCAAGAGCGTGGGACTGAAGTGCAACCAAAAATCGAGGAGCAGCCCCTTCAAATAATGGAAGAGGGGCTGCAACCTCTCACATTCAACATATATGTGAAAAACGGACTCCTCCAGACCGCAGAACAAACAGGCGGTCTGGGAGTCCGTGAACCTACTTAACAATATATTGCACGGGACAGCTCCGTGCAACACCCTCCAGGCCAAGTCCCCAATAGAGCAAGGGAGGACTCCCGCATAGAGAGCCCTCCATTGGGGACCTCCGCCTCCGCCGGAAGGCAAGACGGCACGCCACGGCGTGTCCGGGCGGTAGGCGAAGATGACAAAGTGGAAAGTGTGCAGGAGCAGCCCGTACAGGAAACCCCTCCATGCGGAATGAAAAGGCACGGAGGGTATTTCCTCGAGACGGCTCAAGTTGTGAGGCGCCGGTTCCCGAGGGGGGTTTCGGGGCTGGGAAACCCCGTCCGAACGGGGTAAAGCTCGGACGGGATCGCCCCACGTGCTTGAGCCGCCTCGATACACCTCGTGGCGCCGGGGCACAGCGTCGCTTTCATCGACTCGATGGCATTGACCGCGAGCCGGACGTTGGCCCAAGACATGCGCCGCGCCAACTCCTCCGGCGCCATCCAGCCCGCTCCTCCGCCATCGAGCAGATCCCCGACTCTAGTCACCTTGCCAGGCACAGCCCTGCGTTCCGCCAGCCACCCGAACCCGCGGACGTGGAGGTGCGGATTCCTGAACAGCGGCTCCCGAAGGACAGCCGCCATTCCTGACGGGGGAGAGCTCCGCCTGGAAGCGATGTAGTTCCAAACCCATAGCAGTTCCTGGTAGAAGACAGGCAGCTCCCGCAGGCTGGCACGCGTGCCGCCCACTTTCACAAACAGGAGCTGCATGTCGTAATTGAGGCCGTGCAGCTGGCGGAAAAAATACGTCGCCAGCGCACACCATCTCGGAGGATTCTCGACGTACAGGTATCTCTGCAGCGTCTGAAGACGGAAAGTCGCAGCCTGGGTGCGAAAGCACACCAGCGCCTGACCGCCCTCCCTAAGCGGGAGACTCAGAACCGCGGCAGAGACCCAGTGCATCCTTTTGTCCCAGAAGAAGTCGATGAGCTTCTTCTGTATCTTGGCGACAAAAGCAGGGGGAGGGATCAGAGTGACCAACCGGTACCACAACATGGCGGCCACCAGTTGGTTTATGACCAGCGCTCGACCCCTGTAGGACAACACTCGGAGCAGTCCTGTCCAGCGTCCTAAGCGAGTGGCGACTTTGGCCTTCAACTTGTGCCAGTTCGCCGGCCAGGCGTCCTCGGCAGGGCAGAGGTAGACTCCCAAGTAGAGGAGGTGCGTAGTGCTCCAGGCGAAGGGCCTGAACTCCTCCGGCAGGGAGTCCACCCGCCACTGACCCACCAGGAGTCCGGAACATTTCTCCCAGTTGATCTTGGCGGAGGATGCGTCCGAGTAAATCTGCTGGCATTCCCGCATCCTCCGCAAGTCAGTGGGATCCGTGACCGTGAGGAGCACGTCATCGGCGTAAGCCGAGAGGACCACCTCCACGCCCGGCCCTTGCAGAGCCAGTCCCGTCAACCTCTTCCGCAAGAGGCGCAGGAAAGGCTCTACGCAAATGGCGTATAACTGACCGGACATGGGGCATCCCTGACGCACCCCCCTCCCAAAGTGAAGGGGCACCGTCAAGGACCCGTTAACTTTAATCAGACACTCTGCAGCAGCGTACAGAAGTCGGATCCGGGCGACAAAATGCGTCCCGAACCTGAATGCGCGCAGAGTCCCGAAGAGATACTCATGATCCACCCTGTCGAACGCCTTCTCCTGGTCCAGGGAAAGGAAGGTGACCGACAGACCAGCCCTCTGGGAATGGTGGACCAGGTCCCGGATCAGATGGATGTTATCGTGGATAGACCGGCCCGGGACCGCGTAGGACTGGTCGGGGTGGATCATGTGGGTCAGCACGGCGCCAAGGCGAGCAGACATGACCCTGGCAAAAATTTTATAGTCCGTGCTGAGGGAGACCGGGCGCCAGTTCTTGAGGCGGAGATCGCCCTTCTTAGGCAGCAGGACAATAACCGCCCTGCACCAAGAGAGGGACATCTCCCCGGTCGCCCAACTTTCCCCCAGGACACGCGCATAGTCGCCCCCCAAGACGTCCCAGAATGCCCTGTGGAACTCCACGGTCAGCCCGTCCAGCCCCGGGGACTTTCCCCTGGAGAGCTGGCGGAGGGCGCCGGTCAGCTCCTCCAGACTCAGGAGCGTCCAATTTTTCGGCGCCCTCCAGGCTGACCTTCGGCAGGTCCTCCCACAAAACTCTGCGCGCATCCTCGCTGGACGGATCCGGAGAGAACAGAGCCCCGTAATAGGCGCGGGCCTCCGCGCGGATTCCCTCCAGATCTGAGACCAGAGATCCGTCGTCGGCCAGCAGCTCCAAGAGCTGCTTACGGACCCCCCGTCTTTTTTCCAGCGAGTAGAAGAAGAGGGAGCCGCGGTCCAGGTCCCGCAGGAACTGGATCTGCGACCTCACGTACGCGCCTCGGGACCAGACGAGCTGCAGGTCCTTCAGCGCGCCCTTCTTCCCTTCGTACACCTTCCGGAGGGCTGGGTCCTTGACGACTTGACCGAGACGAGACTACAGGTCGAGCATCTCCTTCTCCAACCGCCCGACCCGGGCCTCCCGCCTCTTGGTCGACCCCTTCGCGTACTCCTGACAGAAGAGACGGACGTGAGCCTTGCCCACGTCCCACCATAGCCTCAAGGAGGGGAAGCCCCCCCGCTTCCTTCTCCAGTCGGCCCAGAACCGACGAAACGAATCCTGGAACCGCGCGTCCTCCAGCAGCAGGTTGTTAAAATGCCAGTATGTGGACCCCCACTGCGCGCGCAGCGGAACGAGCTCCGCCCACACCAGGTGGTGGTACGTGCATGGCACCGGCCACATGGAAGCCGCCGGAACACAGGAGACGTACGCCCGGGAAATATAAAGGTGGTCGATTCTGGACCATCCTCCTCCAGACCTCACGCTAGTGAAGGCGCTGGAGATGTCGCCAGACATCCACCAAGTCGAAGGACTCGACCAGGTCCCTCAACTTCTCCATCGCCGCCGGGCATCGCTGGGGGGCCGAACGGTCCCTCGCCTCGAGGGTGCAGTTAAAATCCCCCCCGAGGATGACGCACTCGCCCGCGTCGATGGAGCCCAGAAGAGCGGACACTTCTTCAAAGAAGCGCACTTGCTGTGCACCGGCCTGAGGGGCGTACACGTTCACTAGATGGAGCGGCACGCCCCCCAGGCGAACAGTGACCTGGAGCAAGCGGCCCGGCACGTGCTCCTTGACCCCCAAGATCTCCGGCTGAAAATGCGGGGCCAGCAAGATAGCCACCTCGCTGGAAACGTGACTCATGCTGACCCCTCCTTGCCACTCCAGGAGCCACGTGGCCTTGTCTCCCGGAACGGTGTGGGTTTCTTGCAGGAAGCACACCGCATACTTCCCGTCCCGAAGGACCGAAAGGTTATTAAATCTGCGGCGAGCCTCCCTGCTGCCGTTGATGTTGAGGCTGGCTATGGTTATCTTCATCTCAGAAGCATAGTGCAACCTCTACCTACAACTAACAGGGGGAGGGAGCGCAGCCGCTAGTCGACCGCCACTCCCTCAGCAGCCCTGTGAGGAACGACCTGAGCCGACGCAGCTCGAGCGGGCTCACGTCCGCGTCCGCGCCCATGGTCTTGACGGCGGTGCGGACCGACCCGATGAGCAGCGCCAGCTCCGACCACCTGGCGAGGGCCAGCCGGGTCTTGTTTTGACGACCCTGGCGCACGGCCACAAAATCCCGGAGTTCCCTGACGGGAATGAGGGGAGACTCGGCGAGGGGCACGAGGTCATCCATCGCCTCGTCGGCGATGGAATCCAACTCGTCCTCCGCGCCCATCACCGAGTCCCCATCCTCCTCCGGGGGGTCGTCACCGGTGGCCGACCCATCCGTCGCGCAGTGCGCAGCGAACGGCTCGGCCGCAACGGCCGGCCCCGCCTCTGCCCGGATCCCACCCCCAGGATCGGTGGCAGAGGATTCCTCCCCGGGCTCCTCTGGGGGCGCCGGGCCAGAAGACGGCGGCGGTTCGGAGCCCCCCTCCGCCTCAGACGCCGGAACAGCCGGAGAAATCGGAGAAAAAACGAATCCAAAATCCTCCAGGACGTCCGGCGCTGGAGACACAGTCAGAGGGCCTTCATCTTCCCCGCCACCGGCCTCCGACCCAGCAGATGGGGTGTCTTCAGCTAAAACCTCGACCAGGTCGAGCAGCCCCTGGGAAATGTCCGGGTCGCTTTGCGCGAGCTCACTTTCCTCGAACTCGCCCGACCCAGACCCCAGGTCGCCCGACCCGTCGAGGGGTAGTGGCACCGAAAGAAGATCTATTTCTGCCGCGGGTTGTTCCGCGACCCCCCCCACGGGCAGGGTCTCGTCCCCATCCCCGGGAGGCATGTGCTGGACAGACACATCTGCCTCAGCCTCCCGAGGGACAGGCGACCCCTGCCGATCGCCGGTGATGGTGACAGCGGTGGGGGGGGGGGGGGCGCAGTACCCGCGGCGGGCGACGACTCCCCCTGTTCGGAGGGACCTTCCTCCTCCCGGTCCTCCTCCTCTTCCAGGGGGTCGCGCCTTCTTTTTAGCACGGAGGGAGCAAGGGAGACCTCCATGCCTGCAGGGGCCTCCTCCTCTGCTCCCTCCGGCGGAGCAGGTTTGTCGGGTCCCTCAGGCCCGAGCCCGGCCGCAGGTATTAACGTTTCCGCCTCGGCGGTTGCGACCACAGGCTCGGGTATGAGGTCCCTCCCACCCTCGTCTGCCCCGACCAACTCCGCGATGAGCGCGGGTGTCAGGGGCTCCAGATTCAAGGGCTCGCCCTCCGTGGGGGGACCCACCCTAAGGTGTTTGGCTTTCCCCCGCGCCTTCCTTCCGCCCGGACGCACTCCCACCCCCCCGCCGGAGGCCTTGATGGCATCGGCCTCCGACGACGACCACGCATCGGTTGTTTGGGGGGCGCGGCCAGACCCGGGGAGAGGAGCGGCGGCGGCGCCAGCCTCGGCCACGCCAGATGATCTGGCGGCCTTGGAGGCGGGGCAGTTCTTTCTGATGTGCCCCACCTCCTTGCAGGCGTGGCACCGCACACCGTCCGACGTCCAGAAGACGCGGTAAGCGGTCCCCTCATGGAGGACGACAAAAGCCCTGTCGGTGTCCTCCTCCCGCGCCAGCTAAATAAAGGCCTGGCGCCGGAAGGAGAAGACGTGTCGAAGGCTGGCTTCCCGGAAGCCGAGCGGGACGGGTGTAATCCCCAACCTCACCTCCCCAAGTTGGTGCAAGTGGGGGAGGAGGAGCTCACCAGGAATATAGGGCGGGACGTTGGAAATCACGATCCTCCGCGCGGTGGCCTCAAGAGGATCCACCGGCAGGAAGGTCCCGCCCACGGTGAGCCCCTTGGCGATGGCCAGGGACACCGCCCGCTCCGACCCCAGGAAGAACACAGCCTTCCCGTACATTTTTGAGGCGGTGAGGATGGCTGAAGGGCCGACAACCCCAGCCATGGCCTTTACGCACGCCTCAATTGTCATGGTGGGATGGGTGTAGCTCTTCACCCCAAGCTTTTCTGTAATTAGTTTGAAAGGTGACGGGGCAGCAGAAGAAGCGGGAGCAGCTGTGGCTGTGACTCCCACATAAGTCCTGGCTGGCCCCGTCACTGGCGAAGATGCAGACGCCATTATGGGGTGGTTTTTTTAAAGAAGAGCTACACCCACCCCAAGTCACAGGCCTGAAGAATGTTAAAATGGCCTCAGGTTGTTTTTTTAAAGTCCTCCCTTGAGCAGAGGGAGCTGTTAAATTAAAGGCCCACCTCTCCCCTTGTTGATTGGAATTGGGAGAGGGGCCTTCTCCCCTCTGCTCAAGCGACAATTAATAAAAGTTAAAAAAGAGGTGCCTCTTGAGAGAGACAAAGAGAGAGACAAAGAGAGAGAGGGGGGTGGGAAGGAGGGAGGCCGCAAAGGCAGGGGCGCCACTCAGGATGGTAGGTGGGTGGGTGTCGGCAGGGGTGCACTCCCCGATGGAAAAAATAAAGGCCTAGAAATTGGGTTTTGGCTTAGCCAGGGCTTTAGCGCCAGAAGTTAGTGCCGGCGCTAAGTCCCCTGCGCGCGCCAAAAATTCAGTGGCGCCGCGCCCAAACGGCTGCCGGCGCTACTGAAGGGTCTTTGCGGCGGTACATCGGCGCTAACTGCCGTTTCGCGCCGCAATTCCGGCGCTGCGGCACCCGATGTGGTGCGGCAGGCTGGGGACGTGCAGGCCTCCTCCTCCCGTTAAGGAGGAGCTGCCTGCACCCGGCCGCGGCCCGCGCAAATCAGCTTAAAAATGAGCCCGGCACCTCGGACAAGTGCCGGGCTTGCATCTGTTCCGGGGGGGGGGGGGGGGGCGGGGAGAAGTCCGGGGAGGGAGCTGCGGGCAGGCGGCCGGCGGGAAAGTGGCCGGCCGCCGCGGGGCCTTTAATGCGCCGGCGCAAACTGGAGTAAGGCACCTCTGCCAGAACGTTGCTTGCGGCTGCCACGGGCGAGGCGGCCGCAACTCAATTTCGGAGTTCGGGCGGGTTACCACGGCAACCGGGACGCTGCGCACACCGATGACGTCATCGGTGCTGGCGCAGCGCTACCGGTGCAACGCCGATTTAGGGCCCCAGGGAATTTTTAAACTGGCCATAACTCTGGCGCTAGTCCCTCTAGCGCCTCAAAAGCGGCGCTAAGGCTAGTGAATTTCTAGGCCAAAGTCTCTGTTGGTGGTCTTCAGGCAGGGGGAGAAGATGTCTTCGCCTGGGAAAGCTGGAGAATGCCCAGGCTCAGCCCTACACCAGGTCTTCACGATGTAATAAAAGGCTTCACCTAGGCAGCTCCAGCTGACCCAGGCCAGGCAATGGAAGGGGTGCTTATTAGTGGTGTGTGTGGCCTAGTATACTACAAGAGCCACACACTCACACACACAGACACCCCTTGGTCTTCCGGCCGGTCTTTTTTCCTCCCCCCACCTACAATACAAAGTCTTTTGGGGAATACACCAAATGACACCCACCTGCAGATGGTCAGTAAAAAGAAGTTGTTCTACCCTCCTTCCAAGCAGTTGGTGCCGATGCTGTTTCTCTCCCCTCTCCTGGAATGGAGGCCAATTTGGGGAGGCAGTGGTGGAAAGGCCTCTCCTCTTGCAGATGTTGGCCTTTTTTCTTTTTTCTTTTTTCCTCTCTCCTCTCTTCTCCTCTCTCCTCTCTCCTCTCTCCTCTCTCCTCCTCTCTCCTCTTCAGGCACCTCAGTTGTGGATGTTGCTGCTGGTTGATGGTAGTGGTGGCCTGGGGTCTCTCCTTCCCCTCCACTCCCTGGTCAAGGCGACCACCACTTTCCACTCTCCTTCTGCACAACCAGCACCACAGAGAGCAAGGCAGAGAATGAATAAAGTTGTTCAGTTTTGTCCTTGTCTTGTTTCTCTGCCTTCTGGCCTCACCTGTGTGTTGTTAATGTATTTGTCTCCTGTCTCATTTGATTAATTATGTCACGTGACCACTCTGGCTTTATTTAAGCTTCCTGTTGCCTGTCCTCTTTGCTCAGTCCTGGGTTCGCCTGCCTGCAAATAACAGCTCTTGCTGTGTCTCTGGTGTTCTCAAGTCTCTGTGTTTTCGAGTCTCAACTGAATCTCCTTTCGAGTGTTACCCTGTTTCTATGTTCTCGAGTCTCAAGGAAGCATCTTTCAAGTTCTACCTGGTCTCGAGTCCTTGGATAGGTTTCCTGCACTTGGGTCCACTACCGAAAACCCTAGCATAACGGCCCCGTGAATGCACGGCCCCGTGACACTTCTCTCACCTTCACATGGTCCATCTCTGACTCTTCCCTTCCCTTCCTCGACTTCTCTGTCTCCATTTCTGGGGATAGGCTATCGACGAACATCCACTATAAACCCACCGACTCCCACAGCTACCTGGACTACACTTCCTCCCACCCCGCTTCCTGTAAGGACTCTATTCCATTCTCCCAGTTTCTCTGTCTCCGCTGCATCTGCTCTGATGATGCCACCTTCCACACCAGTGCTTCTGACATGTCTTCCTTTTTCCTCAACCAAGGATTCCCCTCTACCGTGGTTGACACGGCCCTCGACCGTGTTCGTTCCATTTCCTGCACTTCTGCTCTCACCCCTTCCCCTCCCTCCCAGAACCACGATAGGGTTCCCCTTGTCCTCAACTTTCACCCCACCAGCCTCCACATTCAACGGATCATCCTCCGCCATTTCCACCACCTCCAACGTGATCCCACCATCAAACACATCTTCCCCTCTTCCCCTTCAGCATTGCGAAGGGATCTCTCTCTCATCGATACACTGGTCCACTCCTCAATTACCCCCAACACCACTTCCCCTTCGCCCGGCACCTTCCCGTGCAAGCGCAGGAGACACCTGCCTTTTTACCTCCTCCCTTCCCAATGACCGGGGCCCCAAACACCCCTTCCAGGTGAAACAGTGATTTACTTGTACTTCTTACAGTTTAGTATACTGTATTCGCTGCTCACGATGCAGTCTCCTCTACACTGGGGAGACCAAACGCAGCTTTGCAGAACACCACCGTTCAGTCCGTAAGCCTGACCCTGAGCTTCCGGTTGCCTGTCACTTTAATTCTCCGCACCACTCCCACTCTGATCTCTCTGTCCTCGGCCTCTTACACTGTTCCAACGAAGCTCAACATAAGCTCGCTGAACACCACCTCATCTTTCGATTAGGCACTTTACAGCCTTCTGGACTGAACATCGAGTTCAACAATTTCAGACTAAAACCTCGGCCCTTATATTTTTTTCCATTTTTTTCTCATAAGGTAGCTGTTGATGATTCTGCCATTGCCATTTACACCTCATCTAGACTCATCTTTTGTTTCTTAACTTGTCCTATTACCTTCTCCTTTTGCCTTGTACCATCATCCCTTTTGTCAGTCAATCTCTCCTGCCTTCCATCCTATCACAGACATTCCCTTTCTTTCCTCCCTCCCCTCCTCCCCTTTCCCTGGCCCCTGCACTTGCTTAAAAATCTGTTATTTCTCTAACCTTTTCCAGTTCTGACGAACGGTCATCAACCTGAAATGTTAACTCTATTTCTCTCTCCTCGATGCTGCCTGACCTATTTTGTACTTGTGTCTTCTTATGTGATCACAACTGATGTCTAGGTGAAAAAAAAGCTACTTACATCAAGTTATCCATTCCTTTCACCATTGTAAAGATCTGGGTTACATTGCCTCTCAATCTCTTTCCTCCAATGAATACAATTTTAGTTCTATCAGCCCATGATTTTAATTTGGAGTTTTAAGTCCCAGGATCATATTGCAATTCTTCTCGGAACCCTCTCCGATGCACCCATTTCCTTTCGAAGGCAAGGTGCCAGCAGCATTCCAAATGTGGCCACACCATTCAGTTATAAACAACTTGAATGACCTGTTTTGATTTGTGATTAACATTACGAATTGTAATTTGTAATTACGATTAAGATAAGATTGAGATTATCTGATGACCTGATTTACCTTGTATGTAACAGCCTCACACTGACGAAATACGTCAGTATATGAACAACGTCTCAGCAATGACATCAAATTTCCCCTTTTCCATATTCCTCAATGGAAAAGCATCCATTATATACACACGCCCCTTATTTCCTGAAGAAATATGCATTAACTTACAACTTCTCAACATTAAACTCTATTTCCCATTCCTTACCCCTTCTGCTTAATTTGTCCAGATTTATTTCCAAACTTTCGGCCTCTCCTACACAGGACACTTGACTACATAGCTTGGCATCGTCAGCTAATTTTATAACATTGCACTCGCAGTACCTACTTCCATATAGGTTATGACCAATATAAAAAAAACAGGCTCTTGTGAAACTCTTGCCCTCAGGTCCACTTCTCTTCATTTATCATCTTCTTCTGCCTTCTATTGCTTACCCGATTTTCTATCCATATCAGCCCGGAATTTGCGGTCCCGATGACGGTGAACTGGCAGCATTCGCCGTCATTCCGTCTTTGAAACTGACCGCAACTTCGGGATTTAGTGCATGCGCAGCCTAACGTGGAAATCCCGAAGTCACGGTCTGTCATTCACTGCTCCGACACAGGCTGCGCTGTGCTCTCCACCTCCCCACTACCCCCCCCCCCCACCCCCCACCCAACCACAGAGCCAGCAATCAGTGAAATCTCTCAAATCAGGGAAACTGACGAAAACTTTGACTCTTCCGCAGTAATACCACTGTTAAATTCCCCACTAAAAGTTAGACCCAAAGGGATTAGGTGTAACCGGGGTTTTAACACCGTATTGACTGCTAAACAAAGGTTATGGACCTGAAAAACGAATTTTAATTTTGTACATTGTCAAATTTATCCATTTTAATAAAAATTAAAAATTTTAAGAAACTTTTAAAATAATATATATATTTTTTTAAAGTTTGTTTATCTTTATTTCAGGTTTGCCTTTTCCCCCATGTGAGAGCCCCAATCTTTGTTTTGCTCTCTCTAACATTTTTAAAAAGTTAGAATTTCAGGAGCTTCTTCACTTCCTGGTTTGCTGTCGGTGAGAATTCTGCGTTTTGATTGGCTGCTTAGACAGCTTGTTGACGTCACAGCAGCTCGCACTAGGGGATTCCCACTGTACTACGTTGATTTCAACTACGCCTCGGAAGCCCGAAATTCTCGATGCGGAGATCGCGAGACCTTTGTGCGAAGCTTACTTCGGGGCCAGCGGCGACCGCCTTTGCTTCGCCGCTGACCGCAAATTCCGCGCCATCGTTATTTTGCCAGCAATGTCACACACATTTACCTTCTTTAAAAGCCTCAGATGGGGAACTTTATCAAATACCTTCTGGAAATCTAATATAGTACGTCCACTGTATATCCCTTATTGATTAATTTCATAGCTTTCTGAAAGAATTTTAGTAATTAGTGAGGTGACCTGTTGTTTCTAAAACCGCGTTGACCTCCCCTTGTAGCTATTATACACTTTAGATGAACATCTTATACATTACTGTCCAGCATTTCCCCAACTATAGATGTCAGACTAACTGGCCTATAATTAGCTGCCTCATGTCACACTCCTTACTTGAATATTGGGACTATGTGGGTAATCTTCCAGTCCTCAGGATCAACCCTGTATTTATGGAACTCTTGAAAATATCAACAATAGCCCTGTCTATTTCCTCTCTCATTTCTTAAAATGGTATACAAACAACAAAAGTACAGTAACTTATATTTATATGGTATCTTTCAGATAAGAAACATCCCATGGTGCTTCATAGGAGAAGCTATGATCGCTGAGCAGCAATTAAGGGAGAGATTAGGGACGGTAACTAAAAACATGGTTGAGGATAAAGAAGAGATTTAGGGAGAGAGTTCCCGAAAGCAGGATTGTGATGGCTGAAGATTCTCCCACAGATGGTGGATCACAGTTCAGTGCAGTACAGAGGGAGCGCTGCACTGTTGCAGATGCTGTCTTTGGATGAGACATTAAACCGAGGCCCTAAAAGATTCCACGGCCACCATTTTTTAGAAGATCAGGGGAGTCCTCCCCGGTGTCCTGCCCAATATTAATCCCGCAACCAGTATCACTAAAACAGATGATCTGGTAATTATCACATTGCTATTTGTGGGACCTTGCTATGCGCAAATTGACTGCCACGTTTCCTACATTACAACAGTGACTACACTTCAAAAGTACTTCATTGGCTGTTGAGCGCTTTGGGACATCCTAAGGTCCTGAGAGTCTCTATGTAAATGGAAGCCTTTCTTTTCTTTCTTTAATGGCGGGGTGGTAACATACCATAGGCAAGTGTTGGTAGAGAAAAAGTTGCATATCGGGACATAGGGCTGGAGAAGATTGCAAAGCTGGGGTGGAGTAAGGCCATGTGAGGATTTGAAGACAAGGACATAGATTCCGATATCCATATGGTGGAGGTGGTGGAGATATTGAATTTAGCAAGGACAGAGTGATGGGTGTGCGAGACATTGTGCAGAATATGAAGCACATCAGCGAGTTCTGGATGAGCTGGAATTTATGTAGAGTGGATCTGGAGATGCCACCAAGAAATTGGAGAAATTGAGCTAGAGGGTAATAAAGGAATGGGGAAGGTTTCCACGGAGATACGGATGAGGTTGGGGGATAGGATGACAATATTCCGGAGGTGGAAGAAGCAGTTTTGGTGATAGACCAGATATGGAGTTTGGAGCGAAGCAGGACTCATGACACGGTGATTGCAGAGTGCTGGGTTCAGTCCGAGTGAGCAGCCAGGGAAGGGGACAGAATCAGTGCTTGAGCCGTGAAATTTTAAGCAAAACACAACGGGCTGGATTTTGAGGTAAGAATAACGGTGAGGCTGGCCGGGCCATTGACTTTGATCCTACCAATGGTGGGCTTAGGGAAGATCTGGCATATCCAAGACAGGTGCCTATTTTGGGTTCCACCAGGACCACTCAGCTCCAAACCTCATTACAACTATGGTGCAAGTATGGACCAAAGAGCTGAATTCCAGTGGTGAGGTGAGAGTGCCTTCCCTTGACATCAAGGCAGCATTTGACCGAGTGAGGCATCAAGGAGCCCTAGTAAAGCTAAAGTCAATGGGAATCAGGGTGAAAACTCTCCACTGGCTGGAGTCATACCTAGCACAAAGGAAGATGGTTGTGGTTTTTGGAGGCCAATCATCACAGCCACAGGACATCATTGCAGGAGTTCCTCAGGGCAGTGTCCTAGGCCCAACCATCTTCAGCTGCTTTATCAATGATCTTCCCTCCAACATAAGGTCAGAAGTGGGGATGTTCGCTTATGATTGTACAGTGTTCAGCTCCATTCACAACTCCTCAGATAATGAAGCTGTCCATGCCCACATGCAGGAAGACCTGAACAACATCCAGGCTTGGGTGGATCAGTGGCAAGTAACATTCGTGGCACACAAGTACCAGGCAATGACTATCTCCAACAAGGGAGAGTCTAACCACCACCCCTTGACATTCAATGACATTACCATCACCAAATCCCCTACCATCAACATCCTGGGGGGTCACCATTGATCAGAAACTTAACTGGTCCAGCCACATAAATACTGTGGCTACAAGAGCAGGTCAGAGGCTGGGTATTCTGCGGTGAGTGTCTCACCTCCTGACTCCCCAAAGTCTTTCCACCATTTACAAGGCACAAGTCAGGAGAGTGATGGAATACTCTCCACTTGCCTGGATGAATGTCGCTCCAACAACACTCAAGAAGCTCAACACTATCCAGGACAAAGCAGCCCACTTGATTGGCACCCCATCCACCACCTTAAACATTCACTCCCTCCATCACCGGCGTACTGTGGCTGCAGTGTGTACCATCTACAAGATGCACTGCAGCAACTCGCCAAGGCTTATTCGGCAGCATCTCCCAAACCCGCGATGTCTACCACCTAGAAGGACAAGGGCAGCAGGCACATGGGAACACCATCACCTCCAAGTTCCCCTCCAAGTCACACACCATCCTGACTTGGAAATATATCGCCGTTCCTTCATCATCGCTGGGTCAAAATCCTGGAACTCCCTCCCTAACAGCACTGTGGGAGTACCTTCACCACACGGACTGCAGCGGTTCAAGAAGGCGGCTCACCACTGTTGTGTATGTACCTTTAAGAGAATAACTGGTCTCAAACTGCAGTACCGGCAGTGACCACCCCTGTATAAAAGGCGCTAGTAAGCCTCTGTAGTTTCAGTTTCCCGATTGACTTGTTTTGTTCAACTCCTGCTGTCCGTGTCTCAATCATACACGGACATAATACTGGCGACGAGCAGATACGAACTTACCTACAGTCTGCACCACCTCCTGGGATCCATTCCTGAAGCGAAGTGAGCAGAGGTTGAGGCCAGAAGGAAGAAAGAAGCAGTAGAAACGGGCGTCGACCGTGGGCATCCACCCCTGAATCAGCGGAGTTGAAGATTGCTGGAGAGGCTGTCGAGAGCGGGGCCTGGTTCCTGTCGACGGTGCTTCAGCGAATCGGGCTGGTGGCAGGTAGTACACTGATCCCTCCTGGGCTGCGGCGGTCTAGAACTCGAGCGGGTGGCTTGCAACGGGGCCGAGCAGCGTTGTCGGGAAGAGGAAAGAGAGAGAGGGTGGAGCACACAGGGCGCGGCCGGTGCTACGAAGCCGGGCAGCGTACGGACCCGAGAAGAGGGAGGCAAGAGTCCCACAGGGTTGTTCCACGACGGGAAAATAATTTAAAAAAAAAGAAATATTAAACGCGCAGGAAACCACGAGGAGCTGCAGGTTGCAACGGAAACTGCGGAAAGCAGCGCTAGCAACAGCGGGGAAGAAGGCAAAGCGCGGGAGGGGCCATCTTAATCAGCGGGGAAGAAGGCAAAGCGCGGGAGGCGCCATTTTAGATTTTCAAGATGCCGAAGACTGGCTGTATCACTGCCTTTGATAATACAATAGAGGACTGGACCACGTATGTGGAAAGAGTCGAGGTATATTGCGAGGCAAACGAAATAGCCGATGAGAAAAAGGCATCGGTATTGCTAAACTTAATGGGCGCTAGAACGTATGGCCTATTGCGGGACCTGATTACTCCAGCCAAACCGAAGGCGAAGAGTTTTAACGAAATTGTTGCTGTCCTACAGGAACACCTAAACCCTGCACCGCTGTTGATAGCAGAAAGATTTAAATTCCACAGGAGAACTCAGCATAAAGATGAGAGCAATGCTGAGTACCTTACGGAACTACGCAAGCTATCAAAGCACTGCCAGTTCAGAGCAGGACTGGCAGATACCCTACGGGACAAATTTGTCTGTGGACTCCTGAGTGAAGGATCACAGAAGAAGTTACTCTCAGAGAAAGAACTGACGCTAGATAAGGCTTTCAGCCTGGCAGTAGCATACGAAGCAGCAGCCAGGGGAGCTGCGGAAATACAACAAAAGCCACAGGAATACGGCACCCACGCAATGACACAGGGATTTGCAAAATGTTATCGCTGCGGCAGAACTAACCATGACCAGAAGGACTGCTGGTCCAAGGACAAAATATGCAGGCAATGCGGAAAGATGGGACACATTGCACGAGTTTGCAGGTCTGGGAAGAAGACCAGCGACAACAAAAAGGCTACTAAGGAACCGTACAAGAAAGTACAAAAGATGACGGACAGTAGTTCCGAAGACCAGATGAGCGATAGTGAATCTGGGAACAAGAGACTAAGCTGTCTCAAACTTCACAATGTAATCGCAAAAGAGGATCACCGAACCATTTGGGTCACCCTCACGATAGCAGGGTCCCAAGTTAAAATGGAATTGGATACAGGATCAGCGCTAACCATCATGAATCGACGAGACTACGAGCGGCTATTCTCACACATACCCTTGACAGAGACATCCATCGTCTTGACGACGTATACGGGGCAAAAAGTATACCCCAGAGGAAAAATAAGGGTGCCTGTCGAATACAACGGCAAGAAAATACGGAAATTGTATCTCTACATACTGCCAAATGGTGGACCACCGTTATTGGGACGTGAATGGATCAGGAAGATAAGCTTAGATTGGCACTCCATTCATGCAATGACGGTGGATGGCAAAAAAGATGAAGACGTCACTCCGGGACGATTGTCAACAATCTTAGCTAACGCCAAAGAGGTATTTCAACAAGAACTGGGCACTCTTAAAGGTGTAACCGCCTCGATAAAAATAGAAGAGAGTGCAATTCCCAAGTTTTTCAAAGCAAGACCGGTACCATATGCAATTCGCCCAGCCGTCGAGGCAGAGCTGGAGAATCTGGAGAAGGCAGGAAGTGTTGTCTAAGGTCGACTGGAGCGAATGGGCGACACCCATCGTTCCTGTCATGAAGAAAACGTTAAGCAATAAGTCTGAGGAGCCAAGGAAGGTTCACATCTGTGGGGACTTCAAGGTGACAGTGAACCCAGCCCTTCACACAGTACAATATCCTCTTCCAAGGATAGAAGACATCTTCGCCTCACTATCTGGAGGGAAGCGTTTTACGAAAATTGACCTAGCACAAGCATATTTGCAGATGGAGGTTGAAGAATCCTCTAGGAAGTATCTCATGATAAACACTCACAAAGGTCTTTACCAGTATCATCGATTGGTATTCGGAGTAGCATCGGCTCCGGCGATATGGCAAAGAGCGATGGAACAAGCCCTGCAAGGGATTCTGAGGACTCAGTGTTACTTGGACGACATCCTTGTGACAGGTGAAGATGACAGTGAACACCTCAACAACTTAGAACAGGTGCTCACTAGACTACGGGAACATGGGCTATGAGCCAACCGCCCCAAGTGCGAGTTTTTTAAGAAACAGATATCGTATTGTGGCCACGTGATTGGTGAAGAGGGGTTACATAAGTCCCCTGACAAAATTGAAGCGGTTGTTAAGGCCCCAGCGCCTGAAAATGTGTCGCAACTGAGGTAATTCCTCGGATTGGTGAATTACTACCATAAGTTTTTACCGAATTTGTCCACAATTCTGCACCCACTGAACGCCCTACTACGAACGGGAGTAGCATGGAAATGGAGCGATGACGGTAAGCGGGCCTTTCAGAAGAGTAAGGACTTAATCACTTCAAGAGAAGTATTGGCTCACTACAACCCAGCACTGCCGATCAGACTGGCGTGTGATGCGTCTCCCTACGGCATAGGGGCGGTACTGTCACATAAATTCCTTGATGGTTTAGAGAGGCCGATAGCTTTTGCGTCACGCTCGTTAACTTCTGCCGAGCGTAACTACGCCCAGATTGACAGAGAGGCCCTCAGCCTAGTGTGGGGGGTGAAGAAGTTCAATCACTACCTGCACGGTCAAAAATTTACTCTACTAACTGATCATCAGCCTCTTGTCTCCATTTTCAACCCTCAGAAGGGCGTACCGATAATGACAGCGCAACGGCTGCAGAGGTGGTCCCTTTTCCTAGGGGCGCACCAATATGACATCGAGTACAAAGGAACTAAACAGCATGGGAATGCTGATGGATTGTCGTGCCTACCGTTGCCGACGGTGGAAGAAGAAGACCTTGCAGTGGATCCTGTGGAGATATTCCACTCGACCATAGTCGAATGTCTCCCGGTGACGAATGCAAACATAGAAAAGGAAACACGAAATGACCCGACACTATCCCGGGTCTATGATTTAACGGTGAAGGGATGGCCAGCACATGGCGAACCACTGCTGCCAGCATTCTCGCCGAGAAGAGAACAGCTGTCAGTGTGCAGAGGAACCTTGATGTGTGGATCCAGAGTAGTAATTCCACCTAAGTTGACGGATAGAGTGCTCAATGAGCTTCATGAGGGTCATCTGGGTGGGGTAAAAATGAAAAACTTAGCCAGAGCGTTTGTGTGGTGGCCGGGAATCGATAGAGAAATCAAAGAGATGACCAAGAGCTGTGCAGGATGCCAGAAGGTCCAAAACGCCCCACCACAAGCTCCTCTACATCCATGGGAGTGGCCCTCATCTCCATGGCAAAGGGCGCACATTGATTTTGCTGGTCCCTTCATGGACTCGATGTTTTTAATTGCGGTGGATGCACAGTCAAAGTGGCCAGAGGTAATAAAAATGTCCTCAACCACCACAGAAAAAACTATCACAGTTTTACGAACCATATTCGCCAGGAATGGGCTGCCTGAACAGATTTGCTCTGACAATGGACCACAGTTTGTGTCTGAAGAGTTCCGGAGGTTCTTAAAGAACAATGGTGTTAAGCATTACACATCTGCCCCATATCATCCAGCCACTAATGGATTGGCCGAGAGGTTTGTTCAAACATTCAAGAAGGCTATCAAGGCAATGTGTAATGAAGATATACCCCTACAACACAAGGTGGACAACTTCTTGTTTGCCTACCGGAATGCGACACATGCGGTTACCAACCAAACTCCAGCCATGATGTTCTTCAATCGAAGACTACGATGCCGCTTGGATTTGGTTAAGCCAAACGTCAGAAGAGATGTGGAGAACAGGCAGTTTCAGAATATGAATGAAAGGCCGACCAGGAGTTTTAAGATAGGTCAACCAGTTTTGGCCCGGGACTACCGCACTGAGAAATGGCAGCCAGGAACGATTTGTACACGGCAAGGACCTCTCATGTATACCGTGGACGTTGGAGAGAGCATTGTAAGACGCCATGCTGACCAGATTCTAGAGTCACTGGAAAATGTCAACTCCACACCACGATCTGATACACCTGGCAATGAAATCGACGTACCAATTGCAGCTACCGCAGAATCGGTGATATTGGAAGCAAATGAACCAAACAACGACATTGATCCCGACTCAACCTTGCCCAAAGAGGCGTTATCCAGACAGAATCAGGAAGCCTCCTCAAAGACTGAACTTATAATTGCTTAAACTCAACCAATGTATCTAGCAACCGTAATTGTGATTGTAATTAGTTATCATTTAGTTGTTAAATGAATGTTATGTACTGTTTATCTAAAAGGGGAGGAATTGTTGTGTATGTACCTTTAAGAGAATAACTGGTCTCAGACTGCAGTACCGGCAGTGACCACCCTTGTATAAAAGGCACTAGTAAGCCTCTGTAGTTTCAGTTTCCCGATTGACTTCAATCAGTAAAGACTTGTTTTGTTCAACTCCTGCTGTCCGTGTCTCAATCATACACGGACATAATAACCACCACCTTCTCAATGGCAATTAGGGATGGGCAATAAAGGCTGGCTTCGTCAGTGACACCCAAATCCCAGGAACGAATTAAAAAAAAGTAATTGTACACAATACCCTATCCCAGTGCTTTAAACACATCCATGTAAACAATAACACGTACAGTGCAGGAACTGTGTGCAATGCCAGAAGAGATCGACTAATTTGCATTACATATAATATATTATATAAGTGGTTTGTATATGATACCCAGCTCTACCTCACCACCACTTCTCTTGACCCCTCCATGGCTTCTAAATTGTCAGACTGCTTGTCCGACATCCAGTTCTGGATGAGCAAAAGTTTTCTTCAATTAAATATTGGAAAGACTGAAGCCATTGCTTTCGGTCCCTGCCACAACCTCCATTCCCGAGCCACTGACTCCATCCCTCTCCCTAACACCTGTCTGAGGCTAAACCACACTGTTCGCAACCTTGAGCTTCCGACCACATATCCGCAGCATAACTAAGACCGCCTATTTCCACCTCCGTAATATCGCCTGTAACATTTGCATATTGATTTATCATTGGCCCGCAGGCATCTGTAAGGAATACTATTATATTCACATGTGATCACATGCTGAGTTGTCATTGGCCTGCAGGCATCTGTAAGGACTGCTATTTTTTGGAAGACCCAGGGGGGTCCTGACTCCATCTTGTCCACACGGTGCTGTATGTATGTTCGAGTTCACAGACCTGATGCTTCATAAAAGAGTTTAAATTGTAATACTCCTCTTATGTTCATTAATAAATAGACATTCTTATTATGAACACAGCTAGCTTTTGCTAGACACTTTTATTGAGCACATGTGGACTAGGTACAGTATCTGTAGAGGCATCCATCTTGACTGCTGCCTTGTGGGTAGCCTAGTGCCTCATGGGTAATGTAGTCTTAATACACATACAGCTGGGTAGTGTAGTCTTATAAACATTCAGCTATATACAGCTCTACACAGCTCTACGGCTCCACCTAGTGTCCACTATAGAATGACATGTTATTGATCATTACAACTCCGTTGTCCTGCAATTGATTATTTTTGTACAAAGTGTGCAAAACAAGACATGGTGTCAGAACAGGGATTTGAAATGGACATCGTTGGAGCTCCCTTCCCTCGAATGAATTGGGGATCTTTGAACGTACATAGAGAATGGTGCAAGTTCAAGCAACACGTGGAATTGATGTTCTCGGGTCCACTGAAAAGCAAAGGGGAGGAAGAAAGATGCAGCTACCTACTCTTGTGGATCGGAGAAAAAGGGAGAGACATTTTTAACACATGGTCTCTCACCGCAGATGAAGCAAAGGTACTGAAAAGTTATTTTGACTGTTTTGAAGCATATGTGATGCCCAAGACAAATACGATATTCGCTAGGTACAAGTTTCAGGAGAAAGTACAAGGAGCTAGTGAGTCGTTTGAACAGTTCGTGACTGAGTTAAAACTGCTGGTAAAAGACTGTGTATATGCAGATAAAGATGAGATGGTCAGAGACTGCATCGTGTTTGGAATACATTCAGCTAAAGTGAGAGAGAAACTTTTGAATGTTGGGTCCGGGCTAACGCTGGACAAAGCTATAGACATAGCTAGATCGCACGAGATAGCCCAAGCACAGTTGAAAACCATAACCGGCGCCACGAGCAGCTCGAGTGAACAGACAGTGCACGCAGTTAATAGATACAAACCAAAGAACACTGCCCAGAGAGCGTGTTTCAGAACAGAAAGAACAGCGAGAGTTCTAAAAATGGGCGACACAGACATAAAACGCTTCAAAAACTGTGGATATTGTGGAAACAACTGGCATGGAGAAAAGGAGTACTGCCCTGCCAAAGGAAGGCAATGTACTAAATGTGGTAAACGGAACCACTTTGCTAAAGTTTGCAAGACTGTTTTCGGAAAAGCAGTACACACAATGAGTCGTTTGCCAAGGCATGGGATTTCACATGTCACATCAAGCCCACATTACCCTCAAAGTAATGGCCTTGCTGAAAAAACTGTCCAGATTGCAAAAACACTCGTGGACAAAGCCAAAGCGGACAAAAGAGACCCCTACATCAGTCTCCTTGAGTACCGCAACACTCCGGTTGACAACTTCAAGTCACCAGCACAGCTGTTGATGAGCCGCAGACTTCGCTCAATCCTTCCAAGCACCAACCAGCAGTTGCAGCCAGAGGTTGTCAGCTGCAAGCAAGTGCATGCAAAACGTGTACAGAGACAGCAACACCAAAAGAGATACTATGACATGTCAGCTAGACTACTGCCGCCACTGCACAATGGAGAATCCGTCAGAATCCAGGAGCATAACTAATGGAAGCCAGCAGTCGTCATCCAGCCAGCTGACACTGAGCGATCGTATCACGTCCGCACTCCAGAAGGACAGGTGTACCGCTGCAATCGCAGGCACCTCCTGAACACCAAAGAACAACACCGTCATTCGGGATGAGAGGTCAAGCCTAGAGTTATCCTTGACTTGTGAACTGTCAAAGGGTGTAGGCGGATCGCTGCCCTAAAAAAATAACTGTACATCGTTATTGAAACGTTGAGATGTTTTCAGTGCTAGTTAAATGTTGAGTTTACTTATATGTTGATGCTACTGAGAACATTATGTAGAAGAAAGGTTCAAAAGTAATGCACAACATTTCTCTTTTAAAAGAAAGGGGATGTAACATTTGCATATTGAATTATCATTGGCCCACAGGCATCTGTAAGGAAAACCTATTATATTCACATGTGATCACATGCTGAGTTGTCATTGGCCTGCAGGCATCTGTAAGGACTGCTATTTTTTGGAAGACCCAGGGGGTCCTGACTCCATCTTGTCCACATGGTGCTGTATGTATGTTTGAGTTCACAGACCTGATGCTTCATAAAAGAGTTTAAATTGTAATACTCCGTTGTCCTGCAATTTATTATTTTTGTACAAAGTGTGCAAAACAAGACATCACCCATCTCCACCCTTGCCTCAGCTCATCCGCTGCTGAAACCCTCATCCATGCCTTTGTTACCTCTAGACTTGTCTATTCCAACACACTCCTGGCTGGCCTCCCACATTCTACCTGACGTAAACTTGAGGCCATCCAAAACTCGGCTGCCCATGTCCTAACTCGCACCAAGTCCCGTTCGCCCATCACCCTTGTGCTCACTGACTTACATTGGCTCCCGGTTAAGCAACGCCTCGATTTCAAAATTCTCAACCTTGTTTTCAAATCCCTCCATGGCCTCGCCCCTCCCTATCTCTGTAAACTCCTCCAGCCCTACAACCCCCCGAGATATCTGCACTCCTCTAATTCTGCCCCCTTGAGCATCCCTGATTATAATCGCTCAACCTTTGGTGGTTGTGCCTTCTGTTGCCTGGGCCCTAAGCTCTGGAATTCCCTGCCTAAACCTGTCCGCCTCTACCTCTCTTTAAGACGCTTCTTAAAACCTACCTCTTTGACCAAGCTTTTGGTCATCTGCCCTAATTTCTCCTTATATGGCTTGGTGGCAATTTTTTTTGTCTTATAGCACTCCTGTGAAGCGCCTTGGGACGTTTTACTACGTTAAAGGCGCTATATAAATGCAAGTTGTTGTTGTTGCCTGTTTAAATGGCATCAGTTTACTCCCAAATACGCATGAGCCTATGAGTAATCACAAGGTATGTTATAATTTAATGTAAATCATATGATTAAGAGCCAAAATGCCCTTCGGCATAATGACTTTGAGCATCTACAGATTTATCAGACACTTCTTTGAATGACCGTTAAGGCCCTTTTCCCTGTTAAGGTATTAAATGCGGGGCTGGGAGTAAGCAACAAGCTTCAGTTGTGCTCCTTCTCTTCCTGCCCATGAATAGAATACTAAACGCTTTAAACAGAACTTTCTAAACAAAGCTTTTTGAGATGCCAGTCAGGCATTGAGAAGGGCGCCTTACATTCAGTGCCTGTGAGAAGCATGTCCTTCTAAATAAATCATTACCTTCACAGAGATGGTCCGGCAGTGCCAAGGGCCCATCGTGGCAGTGCAGCATCCCACGAATTGCAACCAGGAATGACATGGTTCTCAGTCCTTCAGAGCAACACCCACACACCCATCTCCGCACAAAAAACATACAATAGCATGCGGGGCTCAGCCCTGCGCTGTGGCTCTGTGACTACCTGGTGCACTTTGTGCTTTCTTGTACATCTTCTCACAGCCCCTAGGTGCAAAGCTGAACACACCAGGACTGCACGGGAACTCCCATAACTCAAAGCTTCTTCGATAGCAAAATACTGCGGATGCTGGAAATCCGAAATAACAACAGAAAACGCTGGAAAAACTCAGCAGGCCAGGCAATATCTGTGGAGAGAGAAACAGAGTTAACGTTTCAGGTCGAAGACCTTTCGTCAGAACTCAAAGCTTCTTGTTAGTTGCTGGTTATGAGGGGGAGTGAGTTGGCCGGGTGCAGCTCTTCCTGGGAAAAAAATTCCCCGAATCTCTACATTAATGGGCGTGCCGTGATTTGCTGAGCTCGTGCCACAATTTTTGCATTTTAAACGTCTCAAAGGCTTGTTTCTGAGCCCATCGAAGCAATAAGAAATCACCTGCCCTACTGAGAACCTAATCTGTCCTACTTCCCCAGTTTCGCCTCCTTCTACATCTGATTTTTTCCATTTCTGAGTTGGTTTAGTTCGTATTTAATCTCATTCATATCAGGAAAAACATCCTGAGTTACAAGCTTGGAGTTAACAATGATTGGAATTATAAAATCGCCCCTTCTTCTGTCGTCCTTTATCTCATCGTTACAAAAGATATGGTTAAAATGTATCTTAGTGAGGTCGGATTGTACAACCAGCATCTTTTGATAGCGGAAGAATAAGTTTCCATCTTGGAAGTGAAATTATTACGAAGAGAAATTCTTGAAATTATTTGGGGGAGGATGTGGCGCAAAGGCAGGTAAATGGAGTTGAGGTGCAGATCAGCCACGATCTAATTGAATGGCGGAGCAGGCCTGAGGGGCTGAACGGCCACGTCCTGTTCCTAATGTTCCTATGAATTTAAAGGTAAGGCCAGGACTGCTTGGGTATTAGGCTGGTTTTGAATAGAACAAATTGTCACGGCCAAGAATTGAAGATAGTCTTGCTATTAACCTTGGTAGAACAAGGACCTGGCCCATTTTCTGACTCTAGTCCTTCTGATATTGGAGTCTCTCGGCTAATATCGGAACACTCACTGTACGACATGCATTGTATCAACGCACAAGGTCAAGCCTGTATAACATGCACAAATGTTCTTAGTTCACAATCAGCTGCTTCCTTCGATCTCTGCGAGTTTTCTCCTCTCCGTCTGAAGGCGACAACTGGGGTGCAGCAGGGGGTCACTGGATAGAAGCCAAGAGTGGGACTCCAGACCAATTTCCCCCTCTGTAACCCTGAGGTCAAATGTAGAGACCCCATCACGAACCTGGATAAGATCATAGAAACATAGAAAAATAGGAACAGGAGTAGGCCATTCGGCCCTTCGAGCCTGCTCTGCCATTCAATATGATCATGGCTGATCCTCTATCTCAATACAGGAAACTCTTTTTTATCCGGCACCGACGGGACCGCCGTGTTGCCGGTTTATCAAAATTTCTGGATGACGGAGAAGGTTATCTACCAAGGCTATTTTTAACAAAGCAAAATAAAAAAATCAAGAAATGTGCAGTATACAGTAATTGGGTACTCTCCTACAGAATGTTGTGTTAAATGGATGGTGGAAAATGCTTGATTAAGTACAGTACTGCCAGTTGAGGGTAACGCAATGCAATGACTACCAGCAGCGTGGGAGACACACAGTACCCCTGTAAAATGGTGGATCAGAAGAGACTACCGGCAGCGCGGGAGAGTCAGACTCCTGTTATTGAGGTGTTCCGACTTCCGACAGCGCCAAGAAGCTGAGTAGTGGCAGCTTGGGGAATTACCCCCACTGACTAACTCGGCCACTGCGGGAGACTCGGACTCGGCAACGTTGCCGGTTATTGAGATGTTGTTTTCGGAGCGAGAATTTTGCCGGTTAATAGAGAATTCCGGATATTTAGGTGCTGTTTAAACGAGAGTTTCCTGTACCATATTCCCGCTCTCTCCCCATACCCCTCAATGCCTTTTGAGTCTAGAAATCTATCTATCTCCTTCTTAAATATATTCAGTGACTTGGCCTCCTCAGCCTTCTGTGGTAGAGAATTCCACAGGTTCACCACCCTCTGAGTGAAGAAATTTCTCCTCATCTCAGTCCTAAATTCCTACCCTGTATCCTGAGACTGTGACCCCTCGTTGTAGACCCCCCAGCCAGGGGAAACATCCTCCCTGCATCCAGTCTGTCCAGCCCTGTCAGAATTTTATATGTTTCAATGTGATCCCCTCTCATTCTTCTAAACTCTAGCGAAATCAGGCCTAGTCGACCCAATCTCTCCTCCTGTTAACAAGGACTGAACCTGCGACCTTCTTGGTCCTTGTAACCCCTGAACCATCCGAGCCATCAGGGGAGCGACTTCAATAAGTTACTTTACAAAACAAATTGTTTAGAACAGCTTTGATGGGGGCGATTTTGTGACTGGGGGCGCGTTGGAGGTGGGACTGCTGCTTGGCGGGTCGAGGTCCCGCCTCCATCGATTTGTGGCCAACCCACGCTATTTTCCCTTGATTGACCTTATTAAGCCCACCCAGCAGGCTCAGCAGGCCAATTAAGGGAAAGCCGGTTGCAGAGAACGTCAACGTATGACGTTTCATCTGTCAAAAAGTTTTGACAGATGAATTGTCAGCAGTTCATGAGGAAAGGTCGCTTATAAATACTACAAGCCCCAAAACATCACTAAATCTTCAAATAATTTTTTTTTAAATCACATTTTTTAAATAAACTATAAATTACTTGAAATAACTATTTTAAACAATAATTTAAATTTTTGAAAAAAGTAATTTTATTTTCTAACGGAGCTAAAAATAAACTTCCCTTTCTTTAAAGTATTAAAAAATAATAAACCTGTGGAAAAAATGTTTTAATTTTAATTAATTCACCACTTACCTTGTAAAAAGCAGGCCTTGCAACTGCTTTTTAAATGTGTAACTTCTGGAGACTTACCCTCCCGGGATAACCTGTAAAAAAAACGTAAGTTCGATGCGCACGCGCTGCCTCTCCCGTGCACGCGTTCGACCTCTGAACCCCTTCTTTCAGGGGAACGGAAGTGCCGGTTTCCCGCGCATGCGCAGTGCATGCAGGAAACTGGCACTTCCATTGGGCCTACGGGTGAGTACCCCGTGCGTACTCACCCATGGGGACCCGAATTTCTGGGCCAACGTTTCAGGACGATGACCTTTCGTCAGAACTGGTGAAAGGTCACTGATGTGAAGCATTAACTCTGTTTCTCTCTCCACAGATTTTTTTTTTGCATCTCACCTTACCACAACCCATCTGTTTTGGGGTTAAAATTCACCCCATTAACTCTGTTTCTCTCTCCACAGATGCTCCCTGACCTGCTGAGCATGTCCAGCATTTTCTGCTTTTACTTTTGAGAGTTCCAGCGGTCGCAGAATTTTGCTTTTGTTTTTATGTCTAGCACATTTGTGCCTGAACTTAGCATTGACAAGGGCCTCAGGCTGTGAGGGTTCAGGAACCCTGATGCACATATATCCCTGCTTTTATTAATTAGCTAAAAGATGTCGCTTTTAATTCAGTGATACCTCTTAGGTCCCCGGCTAAGTAGATTCTCGCCATTCATGTGAATAGACAGCCCTTGCTTTAAATGCGACCCCGCTTGCTGAGAAAACAGCTGTTTCTCAATCTACACAAGGGAAATATGACTCAGACAAGGGACCGGCTCAGTCCAGTTCTTTATCAGCAGGAGTACATGAGAGAAAACTGCCCATAATCCAGCACTAATTGGCACTGCATTGCCAGTCTCACTCAGAGAGACCACATGATGTGGGAAATGGGAAAATGTCACTGGTACAGTTAGGCGGGGGGGGGGGGGGGGCGGTGGGGGATGCTCTTTTGAGGGTCAGGTTAAGGAACATTGTCGGAGCATTCCGAACATTACTCAAATCGAACTCATGTAGCACTCGACCTGCACATCCCTGACACCAGCACAGAGTAAAAGAAAGTGCGAGACATTCCATTTCCTAGCATCACAATCCTTCACGTTGATAAGAACTTAAAAAAAAAACACTTTTGATCAGGGCAGGAAGCTGTCTGGATTGCAAAATCCAGTAAATGGAATTACATGGGACAAAAAAATGGAGTACATAACAGAGTATTCCACATAAAAAGGCACCAGTTCGAACAACTTCTGAAGTGTGTATGAGTGTGGTGCTCGGAATATCGAGCTCCATGTGACAGATCGCTTCCCATTGTCCAATTATACACTCAAATGTCTGCTCCTGTGCTCGCTGATCTACTTTGGCTCCCGGTCTGGCAACGCCTCGATTTTAAAATTCTCATCCTTGTTTTCAAATCCCTCCATGGCCTCGCTCCTCCCTATCCCTACCTCCGGCCCTACAACTTTCCGAGGTCTCCACGCTCCTCCAATTCTGGCCTCTTGCGCATCCCCGATTTTCATCGCTCAACCATTGGCGGCCGTGCCTTCAGCTGCCTAGGCCCTAAGCTCTGGAATTCCCTCCCTAAACCTCTCTGCCTCTCTACCTCTCTCTCTTCCTTTAAGTTGCTCCTTAAAACCTAGCTCTTTGATCAAGCTTTTGGTTACCTGTCCTAATATTTCCTTATGTGGCTCAGTAACAAATTTTGTTTGATAACTCTCCTGTGGAGCGCCTTGGGACGTTTTACTACATTAATGGCGCTATATAAATGCAAGTTGTTGTTGTTCCCCACAAGGGTGCTGATGCATGTCTCGTATCCAAGCGTCTTTCCATTACACCAGGGCCTTTCTCCTCCCCCACCACTATCGCAATGACTTGCTACTGTTCTGACCCTGTGTCTGAAGGTGTGGGCAATTCATGTGTCGAGACAGAAGATTTTTCTTCAATAATGATTGACTGTGTAAAATCTGAGCAACTGTATCAGAAAAAAAAAAATCAGACATCTGACACATCGGGGGCGATTTTGCCAGCCCTGGGTGTGGTGTATATAACCTGTTCCACCTTAAGAGAACTACCTTAAGAGATGTACTACTTTCTCTTGGCTGCTGTATACTGTAATACTGTAATACCAGTGGTGACCACACCGGTATATAAGTGTTGTGCAAGGATTTGCTGGGCAGTTCAGCCCTGACCTTCGAATAGTAAAGACCTGTTAAAAGTTATTCTTGTTGTCTGTGTCCAGTGATTGATCCTAAACCTAACTGGGACATACAGACTCAACAGTGGCGACGAGTCCGATCTTACCCTGTGGCAAATTTACATCCAAGGCAGCTTCGTCCTCAAAACGGGCGTCGAGAAGAGGCATCCGCCCTCATCATCCTGCTGAGCACCATCGCACGGGAGGCATCGAGAACCCGGGTTAAACAGAAAAAGAATTCTGACCACGAAGCCCTCCATCAGCGACAGGCAGTGTTCATCCCTTCTACCACGGTGGTGGGTAAGCCGATCAGCGACACGAGCAGAAAGTCGGCCGCGTTGACTGTGGAGTAGGGGAGGGAAAACGGAGGAATAAGGGCGGAGAGCTCGACCACGGCCGGTAGAAAGGGCCGGGCTGCAATCGAGGCCGAGAGGCGCAGCGACTGGGGCAGCTTAAGGCTCGAGAGCCGCGGAGAACTCAAACGCAGCCGGTGTACAGGACCGGGCTACGAGCGGAGCTGCGAGGCAAAACAGCGTCGGGGGGTTGAGAAGCTTAAGGCACGAGAGCCGCAGAGAATTCAAACGCAGCCGGTGTAAAGGACCGGGCTGCAAGCGGGGCTGCAAGGCAAAGCAGCGTCGGGGAGTGAGAACCGCTGGGGAGGCGAGAACGGCAGCAGCAAGGCAATCGCCATTGCAGCCAGCGGGGGGGAAGAAGGCAAACGCGGGAATCCGCCATTGTAGTCGGCGGGGGAAGAAGACGAGCACGGGAAAGACCGCCAAGCACGGGAAGCCGCCATTTTAGTAGGCGGGGGAAGAAGACAAGCGCGGGAAGCCGCCATTTAAAAAAAAAAAAAAAATTTTTAAAACTTGCAAGGATGCCTAAACATGGGAGCATTAATACCTTTGATAGTGATGTCGAAGATTGGACCACGTATGTAGAACGCATGGAAGTTTATTGTAAAGCAAATAAGGTACCAGATGATGAGAAAGCATTAACCTTATTAAGCTCAATGGGGGCGAAGACATACAGGCTATTGAAGCACCTTCTATCACCAATTAAACTGGCGGATCAGACCTTCGCGAATATTGTTACTGTCCTGAAAAATCATTTAAACCCCACGCCGCTGATGATAGCGGAACGATTTAAATTTTACAGAAGAACGCAGTTGAAAGACGAAAGCAACGCTGAATTTTTAATTGAACTACGTAAGCTATCGAAGTACTGTCAGTTTGGGACAGGGCTAGCAGATGCGCTGAGAGATAAATTTGTGTGTGGATTGTTAAAAGAAGGAACACAAAAGCGACTGCTTGAAGAGAATGATCTTACGCTTGATAAAGCTGTCACTATTGCAGCATCGCAAAAAGCCGCAGCGAGAGGTACTGCGGAAATGCAGCTACGGTCACCGGAACTCTGTACCAATCAAATGGTCTTGAGTACAGTAAAATGTTATCATTGTGGAAAGACAACACACGATCAGAACCAGTGCTGGTTCAAAAATCAGGAATGCAGAAAATGTGGCAGGCTTGGTCACATAGCTAAAGTATGCCGGTCAGGAAAGAAGACCAGCAACAAAAAGTCACCACAGGAAAAGTACAAAAAGGTACACAAGGTGACAGAGAACAGTTCGAACGAACAGAAGTCAGATTCAGACGCCAGCAGTAATGAACTGGGTAGTCTAAGAGTACACAATGTTGGTAAGGAAGCAGACCTCCAAACAATTTGGGTCACACTTCAGATAGCAGGAGTCCAAGTGAAGATGGAATTGGACACTGGATCGGCATTGACGGTCATGAATAAGAAAGATTACAAAAGGTTATTCCCACATATTCCCCTACGGGATACGGAGATTGTATTGAAAACATACACGGGGCAAAAAGTATACCCCATCGGGAAGATAGAGGTAAAGGTGGTCCACAAGGGCAAAGAAAGCCGAGAAATGGACTGATATGTGCTACCTGAGGGAGGTCCACCACTACTGGGACGGGAGTGGATTAGGAAAATAAATATGGACTGGCATTCCTTAAAAGCACTAACGGTAGATTCCAGTACAAAAGATGTCAAACCTAAACGATTGTCCAGAATATTGGACGATGCTAAAGAGGTGTTCCAACAAGGACTGGGAACACTGAGAGGAATTACGGCAAACATCAAGATTGAAGAACATGCAAACCCGAAATTTTTCAAAGCCAGACCGGTACCTTATGCAATACGACCTGCTGTGGAAGCTGAGCTGGAAGGGCTAGAACATTCAGGAGCACTGTCTAAGGTAGACTGGAGTGAGTGGGCCACGCCCATTGTCCCAGTCATGAAGCGTTCATCGAGCAACAAGCCGGGGGAACCGGGGAAGGTTCGCATCTGTGGTGATTTCAAGATCACTGTTAATCCGGTGCTTCACACGGTGCAGTATCCGCTTCCACGGATTGAGGATATCTTCGCTTCATTGTCTGGCGGAAAACACTTCACCAAGATAGACCTGGCGCAGGCGTACTTACAGATGGAAGTTGAGGAAGAGTCACGCCAGTATCTCACGATCAACACGCATAGAGGCTTGTACCGGTATAATAGACTGGTTTTTGGAGTGGCATCGGCTCCAGCAATTTGGCAGAGGGCCATGGAGCAGGTATTACAGGGAATTCCAGGTACACAATGTTACCTGGACGATATTCTGATTACAGGAGATGATGACGAGGAACACCTTGCAAACTTGGAACTGGTGCTCACCAGATTGAAAGAATATGGTCTTCGAGTTAATCGCCAGAAATGTGAATTCTTTCAGAAGCGGATCTCGTACTGTGGTCATGTCATTGACCAGGAGGGGCTTCATAAGTCTCCTGACAAGATTGAAGCTGTTGTGAAGGCTCCCGCTCCGGATAATGTATCCCAATTGAGGTCGTTTCTAGGGTTGATTAACTATTACCATAAGTTTCTGCCAAATTTATCCACGGTGCTGCACCCGCTGAACGCTCTTTTGCAGAAGGGAGTACCATGGAAGTGGAGCGAGGACTGTAAGAGGGCCTTTCGCGAAAGCAAGGCATTGATCACCTCAGAGGAAGTGTTGGCTCACTTCAATTCGTTTGGCTTGTGATGCTTCTCCATATGGTATTGGGGCAGTACTCTCACACAAGTTGCCAAATGGCCAGGAGAGGCCAGTTGCGTTCGCATCCAGATCATTGACCTCCGCTGAGCGCAATTATGCTCAGATAGATAGGGAGGCTCTCAGCCTTGTGTGGGGAGTAAAGAAGTTTAATCATTACCTGCAGGGCCAAAAGTTTATGCTTCTGACAGACCACCAGCCGTTGGTATCCATTTTTAACCCTAAGAAGGGTGTTTCGGTGATGACAGCACAGAGACTCCAGAGATGGTCCCTTTTCCTAGGGGCACATCAATATCAGATAGAATTCAAAGGTACAAAGCAGCATGGTAATGCTGATGGGCTGTCGCGCCTGGCACTACCTACAGAGGAGGAGGCACCGACGGTTGACCCCGTTGAGTTATTTCACTCGACCATCATCGAATGTTTACCAGTCACCAATGCAAGTATTGAAAGAGAAACCAGGAACGACCTGACACTGTCCAGGGCCTACGAAGTGACAGCACATGGTGATCCACTGTTACCGGCATTCTCAGCAAGACGAGAACAGCTGTCCGTCTGTCAAGGAACATTGATGTATGGAACAAGGGTGATTATTCCTCCTAAGTTAAGAGAGAGAGTTCTAAAGGAACTGCATGAAGGTCATCTGGGGGGAGTCAAGATGAAAAGCCTTGCTAGGGCTTATGTGTGGTGGCCGGGTATCGACCAACAGATAGAGGAGCTGACGAAAAGCTGCTCAGGGTGCCAAAAAGTGCAAAATGCACCTCCGATTGCACCGCTGCATCCATGGGAATGGCCTTCAACCCCATGGCAACATGTACATATTGACTTTGCTGGTCCTTTCATGGACTCCATGTTTTTAATTGCGGTGGACGCACATTCTAAATGGCCAGAAGTGATTAAGATGACTACCACTACCTCGGAAAAGACGATCGCGGTGTTAAGAACGATATTTGCGAGAAATGGATTGCCAGAACAAATATGTTCAGACAACGGACCGCAGTTCGTGTCAGAAGAATTCCAGGGATTCATGAGGAAGAATGGGGTGAAACATTATACCTCTGCCCCATATCATCCGGCTACAAACGGATTGGCCGAGAGATTTGTACAAACGTTTAAAAAAGCAATAAAGGCCATGAGTGAAGATCAGATTCCACTACAACACAAGGTGGACAAATTCCTACTGGCATATCGAAACGCCACTCATGCAGTGACAAACCAAAGTCCTGCCATGATGTTCTACAACAGGAGGTTGCGGTCCAGGTTGGACTTGTTAAAACCAAATGTGCGGAGGGAAGTTGAAAACAAACAGTTCCAGCATATAAATAACAAGACCACTCGGAGTTTCGAAATAGGACAACCAGTGTTAGCCCGGGACTATAAAAATGAGAAATGGCAATCTGGAACAATTCGGGCCAGACAAGGACCCCTGATGTACACGGTAGATATTGGTGAAAATGTAATACGGCGTCATACTGACCAACTGGTAGAATCGAGAACAAGGGTCGAACCCATGGTTATGGCAGAGACAACCGTGAAAGAAGTTAGTGAACCTGAAGCATCTACCTCAGAAGTGAATGTACCTGATGATGATGTCCAATCCATAAGAGACCAACTAGATGAGTCACCCCAGCAACGAGAATCAGAGACCCCTGAAAGGCGTTATCCAACTCGAATCAGGAGGCCTCCTCAGAGACTGAATCTTTGAACTGTTTTGCATGGAGTTGTATATATATATGTTATTATGTTATGTTAAATGGGGATATAACTGTTAAGCTAAAAAGGGAGGATTGTGGTGTATGTAACCTGTTCCACCTTAAGAGAACTACCTTAAGAGGTGTACTACTTTCTCTTGGCTGCTGTATACTGTAATACTGTAATACCGGTGGTGACCACACCGGTATATAAGTGTTGTGCAAGGATTTGCTGGGCAGTTCAGCCCTGACCTTCGAATAGTAAAGACCTGTTAAAAGTTATTCTTGTTGTCTGTGTCCAGTGATTGATCCTAAACCTAACTGGGACATACAGACTCAACACTGGGGAGGCGGGTATGGAGGCGGGGCTGCTGGGAAAATGGCCCCCATGCCATCTTAGCAGAAAATAGGATTATCCCCTTTTTGCCCTCACAAGTGCGGGCTTCCCGAAGGCTCCAAACTCGCCAGGTCAGCGAGACGAGTACTGGGTCTGCGGGGGTCGGAGGGAGGGCAAAAGTTTGCTGTGAAGGTAAGTGATGGGTGCAAGAGTGTAGAGGTGAGTATCTGAGGTAAGTGCAAAGTGTTTTTAAAAGTGTACTTACCTTTGTTTCTTCCTGCAGGCTTCAGTCGGTTTTGTATGTGAAGAGTCTCGGACCCTCCGTGTTGCAGATGAGAGATGGCCGCTGCATTCTCAGATGCAACAACCATCTCATTTCTGTAAAAGAAAGAAGGTGAGGTCTTGCATACAAGACCTCATCAAACTGCAGAGAATGTCACTGTTTGACAGCTTCACAGAGCGTACAGCCCTTCCTGTCAAACTTATGAATGAAGCATTCCCTGCTCCGATTGGCTCCCCATGGCCCACGTGATCCCAGGGGATGCATCGAACTAACTGCGCCCCTGGGATACGCAAGCACTGCGCGCCGGCAGTTGGAGCAGGCCCAGGATCGGAATTCCACGGGGGCTTACAGCTCAACGGCCGGCGCGCAAGTTAAGTGCAGGTCGGGGGCTTGCACCCGCGGGAAGCCCTCGACCCGAATTTCTGGGCCCATCAACTCTGTTTCTCTCTCCACAGATACTGCCTGGCCTGCTGGGTGTTTGCAGCGATTTCTGTTTTTTTAATGTGCTAGGCATAGTTGAGTACATCAAAAGGAGTTTACTTAGACACAGCAACAGGTTAGTAAGCATGACAGTGGGCTCGACTAAATACAGCAACATAACAAAGAATCAAATAAAACAACTGAAATCAGGCCATGACTGACACACACCCTTGTACAACAACCGTTTGTAATAATAATACAATTACTAGAATCAGGGATGAGCGACTTCAATTATGTGGAGAGACTGGAGAAGCTGGGCTTGTTCTCCTTAGAGCAGGGAAGGTTAAGGGAAGATTTAATAGAGGTGTTCAAAATCATGAACGGTGTTGATAGAATAAATAAGGAGAAACTATTTCCAGTGGCTGGAGGGTCGATAACCAAAGGACACAGATTTAAGATAATTGGCAAAAGAACCAGAGGGGAGACGAGGAGAATGTTTTTGCGCTGTCAGTTGTTGTGATCGATGGTCGATGCATCACGAATCTGGAAACACGGTATGGGATGTGACGTAAGAAAACTACTAGGCACTTGGTCTAAGCGTTAAACAAAGCTTTAATCAACTGTTTTACAACATGGAGTTTTAGTTGTGTCCTTCACTAGTTCCTGTTAAAGTATGTCCTGAGCAAGCTGGCCCCATGCCCGAGTATTTATACTCTCCCTGGACAGCGCCACCAGCAGGCCGGCCAGTATTATTTCATAAGTCATTTCCCATGAATGACAAGATTCATGTCAGTGACCATTTTTGATAAATGAATCTTATTTAAACTAAATTCAAATGTAAACCACAAATAAGAATTTAAGTGAGCGCACTTGCTGTGATCCGACTCCCCTTTGCACTTGATTACAGTGCATTATACTTTTGACCATTCGAACCACAGCTAAGGCACTCATTTAAGCTCTTACATTATCTGTCTAGCTATCTATTTAATCAATCTAATCCATTTATCAATCTGCCTATCTATGCAGTGGATAATTGAACGCCAGCTAAGGCAGTAGTTGTAATTGAATTAACTCATTTAAGGATGAAAGGTAATCAACCCAGGTTCAAGCACCACTCTAGAGACTTGAGTAGCATAATCTGTCACTTCCGTGCAGTCCTGAGGGAGCACGGCACTGTTGGAGGTACCGTCTTTTAGATGAGCCATTAAACTGAGACTCCGTCTGCCCTCTCAGATAGACATAAAAAAAATCCCGTGTCACTATTCGAAGACGGGCAGGAGAGTTCTCCCAGTTTCCTGGCCCATATTTATCCCTTAACCAGCAGCATTTAAACAGATTATCTGGTCATTATCTCATTGCTGTTTGTGGGATCTTGCTGTGCGCAAATTGGCTGCTGTGTTTCCTACATTACAACTGCGACTCTTCTTCTTCTTAGGCAGTCCCCTTGCTTCCACACTAAAAATGAGTTCGCAGGTGACTGATGAGTCCAATGCGGGACCTACAGTCTCTGTCACAGGTGGGGCAGACGGTGGTTGAAGGGGCGGGTGGGTTGGGTGCTTGGGTTGACGTGCACTCCTTGCGCTTGGCTTCCGCTTGCTCCCGGTGGAGAGACTCGAGGTGTTCGGCGCCTTCCCGGATGCTTCTCCTCCACTTTGTGCGGTCTTGGGCCAGGGATCCCCAGGTGTCGGTGGGGATGTTACACTTTTTCAAGGAAGCTTTGAGGGTGTCCTTGAAGCATTTCCTCTGCCCACCTGGGGCTCCCTTGCCGTGTCGGAGCTCCAAGTAGAGCGCTTGTTTTTGGGCTGCGACTACCCTTCAAAAAGTACTTCATTGGCTGTGACACGCTCTGGGACGTGAAAGGCGCTATATAAATGCAAGTTCTTTCTTTAAATGAAGAGAACATTTAATAGGATCAGGAAAAGTAATTGGACCCAACCAGGCGATCAACCCTATCTGCCCACCTCCTCAGCATATTCCTCAATCATTTCTCTCTCCAGGGACACATCCAATTACCTCTCAAACCATTAATAATGTCTGCCTCAGTGTCCTTTCTTGCCAACCTGTTCAACAACACTATTACACTCTGGGTGAAAGAAAATGCTGCCTGACTCCCCTTCTTCCTCATAACCGCCTGATTTCTAACCGTTGTTTAATTCCTTCAACTTATTGATCAATTTACCTGGATTAATTTCCCCGATTCCCTTAGTAACCTTGGGCTGTCAAGGGCAATGTCATTTTTAAAAGGCGGTTCCTACACGGCACTTGAGCCAGAGATCCCACCCCCCCCTAGATTTGAATCAATGTGTAAAATGTGCCACAAAGGTGTGGTGCTGAGCCTTGTCGCCGGGGAAGGTGCCAAAGATCCAGCCCTGGTCAGCCTGTGCTGAGTTGGTTAATCTCTGCCAGGTAATTTGTGATAGGGCTTTTAATTGCCCTCAGTACCCTGGGCTTCAGAGAAGGGTTCCCAGTCTTCACCTCTGCCCAGTGACCCCTGCCTGTCAGGTGAGGACAGGACTGGGCCTAGTTGTGATGGCTTCCATGGTCCAACAGCACGTTCACTCCCTAGGCTCACACATCAAGAAGAATGGACACTTGGACTGGAGCGACCACCGCTCCCATTGGAACATCGCCCAGAACGAATCCTCAGACAGAACAAACAGAAGCCCGGGATGGCCTGGGTGTTCAGAATTGGACTGGTATCAGTGTAATCCTTCTGTCAAGCCCGGAGGCCTCGCTCTCCTGAGGGACAGTGTTGTATATCGAGTTCGTCCATCTGAAATTTGAATGAATACAGGCCAACAAAATTCCAGTGAGAAATATAGAACAGGGTCGAAGCAGCACTGAGACACAACGTCTGAAGCTGTTGTGTGGCAGAGCTGTGAAGTACTAATCTTTACTTTTTCAATCCCTTTTTTTTTGCCTCTTATTGAATCATAACTAAAACGAAAGATTGCATTTATACAGCGCCTTTCACAACCTCGTCCCAAAGCGCTTTACTGCCAATGAAGTACTTTCGAAGTGCAGTCACTGTTATAATTTAGGAAACGTGGCAGCTAATTTGCGCACAGCAAGCTCCCACCAGCAGCAATGTGATAGTGACCAGATAATCTGTTTTGTGGGTGTTGTGGGTTGAGGGATAAATATTGACCAGGACACCCCTGCTCTTCATTGTAACAGTGCCATGGGATCTTTACATCCACCTGAGAGGGCAGACGGGGGCCTGGGTTTAACGTCTCATCTGAAAGACGGCATCTCCGACATTGCAGCACTCCCTCAGTCCCGCACTGGATTGTCAGCCTAGGTTTTTGTACTCAAGTCTCTGGAGCAGAACTATGAACCCACAACCTTCTGATCCAGAGGCGAGAGTGCTAGCCACTGAGCCACAGCTGACACCAGGATAGAGTTCCGGACACTGGAAAGTGATATTGTTAAAAGAAAAACCTGACTAAATGTTTAAATCTTTTTGATGTTTCTCATGTTTGAGCACAAACGCCGGAGGTTCCAGTGGCCCAGGCAGCTGAGAAAGCTCGCCCACGGCAACGGTAGGGTTAAAGCGGCAAGGCTTGATCCCCGGAGAATTTTCTTCCAAGCTTTAAACCGTGTGAGAAAAAAAAAACCAAAGGCAATCACGAAGAGCCCCTTTAATAAAATGTCACAGCTGTCCAACGTCCGCTGAACAAGATCCAACGCAACTCAATATATTTTAAATTGTTTTCTTTTTTCAGAACAAAATGAATTGCGTAGCATAGTGTTTAAACCTGCGACTGCAAGTCCTCGATCCCCAGGGGCAAGTGTTGCACGGTAAGGTTTTATTGAGCCCAGGGGGAGGGGTGTGCAGTGATAGGGTGGAACAGTAATCAACTTTACAATAGCAAAATACTGCGGATGCTGGAAATCCGAAATAGCAACAGAAAACGCTGGAAAAACTCAGCAGGCCAGGCAACCTCCGTGGAGCGAGAAACAGAGTCAACGTTTCAGGTCGAAGACCCTTCGTCAGAACTGAGAAAAAACGCAGGAAATGAAACAGATTAAAAGGCCAGTTTGGGGGCTGGGAAATGGGGGAGGGGATGAAAGAACAAAAGGGAAAGTCTGAGAGGTGAAGAGACATTAAGAGATAGTCAAGACGAGACGAGGTGGTAATAGGACAGGTAAAGAGACAAAAGACAGCTCTAGATGAAGTGTGAAATGCGCTGGCAGAGTGAGAGGAGAGAGAAATCATGTGGGAGAGAAAAAAAGGAAAAGGGAAAAAGCAACTTTACAGCATGGACTTGATTTTTCCTCCTTGTTAATCTAAACGTTATTGTTTTCTCTTTCAAGGGGATTCTCCTCTGACAGGCCAAGCCCAGTCAGCAGCAGACAGAAGCTGCTGCACCCCTTGCATTCACCTCAAGCTTACAGCACTAAAGGGGGCGATTTTAACCCTGTCCGCCCGGTGGAAACCGGAGAGGCGGGTGGCTAAAATCACCCGGGAGGATGTTTCCCCTGGCTGGCTGGGGGTGGGGGCGGGGGGTCTAGATTGAGGGGTCACAGTCTCAGGATATGGGGTAGGACATTTAGGACTGAGAAGAGGAGAAATTTCTTCACTGAGGGTGGTGAACCTGTGGAATTCTCTACCACAGAAGGCTGTGGAGGCCAAGTCACTGAATATATTTAAGAAGGAGATAGATAGATTTCTAGACGCAAAAGGCATCAAGGAGTATGGGGAGAGCGTGGGAATATGGTATTGAGATAGAGGATCAGCCATGATCATATTGAATGGCGGAGCAGGCTCGAAGGGCCGAATGGCCTACTCCTGCTCCTATTTTTCTATGTTTTTTCTATGTTTACCCTCCGACATGCTGCTCCCTTTCACCTCAACCTGCTTCTTTTGAGAAGGCCAGGAGGACACGCCGTCAGAGACCGGCAGATAGCCTTCTTTAAATGAACAGGTCGGGCTCCGATGATGACGTCACTGCCCGACTGCGATTTTTAATCCGTGGACTGAGCGAGGGCGCAGGGGGGAAGCGTTTGCGGCTTTTCCGCCAGGTCAACCCAGCAGGAAGAGGAGTCAGGGCCAGAAGGGTCCCAAATGGGTATGATTTTCTTTACTTTCGTTTTACTTTCCTTGGAGTGAGGGGGGTGGGGGGGCAAAAGGAGCAGGTCGCCGCGTATTCATTCTCCTCCTACTCAGTCAGTCACTCACTAGAAGAAAGAAGGAAAGAACTTGAATTTATACAACGCCATAAGTGCTTTACAGCCAATTAAGTACTTTATTGAAGTGTAGTCACTGTTGTGATGTAAGAAATGCAGCAGCCAATTTGCGCACAGCAAGCTCCCGCAAACAGCAATGTGATAATGACCAGATAATCCATTTTAGTGATGTTGATTGAGGAATAAACATTGACCAGGACACCGGGGATAACTCTCATACTCTTCTTCGAAATAGTGCCATGGGATCTTTTACATCTACCCGAGAGATGGTTTAACATCTCATCCGAAAGATGGCACCTCCGATAGTGTCGCACTCCCTCAGTACTGCACTGGAGTGTCCGCCTAGACTAGAACATAAGAATTAGGAGCAGGAGTAGGCCATACGACCCCTCGAGCCTGCTCCGCCATTCAATTAGAACATGACTGATCTTCGACCTCAACTCCACTTTCATGCCCTATCCCCATATCCCTTTATTCCTCTGGAGTCCAAAAATCTATCTATCTATCTCAGCCTTGAATATACTCAATGACTGAGCATCCACAGCCCTTCGGGGCAGAGAATTCCAAAGATTCACAACCCTCTGAGTGAAGATATTTGTGCTCGAGTTCCTGGAGTGGGAATTGAACCCACAACCTTGTGCGGCAGATAGCGAGAGCGCTGCCCACTGAGCCAGAGCTGACACTATCACATGCCATGCAGTATATTGCCATCCCACATTAGCTGCGTTTGAAAGGGTGGCTTGCTGCCAACAGAATTTCACCCCTTAAATTCCTCACGGTTCTGACTGGACAAAGTGAATCTCTCAGAAATAAGACACGCCGTTGGTGAATTGGTGTTGGAACCTCCAGTCAGAACTGTAAGGAATTTAAAGTGTGAGATTCTAACTAATGTTCCTCTTCATTGTGCAGTAGGAGTCCCTCAAGAACTAGTACTGCAGAAGAAGCCTCAGCTCACGGTCTCCTGCATCGTTCGTTCCACCTCACAGGCACCAGTACATCCACCCCAGGGAATTTAGAGAGTCAGTTTGAACACCGGGTAAGGCACTGAGCACGAATGAGGAGGAGCATGTGCAGGTCTAGGAGAGGTTTACAGTGCATGTGTGTAAACGCACGAAGCATGGTAAATAAGGTTGATGAGCTGCAGGTGCAAATAGCCACATGGGAATACGATGTTGTGGCGATAACGAAGACCTGGCTCAAAAAAGGGCAGGATTGGCTACTAAATATTCCTGGATATAAGGTGTTCAGGGAAGGAAAGAAAGGAGGTGGGGTGGCAGTATTGATTAAGGAGAATACTACTGTGCTGGAGAGAGAGGATGTCTAGGAGGGGTCAAGGAGAGAATCTATTTGGTTACAGAAAAGAAAGAAAGACTTGCATGTCTATAGCGCCTTTCATGACCACCGGACATCTCAAAGCGCTTTACAGCCAATGAAGTACTTTTTGAAGTGGGGTCACTGTTGTAATGTGGAAAATGTGGCAGCCAAATTGCGCACAGCAAGGTCCCACAAACAGCAATGTGATAATGACCAGATAATCTGTTTTTGTTATGTTGGTTGAGGGATAAGTATTGGAGTTAAGAAACAATAGAGGTGCCATTACAATAATAGGTGTATTCTATCGGCCACCGACTAGTGGGAAGGATATTGAGGAACAAATTTGCAGGGAAACTACAGAGAGGTGCAGGAATTGTAGAGTGGTAATAATGGGGGACTTCAACTATCCTAATATAGACTGAAATAGTAATAGTAAGGGGCACAGAGGGGCAAGAATTTCTGAAGTGTGTTCAGGAGAACTACCCTGATCAGTACGTTTCCAGCCCAACGAGGAAGGAGGCATTGCTGGATCTGGTTCTGAGGAATGAGGTGGGTCAAGTGGAGCAAGTGTCAGTAGGGGAACATTTAGGGAACAGTGATCATAGTATCATAAGGTTTAGATTAGCTATGGAAAAGGACAAGGAGCAATCTTGAGTAAAAATACTTAATTAGAGGAGGGCCAATTTCAGTGGGTTGAGAACGGATCTGGCCCGGGTAAATTGGAATCAAAGATTGGCAGGCAAATCTGTAATCGAACAATGGGCTTTAAAGAGGAGATAGTTCGGGTACAGTCGAGGTATAGTCCCACAAGGGGGAAAGGTAGGTCAACCAAAGCCAGAGTTCCCTGGATGATGAAAGAGATAGAGAGTAAGATGAAGCAGAAAAAGGGGGCGTATAACAGATGTCAGGTTGTGAATACAAGTGAGAACCAGGCCGAATATAGAAAGTTCAGAGAGGAAGTGAAAAATGAAATAAGAGGGGCAAAGAGACAGTATGAGCATAGATTGGCAGCTAACATAAAAGGGAATCCAAAAGTCTTCCATAGGCATATAAATAATAAACGGGTACAGGTAGACTACCCTTTATCCGGACTTCCGAAAACCGAAACCCTCTAAAAACCGAAGGTTTTTTCGTTCAGCGTAAGTCGTGCGTACGACTTACGCTGAACGAAAAAACCTTCGGTTTTTAGAGGGTTCCGGTTGCGGAAGTTCGGATAAAGGGTAAGTCGTGCGCACGACCCCCCGCCGACCCCCCCGCCGACCCCGCCAGCCCCGACAACCGCCGACCCCGCCAGCCCCGACAACCGCCGACCCCGACAACCGCCGACCCCGCCAGCTCCGACAACCACTGACCCCCCCGCGGACCCCGCCAGCCCCGACAATCGCCGACCCCGCCAGCCCCGACAACCGCCGACCCCCCGCAGACCCCGCCAGCCCCGACAACCGCCGACCCCCCCCGCGTACCCCGCCGGCCCCGACCCCCGCCGACCCCGACTGACTTACGCTGAGCGTCAGCGTAAGTCGTGCGCACGACCCCCCGCCGACCCCCCCACGGACCCCCGTCGACCCACCTTCCGAAATCCGAAATTCTCCTTTATCCGAAACTCGGCTGGTCCCGAGGTTTTCGGATAAAGGATAGTCTACCTGTAGTAAGAGGAGGGGTGGGGCTGATTAGGGACCAAAACAGAGACCTACGCATGGAGACAGAGGGCATGGCTAAGGTACTAAATTAATACTTTGCATCTGTCTTTACCAAGGAAGAAGATGCTGCCAAAGTCATAGTGAAAGAGGAGGTAGTTGAGATACTGGATGGGATAAAAATTGATAAAGAGGAGGTAATAGAAAGGCTGGCTGTACATAAATTAGATAAATCACCAGGACTGGATGGGATGCATCCTAGGATTCTGAGGGAGGTTGCGGAGGTACTGGCCATAATCTTCCAATCCTCCTTAGATACAGGGGTGGTGCCAGAGGACTGGAGAATTGTAAATGTTACACCCTTGTTCAAAAAAGGGTGTAAGGATAAACCCAGCAACTACAGACCAGTCAGTTTAACCTCGGTGATGGGTAACTTTTAGAAACGATAATCAGGAACAAAATTAACAGTCACTTGGACAAGTGTGGATTAATTAAGGAAAGCCAGCATGGATTTGTTAAAGGCAAATCGTGTTTAACTAACTTGATTGAGTTTTTTGATGAGGTAACAGTGAGGGTTGATGAGGGCAATGCGGTTGATGTGGTGTACATGGATTTCCAAAAAGCATTTGATAAAGTGCCAAATAATAGGCTTGCCAGCAACGTTGAAACCCATGGAATAAAAGGGACAGTGGCAGCATGGATACAAAATTAGCTAATTGACAGGAAACAGAGGGTAGTGGTGAATGGTTGTTTATCATAAGAACATAAGAAATAGGACCAGGAGTAGGCCATTCGGCCCTTCGAGCCTGCTCCGTCATTCAATAAGATCAGGGCTGACCTTCTACCTCAAGTCCACTTTCCTGCACTATCCCCATATCCCTTGATTCCCAAAAATCTATCATCTCTGCCTTGAATATACTCAACGACTGAGCATTCAAAGATTCCAAAGATTCACCACCCTCTGAGTGAAGAAATTTCTCCTCATCTCAGTCCTAAATTGCCGACCACTTATTCTGAGACTGTGACCCCTGGTTCTAGACTCCCCAGCCAGGGGAAACATCCTCCCTGCATCTACCCTGTCAAGCCCTGTAAGTTGTATGTTTCAATGAGATCACCTCTCATTTTTCTAAACTCTAGAGAATATAGGCCTAGTCTACTCAATCTCTCCTCATAGGACAATCCCCCCATCCCAAGAACCAGTCTGGTGAACCTTCATTGCACTCCCTCTATGGCAAGTATATCCTTCCTTAGGTAAGGAGACCAAAACTGTACACAATACTCCAGGTGTGGTCTCACCAGGGCCCTATAGAATTGCAGTAAGACGTCTTTACTTCTATGCTCAAATCCTTTTGTAACAAAGGCCAGCATACCATTTGCTTTCCTAATTGCTAGTTGTACCTGCATATTAATTTTCAACGATTTGTGTACAAGGACACCCAGGTCCCTCTGAAAACCAATATTTCCCAATCTCTCACCATTTAAAAAATACTCTGCTTTTCTATTTTTCTTACCAAAGTGGATAATTTCACATTTCTCCACATTATATTCCATTTGTCATGTTCTTTCCCACTCGCTTAACCTGTCTATATCCTCTTGCAGCCTCTTTGCATCCTCCTCACAACTTACATTCCCACCTAGCTTTGTAACATCAGCAAACTTGGCTATATTACATTTGGTCCCCTCATCCAAATCATTGATTAGATTGTGAATAGCTATGAGCCCTAATTTTGTTTAATAACCTCTTGTGTGGCACCTTATCGAATGCCTTCTGAAAATCCAAATACACCACATCCACTGGTTCCCCCTTATCTATTCTACCAGTTACAACCTCAATAACTCTAACAGATTTGTCAAACATGATTTCCCTTTCATAAATCCATGTTGACTCTGCCCAATCCTATTATTACTTTCTAAGTGCCCTATTACCACGTCCTTAATAATAGATTGTAGCATTTTCCCTACTATTGATGTCAGGACTGGAGGCAGGTACACAGTGGTGTTCCCCAGGGGTCGGTTCTAGGACCACTGCTTTTCTTGATATATATTAATGACTTGGACTCAGGTGTACAGGGCACAATTTCAAAATTTGCAGATGACACAAAACTTGGAAGTATAGTGAACAGTGAGGAGGATAGTGATAGACTTCAAGAAGACATAGAGAGGCTGGTGGAATGGGCGGACATATAACAGATGAAATTTAACGCAGAAAAGTGCAATTTGGTAGGAAGAACGAGGAGGGGCAATTTAAACTAAAAGGTACAATTCTACAGGGGTGCAGGAACAGAGACATGGGGGTACAGGAAACTTTGTGTTATCCGGCACCCACAGGACCGAGCTGCTGCCGTTGCCTAAAAAGTGTCGTACTCTCCAGAGTTAATGTTGAGAGATACAGAGATTCTTATCTCCGTATTTGACAACAAACACTGTTGCTTAGCAACAGCTTCTAAACACTCGGGTGTGGCCCTAAAGCTCTGTAGCTGAAGCTGTTGCTATAGCTACAGACCTTGCACAGCTTGACTGTTCAAACAAAGCAAAAAAAACAAGCAAAAAGAATAAAAAACGGCTGCTGATTTTTGCCGGTGGCTCCAGATTGCCGGATAACTCACCTCCGGATAGCACAAAGTTTCCTGTATATGTGCACAAATCATTGAAGGTAGCAGGGCCGGTTGAGAAAGCAGTTAAAAAAGCAAACGGGATCCTGGGCTTCATAAATAGAGGCATAGAGTACAAAAACAAGGAAGTTATGATGAACCTTTATAAAACACTGGTTCGGCCTCAACTGGAGTATTGTGTCTAATTCTGGGCACTGCACCTTAGGAAGGATGTGAAGGCCTTAGAGAGGGTGCAGAAAAGATTTAGGAGAATGATTCCAGGGATGAGGGGCTTCAATTACATGGATAGACTGGAGAAGCTGGGGTTGTTCTCCTGAGAGCAGAGAAGGTTGAAAGGAGATTTGATAGAGGTGTTCAAAATCATGAGGGGTCTGGACAGAGTAGATAGAGAGAAACTGTTCCCATTGGCAGCAGGGTCGAGAACCAGAGGACACAGATTTAAGGTGATTGGCAGAAAAACCAAAGGCGACATGAGGAAAAACTTTTTTATGCAGCGAGTGGTTAGGATCTGGAATGCTCTGCCTGAAAGGGGAGGCAGATTCAATCACGGCCTTCAAAAGGGAGTTGGATAAGTCTCTTGTCCGCATGCCCGATACGAGACTCCCAAAACAAGCGTTCTACTCGGAGCTCCGGCACGGCAAGAGAGCCCCAGGTGGGCAGAGAAAACGCTTCAAAGACATCCTCAAAGCCTCCTTGAAAAAGTGCAACATCCCCACCGACACCTGGGAATCCCTGGCCCAAGACTGCACAAAGTGGTGGAGAAGCACCCGGGAAGGGCCGAACACCTCGAGTCTCTTCGCCGGGAGCAAGCGGAAGCCAAGTGCAGGCAGCGCAAGGTGCGCACGTCAACCCAAGCACTCCACCCACCCGCCCCTTCAACCACCGTCTGCCCCACCTGTGACAGAGACTGTAAGTCCTGCATTGGACTCATTTGTCACCTGAGAACTCATTTTTAATGTGGAAGCAAGTTATCCTCGGTTCCGAAGGACTGCCTAAGAAGAAGAAGGATAAGTATCTGAAGGAAAAAAAAAATTGCAGGGCTATGGGGAAAGGGCGGGAGGAGTGGGACTAGCTGAAGTGCTCTTGCAGAGAGCCGGCACGGGCTCGACGGGCCGAATGGCCCCCTTCTGTGCTGTAACCATTCTACGATTCTGTGATTCTAGGTGGCAGTGGAGGAGCAGGTTGCCTCCAGCTGAGAGCCTGCTTGCCTCATTCACGCGTTGCGCCCAGGGCTGCAGTCCTCACGGTGCCGGTGTATAAGAGAATGCTGCCATCTGATCCAACAACATAGCGTGCGGTAATTCAAGAGTGTGAGAAGCACAAACCCTGCAAGGTCAGTTAGAGTGCTGCACTGCTTCTTAACCCACTCCTAATGCCGGCTGTGAAGATTTAGAAATGTCCCCAGTGATGCGCCTCAATAACTTCAAGACTCAAAGTTAACTGAATAAAACAAGGCTTTTATTAGCAAAGAAAGATGCCTGTGTCTTCACCTAGCTTCACCTAGCGTTCTGCTGTTCTGCTGCAAGCCAAGCCTGGGCTTGTCTTAAGTAGGGCCAGGTATGGGCGGAGCCGACACATCCAATGGGGAGAAAGGGGGCGGTGCACTATATACAATACAAGGCAAAACACCGGAGCAAGCAATACAATATGTGTAGTTAAATACAGAGTCTGATGAATGACATATTTCATCACACCCAGCACAGAGTCAAGCCGAGTTACAAAAATAAATAAATGTAAAAACCTGCTTTAAGATGTATCCAACATGGGGGTCTGTGCAATCCTCCACTCACCGGTCTTGTTTGTGCTCATAGGTGGGGCAATAAATAGGTGTTATCGCTCAGATCCAATCACAAACCGGCATATTCGCCACCTCTGGGACTTTTATGCACAATTGTGAAAGCTGCAGAATTGTATTTGTGTAAGTGTGGTGGTTTAGTCAGCTTCACCTCTGACTCCCTTGAGCGGTTTGAATCGCTCCCACTCCCTTTTTGTTCTAGACTTTGGACTTATTTGGGGGTTGTAATGAACTTGCAACAGACACCTGGGTTGGTCAAAAGAATTGAGATCTTTATTTTGAGACAGGAAAATATACAGTACAATAAAACGTATACACTAAAAGGGTGGGGAACACTCGGAATATGCGAGGGAGAATTACAATAGACAAAATCCCTTACCCTCCCAACCCCACTATCCTAACTAGGTTGAAATCCAGAGGACCAGGAAATGCTCACCAAGCGACTTTCTTGACAGATTGTAGAGGTTTGAGATTTCAGGGTTCTCCTTAGTTGTGGCGGTTGGGGCCTGCCATACCCCGGACGTGGTAGAAGACTGCACCTGCGTTAGGTCTTCAGTTTGGGTTTGTCCGCTGATGCGGTTAGTCGCGCAGTTTGGATGTATCTGGTAAGTACCCAATTTTCTTTGGTTAGGCTAAGTTTTAGGGTCTTTTGTGTCAAAATCTTACCCAGGGGTAAGTCAGACTAGCCTGTAGAGTGGAAACAAGTCTTTGTTTTTTTCGAATTTTCGGTGGTTGGTTTCTTGTTGGTCGCGGTGGCCCAATATTACCTGGTTGGTGGTAATATTGGTAGTTGTTGGTTTCTCTAGGCCTTCGGTTGCCGCGACTTTCCTTTTTCTTCTGTTTCTTCAAGTCTCCGATTCTGATGATGATCCGTTGAGCTGTACTGTGCTCTCGCTGACTCAAGCCGACTGTCTGATGATGAACTGACTGTTTTTCTGAACAAAGCAGCCCTCAATTATACTGGTTTGAGGCCTGGCTTATCTGACCGCCAAATCTCGGGTTTCTTTGTTAAATTTGGCGAGCTCGTTATTTTTAATAGGTTTTAAAACTTTAACGAGCTGCGGGGATAGCCCATCTACTCTTTAATTGGCCTTTAACTGGTTTCGGGATTGCCTTGAAGCTAGTTTAAAAATGTAAAACGTTTGTAAATCTCTTTGATTGGTTTTGGACTGCTGTTTGATTGTTGTTTCCTGTTGGGCTATGTTCTTTCCTTTTGTGTTGCTGTGGGCATGTACTGTTTTATTCATGTACTTTGTGGCTCTGCGATTTTCAGCGGGAACAGGTTTTATTGTCTTTATGTAAAGGCTGAGGTGGCCCAGGACATTCTCAGACTGTCCAATATCCAAACTCGGGGGCCCACCCCACCTTCCCTGTGTCACAGTTTTTCGCAAGTCTGAACATGTCTTTTAAACCAGCCAAATCTTCCTGGGGTTTTTACTTTTAAATCCCTTTGGCCCAATATTTCCTTCAAAGAGTCCAAAATCTCTTCTTTCTCCCTTTGGGGGAAAATGTGTAATTTTGCGAGCCTTACATTTGGAATTTAGAAGAATGAGAGGTGATCTCATTGAAACATACAAGATTCTGAAGGGGATTGACAGGGTAGATGCTGAGAGGTTGTTTCCCCTGGCTGGAGAATCTAGAACTAGGGGGCACAGTCTCAGGATAAGGGGTCGGCCACTTAAGACTGAGATGAGGAGGAATTTCTTCACTCAGAGGGTTGTGAATCTTTGGAATTCTCTGCCCCAGAGGGCTGTGAATGCTGAGTCTTTGAGTATATTCAAGGCTGAGATAGATAGATTTTTGGACTCTAGGGGAATCAAGGGATATGGAGATCAGGCAGGAAAGTGGAGTTTAGGTCGATGATCAGCCATGATCTTATTGCATGGCGGAGCAAGCTCGAGGGGTCGTATGACCTACTCCTGCTCTTATTTCTTATGTTCTTATATCATGCCAATTCACTTGCCCTGCCCATAAACTTGAGCCAAGTGAGATTGAATTAACCTGAAACGTGTCACTGTCTACTTCAACAATAACAACTTGCATTTATCTAGTGCTTTTAACGTAGTAGAACGTCCCAAGGCGCTTCACAGGAGCGTCATCAGACAAAATTTGACACCAAGCCAGATAAGGACCTATTAGGACAGGTGACCAGATGCTTGGTCAAAGAGGTAGGTTTTAAGGAGCGACTTAGAGAAGGAGAGAGAGGTAGCGAGGCGGAGAGGTTTAGGGAGGGAATTCCAGAGCTTAGGGCCCAGGCAGCTGAAGGCACGGCCAACAATGGTGGAGCGATTAAAATCGGGGATGCGCAAGAGGCCAGAATTGGAGGAGCGCAGAGATCCCGGAGGGCTGTAGGGCCGGAGGAGGTTACAGAGATAGGGAGGGGGCGAGGCCGTGGAGGGATTTGAAAACAAGGATGAGGATTTTAAAATGACTCTGCTCCTATGTTTTTTCTTGCACAGTAACCACAGCAACACGCAGCAAGTGGTCGTAGCAAAGTCAGTTCAAGAATGCCAGCTGCTTCTGAACATCAGGGGCGTCCGTCCTCCCCGTATCTGGGAATGACACACTCGATTAAAACTGCTTGGCACAGCAAGTATGGACAAAGTGAATCTCTCAGATATGAAGCAAGTCGTTGGTGAATTGGTATAACTGGGGCCTCCAGTCAGAACTGTTAGGGATTCAAGGGCTGAAATTCCTCCAGTTCAAACTGATGTCGTGGCTTGAAGGGTCAAATTAAATGGTTCCTACTGTTGCTATGTTCCTAAATTCTCCTTTATAATTGACAAAAAAAATGGCATAAGTAGAAAAAAGGGATTAAGTCTCCAGAGGTTATTCTGGGGCTCTACCATATCTCATCTGTGGTATCGTGTTCAATTCCTGGTCACCATGTAACCGTACGCCAGAGAGAGCAGGTAACAGTAATGAGGCTAATCCGAAAACGTAAAGGGGATGAACTGTGAGGAGAGAATAAAGAATCTTAAGCTGTATGGCCCTAGAAAGAAGAAAGTTAAGGGTGGATTTGTTGAGGTATTTAAAATATTAAATTAGGATGAGCCCAAAATATTACTTCGAGCTAGGAAAGGAGAATCATAGAATCATACAGCACAGAAGGAGGCCATTCAGCCCACCGTGCCTGTGCCGGCTCGGTGTACGAGCTATCCAATTAGTCCCATTCCCCTGCCCTTTCCCCACAGCCCTGCAAACTTTTCCCCTTCAAGTATTTATCCAATTCCCTTTTGAAAGTTATTATTGAATCTGCTTCCATCGCCCGTTCAGGCAGCGCGTTCCAGATCATAACGACTCGCTGCGTAAATTTCTTTCCCTCATCTCGCCTCTGGTTCTTTTGTCAATTACTTTAAATCTGTGTCCTCTGGCTCTGGAAACAGTTCCTCCTTATTTACTCTGTCAAAACAGTTTATGATCTTGAACACCTCTATCAAATTTTCCCTTAATCTTCTCTGCTCCAAGGAGAACAACCCCAGCTTCTCCACTCTCTGCATGTAACTGAAGCCTTTCATCCCTGGTACCATTCTTGTAAAGCTCCTCTCTAAGGCCTTGACATCCTTCCTAAAGTGTGGTGCCCAGAATCCGCCACAGTATTCCAGCTGGGGCCTAACCAATGTTTAATAAAGGTTCAGCATACCTTTCTTGCTTTTGCACTCTATGGGCTGGATTTTAATACTGGAGGCGTGTAGGAGGCGGGACTACAACTTTTGGGGTTGTAGTCCCGCCTCCATCGAGTTGTGGCCAACCCACGCGATTTTCACTTGATTGACCTTGTTGAGCCCACCCAGCGGGCTCAGCAGGCCAATTAAGGGCCACCCAGCAACAGATGACGTCACAGATTGACATTTCATCTGTCAAGAGCTTTTGACAGATGAAATATCAGTGTTTGACAGCTCTTTGAAGCTGTTAAACACTGACAATCTGTACTCCAAGTTAATTCCTTCCTCTCAGGCTGATTTAGAGATCTCTCCAGAACAGAAAGCTGAATGCTGCAACTTTTGACAGCTCGCGGCCATTCTGCTTTCTGTGCCGGTGAGATGATGGACTCCCGAGACCTGAAGGAAGGAAGGCTGTAAAGGTAAGTAAAGGTAAGTAAAACTTCTTTAAACACTTTACACACACCAAACACACTTACCTCTGCACTCATGCACCCATCACTCACCTGAACACCGGACATCTGGAACCCTCCAAGCCCTTCAGCCCGATGGTCCGCTTCGCTAACTTGGCGTGGTTTGGAGCCATCAGGAATCCCACACTTCAGGAATAAAAATAGGGATTAGGCTAAAAACTGCCTGTTAACAGGCAGTTAATTGGCACTAATCCCCTTCCCACCTCGGGGAGGCGGCTCCCAGCACAGGTCGGGTATCCGCCTCATTTGAAACTGGCATGGAGGCAGTTTGGGGGCAGGGTGTGTTCATGCCCCCCAATTTCGAGATTTTAACCCCCCACACGCCTCCAATCCCGCCTCCACTGCCCAATGAAAATCCTGCCCTATGCCTCTGTTTATAAAGCCCAAGGCCTAGTATGGCTTTTTAACAGCCTTCTCAACATGTCCTGCCAACTTGAGAGACTTGTGTACGTGAACCCCCAGGTCTCTCTGTTCCTGCACCCCCTTTAAATTTGTACCATTTAGTTTATATTTTCATCATTCTTCCTACGAAAATGAGCCACTTCACACTTCTCTGCGTTAAATTTGATCTGCCATGTGTCTGCCCATTTCACCAGTCTGTCTATTTGTCCTCCTGAAGTCTGTTACTATCCTCCTTGCTGTTTACTGCATTTCCGAGTTTCATGTAATCTGCAGACTTTGAAATTATGCCCTGTGTATCCAAGACCAGGTCATTAATATATAACCAAAAAGAGCAGTGGTCCCAACACTGACCCCTGTATGATACCCTACTGCACACTTCCCTCCAGTCTGAAAAAGTGTTGAGATACCGCGGCAAACGTGGGAGTCGAGACCAGAGCTATTGAAAACACAACTGCTTTATTCCAACCACATGACAAACAGGAACTAGAAAAGCCCGCGCATCCACTTAAATACTTCCCAGACAGGAAGTGCTCCCGGCAGCCTGTCCCTGCGGGAAACAAGTTGCTGGAGGAAAGGGCCCCCGGCTGGGGGCTTCTGCTTAGACTGTCTGTGCCGCCGTGAGCGGATTATGTCCAGTGGTGGCGTGTCGCCACAGAGCTCCCCCCAGAATCCGCTTAGGAGGAGTGGACGAGTCGTGACGGTGGTCTAATGGTTCTGCCGCAACGGCTCTGAGTGGTCGCCGGTCTGGTTGGTTGGGTCGGGCGGTTCGCCGCCGGCTGTGCTGGCTTGCCGGGGGGACGGCCTCTAGTTGGAGGCTGGGCCACGGGGACCTGTTCCCCTGGTTCTGTGTGTGCTGGTTTGAGCCGGTCGATGGAGACTGTCTCGACCCTGTCGCCGAGTCGCAGCTTGAAGACCTTGTCCCCGGTTTGTAGTACCTCGTACGGACCGTCGTACGGGGGTCGCAGGGGCCCGCGGTGCGCGTCGTGTCGCACGAAGACGAAGCGCGCCTGCTGTAAATTTGGCGGGACGTGAGGTGCGAGTTCGCCATGCCGGTTGACCAGAAGTGGGGCGAACTGCTGAGCGGAAGAGAAAGAGAGTCGAGCCGCTGCTGTTCGGCCGACCAAGGCTTGGTAGGCTCCAGAAGGAATTCGCCTGGGACGCGCAGCGGTTGCCTGTAGACTAACTCCGCTGCCGAGGACTGGAGGTCTTCCTTGACCGCGGTGCGTAGGCCGAGTAGCACCCACGGTAGGCGGTCAGTCCAGGTACTGTCCTGCAGGCCGGCGCGGAGTGAGGCCTTGAGTGACCTGTGGAAGCGTTCACAAAGTCCGTTGGCCTGCGGGTGGTACGCCGTGGTGCGGTGGAGCGTCACCCCGAGGTTGCGTGCTGTGGCCGTCCAGAGTTCGGAGGTGAACTGGGCGCCTCTGTCAGAGGTTATGTCGGCCGGTACGCCGAACCTCGCAACCCAGGTGTTAACGAACGCCCTGGCGATGTCGGCTGTGGTGGTGGAGGTCAGCGGCACTGCCTCAGGCCAGCGTGTGTAGCGGTCGACCATCGTGAGGAGATAAGTTTGGCCTTGCGATGGCGGCAGGGGACCGACGATGTCGACGTGTACGTGGTCGAAGCGGCGGCTGGGTACCTCGAAGTCTCCCAGGGGTGCTTTGGTGTGCAGCTGTACCTTAGCCCGTTGGCAGGCGAGGCAGGAGGTGGCCCAAGTCCGAACATCTCTGCTGAGGCCGCGCCAGACGAAGCGCTTGGAGAGGAGTTTGACGGATGCGCGGGAACCCGGGTGAGAGAGCTCGTGGAGCGCGTCGAAGACGTGGCGGCGCCAGGTCTCAGGGACGACCGGCCTGGGTTGGCCGAGTGAGACGTCGCACGTGACTGCCGTGGCTTCGGGCCCGTGCGCGACCTTGGCTAGGCGTAGCCCTGGCAGGCTGGTAGCCGCCGAGAGGAGGTCTGGGTCCGTGAGCTGGGCCGCTGCTAGTTGTGCGTAGTCGACCGCGAGGTGATTCGCACAGACGGCGGGACGGGAAAAGCAGTCGGCGACCACGTTGTCTCTACCGGAGACGTGCTGAATGTCTGTAGTAAACTCGGAGACGGCCGCGAGCTGGCGTTGCTGCCTAGCGGACCAGGGTTCGGTGTGCTTCACCATCGCGTATGTGAGTGGCTTGTGGTCCACATACGCGGTGAAGGGGCGGCCTTCCAGGAGGAACCTGAAATGGCGGACCGACAGGTGGAGTGCGAGAAGCTCGCGGTCGAAAGTGGAGTATTTGACCTCCGGGGGGCGCAGTTGGCGGCTGTAGAAGGCAAGTGGCTGCCACGCGCCATTGACCCACTGCTCGAACACGGCCCCGACCACGTGGTCGGAGGCGTCGGTGGTGAGCGCAACCCGGGCATCGGCCCTCGGGTGCGCGAGCAGAGTGGCGTCGGCGAGTGCGTTTTTGGTGGCGTCGAAGGCGGCTGCCGTGTCAGTGGTCCAGACTACGTCCATCTTGCCGGATTTTCCTCGGAGGGAGTCGTATAGGGGCTTCATGAGGGCTGCGGCTCTGGGGATGAACCTGTTGTAGAAGTTCACCATCCCGAGGAACTCCTGGAGGCCCTTGATGGTTGTGGGGCGGGGGAATTGCTGGACGGCCTGCACCTTGTTGGGCAGGGGGACGGCCCCAGCAGGGGTGATGTGGTGACCGAGAAAATCGATCTCGGTTAGGCCGAATTGGCACTTCGCCGGGCTGAGGATGAGCCCGTGTTGGGCTAGGCGCCCGAACAGGATGCGAAGGTGTTCGAGGTGTTCCTGTTTGGAGGAGCTGGCCACGAGAATGTCGTCTAGATAGACGAATAGGAAGTTCAGGTCCCGGAGGATTGAGTCCATAAGGCGCTGGAAAGCCTGTGCTGCATTCTTGAGGCCGAAGGGCATCCTCAGGAACTCGAACAGGCCGAATGGGGTGATGACGGCCGTTTGGGGATGTCCGCGGGGTGTACGGGGACTTGGTGGTAACCGCGCACCAGGTCGACTTTGGAAAAGACGGTTCGTCCGGCCAGTCGGGCCGAGAAGTCCTGGATGTGTGGCACCGGGTATCGATCGGGGGTGGTGGCGTCGTTGAGGCGGCGGTAGTCCCCGCAAGGGCGCCAGCCTCCGCCGGGCTTGGGGGCGATGTGGAGGGGCGAGGCCCAAGGGCTGCTGGAGCGGCGGATGATGCCGAGTTGTTCCATGTTGGTGAACTCGGCCCGCGCGATTTCCAGCTTGGCCGGGTTGAGTCTGCGGGCGTGGGCAGAAACTGGGGGGCCGGTGGTGGGGATATAGTGTTCCACACCGTGCTTGGCGGCTTTGGCCGAAAAGGTCGGGTTAGTGAGGGCGGGAAACTCAGCTAGGAGTGCCGAGTAGTCGTCCGTGGCTCTGGCGAGGCAGTAGGTCATCAGGCCGGCCGAACGGGCCGGGGTAAAGGCGCCGGGGATGGGGGCCATAGTGTTGATGTCGACGAGGCGGTGCCTCGGAATGTCGACAAGGAGGCCGTGGGTGCGTAGGAAGTCGGCGCCGATGAGTGGGCAGAGGACCTTGGCTGTGAGGAACTCCCAGCGGTAGCGGCGGCCCGCGAGGTCGAGCGTGACCATGCGGGTGCCATATGTGCGGATTTCAGAGCCGTTGGCTGCAGCCAGTGTGATACCCCGTGTGCCGCGTTGGATCTCGAGGGCGGAGGCGATGCTGTGCTGGGCCCCTGTGTCGCACAGAAATCGGCGGTTGGTTCTGTCGTCAGTGACGTACAGTAGGGGCTCCTTCTGCCCCGCAGCCATCGCGGGGGCCGGTGCGGGGGGGGGGTTTGAAGGAACACGGTGGCGTGCAGCGTTGAGCCCTAGCGCCAAAACGGGTGTGGTAGTAGCAGTGACCCGGAGTGGTAGGGCGGTCGGGCCTAGCGGCCCGGGAAGACCGCGTGGTCGTTGCCGTGAGGTCGGGCGTGACGTCGCGAGCAGCCTGTGCAGAGAGCAGCCGGTCGGCCTTTTCGGCTATATCATTCAGGTCCGTGGAGTCAGACTCCACAATGAGCGGGCGGATGCTGGCGGGGAGCTGCCGAATGAAAAGTGTGCGAAAAAGGGCGCCGGGATTTTTGTCGTCTGAGAGGGACAGCATGTGGGAAAGCAGGTCTGATGGTGAAGCGTCACCAAGGCCGGGGAGGTCCAGGAGTTGGCAGTGGCGCTGGTAAGACGACGTTTGAAATTTTTTAAGTAGCGCAGCCTTCAGATGTTCGTACTTGCCCTCCGTTGGTGGATTCTGCAGCGCTGCCCAAACCTTGGGGACTGTAGCGTAGGTGAGCGAGGCGACGAGGTAGTCGTACTTCGTGGCGTCGACTGTAATGCCTTTCAGCTGGAATCTGGACTCAGCTTGAACGAACTAGGCTTCGGCGAGGTTCTCCCAAAAGTCTGGTAATTTAACCGTGACTGCGTTTGTATCCGCCATGCTAGCTTAGGATTCGTCCTGAGCGTCGGGGTCACCAGTGTTGAGATACCGCGGCAAACGTGGGAGTCGAGACCAGAGCTATTGAAAACACAACTGCTTTATTCCAACCACATGACAAACAGGAACTAGAAAAGCCCGCGCATCCACTTAAATACTTCCCAGACAGGAAGTGCTCCCGGCAGCCTGTCCCTGCGGGAAACAAGTTGCTGGAGGAAAGGGCCCCCGGCTGGGGGCTTCTGCTTAGACTGTCTGTGCCGCCGTGAGCGGATTATGTCCAGTGGTGGCGTGTCGCCACAAAAGAACCATTCACCACCAATGTTTCCTGTAAGCTGCGCTTTGTTCTGTGTGGCCTGTTATTTTAATGCGCGGTCCCTGTAAAATTCTGCGCATGTGTGGTATTTACAGCGTACGCGACTTTGCAGATGACTGCATGGCCACGTGCGCACGCAGCTTAGCTGGAACATTATTCACCACTACTCTCTGCTTTCTGGGATACGTCGGTTGACAGTCAGGAGCCCCAGCGGCACAGAAATAAAAAGCAATCACTGTAAATGTCATTCAGCGAGTTCACCGTCCTCAAGGACAGCACAGCTTTAAAACGCCGTTCGCTTGTTTGCTGCAGCTTCAAGTTCTGCTGAGTCCCAATGATTTAATACTGCAGGTAGTAAGCAAGTTAGCTCACTCTGCGGGGGCGTGTTTACAGCAACTACGTGTGAGGGAGGCAAGGCTTTTCCTTACAGAAAAAAGCATTTTCTGTCATCATCTTAAAAGTGTGTAATTCATGTTTCTTTACTTGCCCCTTTATCACCCCCTTTTGCCTTGCACCATCATCCCTTCTGTCAGCAGGAGTTCCTTAGGGTAGTGTCCTCGGCCCAACCATCTTCAGCTGCTTCATCAATGACCTTCCCTCCAACATAAGGTCAGAAGTGGGGATGTTCGCTGATGACTGCACAGTGTTCCGTGCCATTCGCAACTCCTCGGATAATGAAGCAGTCTGTACCTGCATGCAGCCAGACTGAGATAAAGAATAGATTTGCCTTCCAAAGTTAGGCTTTATTAACTTTAAAATCGGCAGCATATCTTTCTACATCCAGTCCCAACTAAAGCTAGAAAAGGACTGAATTTAAGGTAGCCACAACACATCATGTGATCATCAACTACCAATGAGATTACAACACATATCCCAAGGCAGTTAACAAACAACGAATCACAATACTTTTACTAATCAAGGAATAATCATCACATTCACCCCTCCTTTAAAATATACTCTAATAACTTTTACAATTTACAATTAATTATTTACAACTAAACTATGCACGAGAATAAAACTATTTACATAACACAATACTAAATGAACAACAAATAATAACATTACGCATAAGTATTAAGTATCTCTCAACTAAAACAATATACTATAATATTTCAACAATTTTTAAAACATTACTATCAATTTAAAAAGTCCATTTTCAATCGGTCGACCGGATATCTTGTTCGTGTCGACCTTCTTAACCTTGGTGAAATTCCTTGCCCTCCCACGCCAGAAGGCACAGAAGTATCTTCAACAGGAAGGCTATCCATATCCCGATTCTCAACGGTTTCCGGATTAGAAATCCCATCAGAAGATGCACTGGGACGGTCATAAACATCTATCAAAGGCTGACTAATAGAAGTATGATTATCTGCAATCGGATTGGAAATATTCGTAGTATCTGTAACAGCATCCACATTATCCGAATCATGACCATTATTAATATCCTCAGAAGAGGGCTGGCCCCCACAAGGAGCCAAGTCTTTAATTGAAACAGTACTTTCTTTCCCATCTTGGAATCGAATATGAGCATATTGGGAATTTGCCTCCAACAGCTCCACCAAGGGGTCATATTTTGACAATCTAACATGGCGTCGAAGCAACACAGGTCCCTGCATAGTAAGCCATGAAGGTACCGAATATCCCGTAGTAGATCTCCGTGGATAGTTAAAGAGCCTTTCATGGGGGGTCACATTAGTAGCCGTTGAAAGCAATGATCTAATGGAATGCAGGGCATCAGGCAGTACCATTTCCCACTGTGTATTCTTAAGGTTCCGGGATGTCAACGCCAACATAACTGCCTTCCAGATCACCCCATTGTATCGTTCGCACTGTCCATTACCCTGGGGATTATACGGGGTAGTTCGACTAGTAGAAATTCCCCGACTTTGAAGGTATTCCTTCAACTGGGAAGACATAAAAGAACTTCCCTGATCCGAATGGATATACGCAGGCATCCCAAAGATGACAAAAAGTTGAGTCAAACATTTAATAACTGTAGCAGCTGATACATCTGCGCAAGGAAAAGCAAAAGGGAACCTTGAAAACTCATCCACAACAGTAAATATATATCGGTTTTGAGTAGTTGAAGGAAGAGGTCCCTTAAAATCAACACTCAAACGTTCAAAAGGAGAAGTAGCCTTTATAAGATGAGCTCGTTGAGGCTTAAAGAAATTCGGTTTACACCGAGCACAGATAGAACATGATGAAGTCATCCGCTTGACGTCTTCAACTGAAAAAGGCAAGTTCTTACTGCGTACAAAGTGTATCATCCTCGTAACCCCAGGATGACATAAGGCATTGTGAAGATTAATAAGCGTATCTCCGTGAATCACCGAACAATAAGCCCTCGACAGTGCATCAGCAGCAACATTATCCTTCCCCGGACGATAAACTATGTCAAAATGGTAACATGCCAACTCAATCCTCCATCTCATTATTTTATCATTTTTAATCTTTCCAAAATGTTTAACATCAAACATAAAGGACACAGATTTTTGGTCAGTTACCAACGTGAAATGTCGCCCCGATAAATAATGTCTCCATTTACGCAATGCTTCTACTATTGCGTATGCCTCTTTTTCTATTGAGGAATGTCTTTTTTCACTATTATTCAAAGTACGTGAGAAAAAGGCCACAGGTCTTCCATTTTGGTTCAAAGTAGCCCCAATTGCAAAATCCGAAGCATCTGTCTCAATCACAAAGGGAACCTGCTCATCAATGGAATGCACAACTGCTCCTAAAATATCCTTTTTAAAATTCTCAAAACATGTCCTGGCCTCCCATGATAGAGGATATGTCGTAACCCGAATAAGAGGCCGGATCTTCCGTGGAAAATTTGCAATCCAATTAGAATAATAAGAAAACAGTCCAACAACTCGTTGCAAAGCCTTAGAATTAGTAGGACAAGGTAAATCGATCAATGGTCGCAGACGTTCTGGATCTGGTTTAATCTTATTTCCCGAAATAATATACCCCAATAGATTTACCTCAGTAGTCGAAAATACACATTTCTCTTTGTTAAAAGTTAAACCAACTTTTTCTGCAGCTTGAAGGAATCTTTTTAAATTAGAATCATGCTCCACCCTTGATTTGCCACACACTGTGATGTCATCTAAGTATGAAAAGGTGTCAGAGAGGGAGTTATCACTTATAAAAGCATCCATTGCCCGTTGAAAACAAGCAACACCATTAGTAACACCAAATGGTATTCGGCAAAACTGATACAGCTTTCCACCAACCTCAAAGGCCGTATATGGTTGATCCTTCTTAACAATAGGAATCTGATGATAAGCACTCTTTAGGTCAATAGTGCTAAAAACTTTATACTGAGATACTTTATTGATAAGCTCATCAATCTTAGGCAAAGGGTACGCATCTAATTGAGTATACCTATTAATAGTTTGGGAATAGTCTATCACCATTCGTTTCTTGTGTCTCTCGTTAGTCGTGACAACTACCTGTGCTCGCCAAGGCGAACAACTAGGTTCAATGATTCCTTCCAATAAGAGACGTTGAACTTCAGAATTAATAAATTCTCTATCCTGACTACTATATCTTCTTGACTTGGTAGCAATTGGCTTACAATCCGACATCAAATTGGAAAAAAGTGATAATGGAGGAATAGATAAAGAGGTTAATCCACAAATAGATAAAGGTGGCTTAGTCCCTCCAAATGAAAGACTAAGAGACTCGTGTAACTGAAGCACATCATGTCCAATCAAAATATCCGCACAGAGATTAGGCAAAACAGATAGGCGTATATCAGTATACGTATTACCTAGAAGAACCATTTTCACAAAGCAACAACCAGCTATTTGTGAAGTAAGGGTCGTCTGAGCCATACACACCTGATACGTAACAGGCGAAATTTTCAAATGCTTCTCCTTCGCAAACTGAAGACTTATAAAACTCTCAGTACTGCCCGTATCTATAAGGGCCTTCACTTCCAACCCATTAACTTGAGCCGTAACTATAGCTTTGTTTAGGCCATGAGTAAATGCAGCAGAAATTGATGCAATAAACGCCCTATCTAAAGGCTGAATTGTCACAGAAGAGGTAGTGGAGGAAGACCCTCCCACACCAGGAGAAGGGAAGGTAATTGAACCTGATGATTTGCACACACGTGCATAATGACCTCTCTTGCCGCATTTACTACACACAGCCTCCCGAGCAGGACACTTCCGACGAGGGTGCCAGATATTCCCACAAAAATAACACTTCTGAATCCTAGAGGCAACGGCCGCCGAAGTAGAAACTGTTTCAAAATCTAGTAAACCACTCCCATTAAGTCCACATAATTCCTTTTCATCCGAAACTGCCGAAACCATAGTCGCAGGCCGATTAAAAAGAGCATAAGAATCCGAACTTCTCTGAGCCATATCCAATGTAGAAGCTTGCTCAAAAGCACTTTTAAGATCCAGAGTCTTATTTTCTAACAACCGCTGACGAATTGATCTAGACAGTAATCCATTAATAAAAGCATCCCGTACCAATTCGTCCTTATATTCTTCAGCCGTCACAGCCTTATAATTACAGTCAACACTAAGGCACCGAAGTGCTTGTAAATAAGTATCCAAAGATTCTCCCACCTGCTGCCTACGGGCAGATAGAAGATGATGTGCAAATACCTCATTCTTTGGTTTAACAAAAATCTTTTCCAATGTAGAAGTAGCCTCTTCATAAGTTTTACAGTGCAAAATATATTTATATACATCCGGGTCAATGTAGTTGATCAGCATATTCAGCTTATTTAGAGCCTCTTGATCCAACACGCCCAAAAAGTTTTTAAATGTACAATACCAATGTTTCCATTTATCATCCACTCCAGCAGAATTGGGGTCAGCCTTGAATCGTTCTGGTTGAAGATATCGCTCCATTCTAACATAAAGTTAATAAATTGAGATAAAGAATAGATTTGCCTTCCAAAGTTAGGCTTTATTAACTTTAAAATCGGCAGCATATCTTTCTACATCCAGTCCCAACTAAAGCTAGAAAAGGACTGAATTTAAGGTAGCCACAACACATCATGTGATCATCAACTACCAATGAGATTACAACACATATCCCAAGGCAGTTAACAAACAACGAATCACAATACTTTTACTAATCAAGGAATAATCACCACACAGACCTGACCGCGTCTTCTGGACGACGGACGGCGTGCGGTGCCACGCCTGTAGGGAGGTGGGGCACGTGCGGAAAAACTGCCCCGCCTCCAAGGCCGCCAAGTCATCTGGCGTGGCCAAGGCTGGCGCCGCCGCCGCTCCTCCTTCCGGGTCTAGCCGCGCCCCCGCTCAATCGAGCGCTACCGGGGCGCGGTCGTCGTCGGAGGCCAACGACATCCAGGCCTCCGGCGGGGGGGAGGAGGGAGGTCCGGTCAGAAAGAAGGCACGGGACAAGACCAGAAACCGTAGGGTGGGTCCCCCCGCGGAGGGCGTCCCCCTGAATTTGGAGGCCCTGACGCCCGAGCGCGTAATCGCGATAATCGCGGAGTGCGGAGGTGGGGGGGACCTCGTGCCCGAGCCTGTGGCTGCGACCGCCGAGGCGGTCACGCCAGAACCTGCGGCCGGGCTCGGGCCCGGGGGACCCAAAGAACTCGCTCCACCAGAGGGAGCAAGGGAGGCCCCTGAAGAAATGGAGGCCTCCCTTTACCCCTCCGCGCTCAAAAGAAGGCGCGACTCCCTGGACGAGGAGGAGGACCGGGAGGTGGAAGGTCCCTCCGGTCGGGGGGAGTCGTCGCCCGCCGCGGGCGCTGCGCCCCACCCCACCGCTAACACCATCGGCGAACGGCAGGGGTCGCCTGTCCCTGGGGAGGCTGAGGCAGAAGCGTCTGCCCAGCTCATGCCTCCCGGGGATGGGGACGAGACCCTGCCCGTGGGGGGGGTCGTGGAACAACCCGCGGCGGTTATAGAGCCATTGCTGGTGGCATTGCCCCTCGACGGGTCGGGCGGCCAGGGGACCGGGTCGGGCGAGTCGTCTGAGGACGAGCTCGCCCAGAACGACCCGGATTTTTCCCAGGTGCTGCTCGACCTCGTCGAGGTATGTAAAAATTTCACCCCGTCTGCTGGGTCGGAGGCCGGTGGTGTCGCAGAGGAGGGCCCTCGGTCTGTGTCTCCGGCGCCGGGCGACTTGGAGGAGGCCCGGTTTTCGTATTCTCCGGTCTCTCCGGCCTCTCCGGTCGTTCCGGCGCCTGGGGCGGAGGGGGTCTCCGAACCGCCGCCGTCTTCTGGCCCGGCCCCCCTAGAGGAGCCCAGGGAGAAATCCTCCGCTACCGATCCTGGGGGTGGGATCCGGGCGGAGGCGGGGCCGGCCGACACGGCCGAGCCGCCCGATGCGCACTGCGTGGCGGATGGTTTGGCCGACGGTGGCGACCCCCCGGAGGAGGACGGGGACTCGGTGGTAGGGGCGGAGGAGGATCTAGATGCCGTCGCCGAGGAGGCGATGGATGACCTCGCGCCCCTCGCCGGGACCCCCCTCGATCTCATTCCCGTCAGGGACCTCCGGGACTTTGTGGCCACGTGCCAGGGTCGCCGCACCACCCGGCGGGCCCTCGACAGATGGTCGGAGCTGGCGCTGCTCATCGGGTCGGCCCGCGTCGCCTACAGGACTATGGGCGAGGACGCGGGCGCGGACCCGCTCGAGCTGCGTCGGTTCCGGCTGTTTCTCACTGGGCTGCTGAGGAGGTGGCGGTCGACTAGCGGCCGCCCTTCCTTACCCCGTTAGTCATAAGTAGGGGTTGGTTGTGCTTCTGAAATGAAGATAACCATAGCCAGCCTCAACGTCAACGGCAGCAGGGAAGCTAGCCGCAGGTTTAATAACTTTTCGGTCCTTCGGGACGGGAATTATGCGGTGTGCTTCCTGCAAGAAACCCACACCGTTCCGGGAGACGAGGCCACGTGGCTCCTGGAGTGGCAAGGAGGGGTCAACATGAGTCACCTCTCCAGTGTTTCCAGTGGGGTGGCTATCTTGTTGGCCCCGCATTTTCAGCCGGAGATCTTGGGGGTCAAGGAGCTCGTGCCGGGCCGCTTGCTCCAGGTCACTGTTCGCCTGGGGGGCGTGCCGTTCCATCTAGTGAACGTGTACGCCCCTCAGGCTGGTGCGCAGCAAGCGCGCTTCTTTGAAGAAGTGTCCACTCTTTTGGGCTCCATCGACGCGGGCGAGTGCGTCATCCTCGGGGGGGATTTTAATTGTACCCTCGAGGCGAGGGACCGCACGGGTGCCCAGCCGTGCCCGGCGTCGATGGGGAAGTTGAGGGACCTGGTCGGGTCCCTCGACTTGGTGGACGTCTGGCGTAATCTCCATCCCGACTCCAGCGCCTTCACTTTTGTGAGGTCTGGGGGAGGAGCGTCCAGGATCGACCGCCTCTACATTTCCCGGGCATACGTCTCCTGTGTTCCGACGGCTTCCGTGCGGCCGGTGCCGTGCACGGACCACCACCTGGTGTGGGCGGAGCTCGTGCCGCTGCGCGCCGGGGGGGGGTCCGCGTACTGGCACTTTAACAACCTGCTGCTGGAGGACGCGCGGTTCCGGGATTCGTTCGGTCGGTTCTGGGCCGGCTGGAGAAGGAAGCAGGGGGGCTTCCCCTCCTTGAGGCTATGGTGGGATATGGGCAAGGCTCACATCCGTCTCTTCTGTCAGGAGTACGCGAAGGGGTCGACCAAGAGGCGGGAGGCCCGGGTCGGGCAGTTGGAGAAGGAGGTGCTCGACCTGGAGTCCCGTCTCGGTCAAGTCACCGAGGACCCGGCCCTGCGGCTGGCGTACGAAGAGAAGAAGGGCGCGCTGAAGGACCTGCAGCTCGTCGGGTCCCGAGGCGCGTACGTGAGGTCGCAGATCCAGTTCCTGCGGGACCTGGACCACGGCTCCCCCTTCTTCTACTCGCTGGAAAAAAGACGGGGGGTCCGTAAGCAGCTTTTGGAGCTGCTGGCCGACGACGGATCTCCGGTCTCGGATCCGGAGGGAATCCGCGCGGAGACCCGCGCCTATTACGGGGCTCTGTTCTCTCCGGATCCGTCCAGCGAGGAAGCGCGCAGAGTTTTGTGGGAGGACCTGCCGAAGGTCGGCCTGGAGGGCACCGAAAAATTGGACGCTCCTCTGAGTTTGGAGGAGCTGTCCGGCGCCCTCCGCCAGCTCTCTAGGGGGAAGTCCCCGGGGCTGGACGGGCTGACCGTGGAGTTCCACAGGGCGTCCTGGGGCGTCCTGGGGGGCGACTACGTGCGGGTCCTGGGGGAATGTTTGGCGACCGGGGAGATGCCCCTCTCGTGGCGCAGGGCGGTGATCGTCCTGCTGCCTAAGAGGGGTGATCTCCGCCTCCTTAAGAACTGGCGCCCGGTCTCCCTCCTCAGCACGGATTACAAAATTTTTGCCAGGGCCATGTCCATTCGCCTTGGCACCGTGCTGGCCCACATGATCCATCCCGACCAGTCCTACACGGTCCCGGGCCGGACCATTCACGATAACATCCATCTGGTCCGGGACCTGGTCCACCATTCCCAGAGGGCTGGTCTGTCGGTCGCCTTCCTTTCCCTGGATCAGGAGAAGGCGTTCGACAGGGTGGATCACGAGTATCTTTTCGGGACTCTGCGCGCATTCGGGTTCGGGACGCATTTCGTTGCCCGGATCCGACTTCTGTACGCTGCCGCGGAGTGTCTGATTAGAGTTAACGGGTCCTTGACGGCGCCCCTTCGCTTCGGGAGGGGGGTGCGTCAGGGATGCCCCATGTCCGGCCAGTTATATGCCATTTGCGTGGAGCCTTTCCTGCGCCTCTTGCGGAAGAGGTTGGCGGGATTGGCTCTGCAAGGGCCGGGCGTGGAGGTGGTCCTCTCGGCTTACGCCGATGACGTGCTCCTCATGGTCACGGATCCCGTTGACTTGCGGAGGATGCGGGAATGCCAGCAGATTTACTCGGACGCATCCTCCGCCAGGATCAACTGGGGGAAATGTTCTGGACTCCTGGTGGGTCAGTGGCAGGTGGACTCTCTGCCGGAGGAGTTCAGGCCCTTTGCCTGGAGTACGACGCACCTCCTCTACTTGGGAGTCTACCTCAGCCCGGCCGAGGACGCCTGGCCGGCGAACTGGCACGAGCTGGAGGCCAAAGTGACCGCTCGCTTAGGACGCTGGACAGGATTGCTCCGAGTGTTGTCCTACAGGGGTCGGGCGTTGGTCATAAACCAACTGGTGGCCGCCATGTTGTGGTACCGGTTGGTTACTCTGATCCCCCCCCCTGCGTTTGTCGCCAAGATACAGAAGAAGCTCGTCGACTTCTTCTGGAACAACAGGATACACTGGGTCGCTGCCGCGGTTCTGAGTCTCCCGCTTAGGGAGGGCGGTCAGGCGCTGGTGTGCCTTCGCACCCAGGCTGCGACTTTCCGTCTTCAGACGCTGCAGAGATACCTGTACGTCGAGAATCCTCCCAGATGGTGTGCGCTGGCGACGTATTTCTTCCGCCAGCTGCACGGCCTCAATTACGACATGCAGCTCCTGTTTCTGGAAGTGGGCAGCAGGCGTGCCAGCCTGCAGGAGCTGCCTGTCTTTTACCAGGAACTGCTATGGGTTTGGAACTCCGTCGCCTCCAGGCGGAGCTCTCCCCCGTCAGGAATGGCGGCTGTCCTTCGAGAGCCGCTGTTCAGGAATCCGCACCTCCGCGTCCGTGAGTTCAGGCGGCTGGCGGAGCGGAGGGCTGTGCCTGGCAGGGTGACTAGAGTCGGGGACCTAGTCGATGGCGGAGGAGCGGGCTGGATGGCGCCGGAGGAGTTGGCGCGGCGTATGTCGTGGGGCAACGTCCGGCTCGCGGTCGATGCCATCGAGGCGGTGAAGGCGAGGTTGCGACCCGGCGCCACGAGGTGTATCGAGGCGGCTCAAGCGCGTGGGGCGATCCCGCCCGAGCTTACTCCCGTTCGGACGGAATTCCTTATCGGCGCCCTGCCCCAAAGCTCCCCTAGGGGTTTGGTGCCTCACAACTTGAGCCGTCTCGAGGAGATGCCCTCCGTGCCTTTCCATTCTGCGCGGAGGGGTTTCCTGTACGGGCTGCTCTTGCACACCTTCCACTTTGCCATCTTCGCCTGCCGTCCGGACACGCCGTGGCGTGCCGTTTTACCTTCCGGCGGAGGCGGAGGTCCCCAATGGGGGGCTCTCTATGCAGGAGTCTTCCCTTGTTCTATTGGGGACTTGGCCTGGAGGGTGTTGCACAGAGCAGTCCCGTGCAATAGGTTTTTAAGTAGGTTCACGGACTCCCGGGCCGCCTGCTTGTTCTGCGGTCTGGAGGAGTCCGTGTTCCATGTTTATGTCGAGTGTGGGAGGTTGCAGCCCCTCTTTCACTATTTGAAGGGGCTGCTCCTCAAATTTTGGTTGCACTTCAGTCCCACGCTCTTGATCTACGGTCACCCGGTGCGGAGGGGAGCGGGCAGGTCGGAGGACCTCCTCGTGGGCCTGCTCCTGGGCCTGGCCAAGAAAGCCATTAATTGGTCCAGGCAGCGGGCGGCCGAGGGGGTCGTCCGGCCGGATTGCCTCCCTCTCTTCCGCGGCCATGTTCGCGGCCGGGTGGCCCTGGAGATGGAGCACGCGGTGTCCGCCGGCGAGCTCGAGCTCTTTCGTGACCGGTGGGCGCCACGGGGACTGGAGTGCATAATCGATTTAAGGGGTCAAATTTTAATTTGATTTATCGGGTTTATTTAAAGGGTTTATTTGTTTAAGGGTTTTTATTTTTTTTAATTTTTTTTGGGTCTAAAAAAAAAAAGGACACAGACCTGGACAACATTCAGGCTTGGGCTGCTAAGTGGCAGGTAACATTCGCGCCACAGAAGTGCCAGGCAATGACCATCTCCAACAAAAGAAAGTCTAACCACCTCCCCTTGACATTCAATAGCATTACCATCGCCGAATCCCCCACCATCAACATCCTGGGGGTCACCATTGACCAGAAACTTAACTGGTCCAGCCACATAAATACAGTGGCTACAAGAGCAGGTCAGAGTCTGGGTATTCTGTGGTGAGTGTCTCACCTCCTGACTCCCCAAAGCCTTTCCACCATCTACAAGGCACAAGTCAGGAGTGTGATGGAATACTTTCCACTTGTCTGGATGAGTGCAGCTCCAACAACACTCAAGAAGCTCAACACCATCCAGGACAAAGCAGCCCACTTGATTGGCACCCCATCCACCACCTTAAACATTCACTCCCTCCACCACCGGTGTACTGTGGCTGCAGTGTGTACCATCTACAACATGCGCTGCAGCAACTCACCAAGGCTTCTTCGGCAGCTTCTCCCGAACCCGCAACCTCTACCACCTAGAAGGACAAGGGCAGCAGGTGCATGGGAACAACATCACCTCCAAGTTCCCCTCCAAGTCACATCTTGACTTGTAAATATATCGCCGATCCTTCATCGTCTCTGGGTTAAAATCCTGGAACTCCCTCCCTAACAGCTGCTGCACGTAGCACGGCGATATTCAATGGGAGCGCCCCAAGAGGGAGGTGGAGCCCTTCCAGTAGCACCCCGCCTCCTGCTTGGGCCGCTACCATTAAATTTTGGGCGCGGGGGCGCTAACTTTTTCGGCGCGCGAGCCAATTTTTCCCCCTTAGTTCTTGATTCTCCCACCAGTGGAAATAGCTTCTCTGTGAGTACCCTATCGAATCCTTTTAACATATTTATCTCCCTCTCTCCCAACTTCATATTACCTGAGAATTTGACTGAATTGCATTTTGTTTCTGAATCCAGGTCATTTCCGTAGATTACGATGGAGGCAAGAGGAGGACGAGGAACAGCTTATCAGATGCTGTATCAATGCAGCTCCTTCAAGGGCAAAGAGTTTGCCTTCATCACTCAACTCTCTGACACTAGGGGCAGGATTTTCATTGGGCCGTGGAGGTGGGATTGGAGGCGTGTGGGGAGTTAAAATCTCGAAATCGGGGGGCACGAACCCATCCTGCTCCCAACCCGCCTCCATGCCAGTTTCAAAGGAGGCGAGTACCCGACCCGCACTGGGACCCGCCTCCCCGAGGCGGGAAGGGGATTAGTGCCAATTAACTGCCTGTTAACAGGTAGTTAACAGGCAGTTTTTAGCCTAATCCCTATTTTTAATGTTGAAGTGTGGGATTCCCGATGGCTCCAAACCACGCCAAGTTAGAGGAGGCGGACCGTCGGGATGAAGGGCTTGGAGGGGTCGAGATGTCCGGTGTTCAGGTGAGTGATGGGTGCATGAGTGCAAAGGTAAGTGTGTTTGGTGTGTGTAAAGTGTTTAAAGAAGTTCTACTAACCTTTACTTACCTTTACAGCCTTCCTTCCTTCAGGTCTTGGGAGTCCCTCATCTCACCAGCACAGAAAGCAGAATGGCTGCGAGCTGTCAAAAATTGCAGCATTCAGCTTTCTGTTCCGGGGAGATCTCTAAAACAGCTTGAGAGGAAGGAATTAACTTAAGAGTACAGATTGTCAGTGTTTGACAGCTTCAAACAGTTGTGAAACGTTAATATTTCATCTGTCAAAAGGTCTTGACAGATGAAATATCAATCTGTGACGTCACCTGTTGCTGGGTGGCCCTTAATTGGCCTGCTGAGCCCGCTGGGTGGGCTCAACAAGGTCAATCAAGGGAAAATTGCGTGGGTTGGCCACAACTTGATGGAGGCGGGCCTACAACCCCGAAAGTTGAAGTCCCGCCTCCATCATGCCTCCAGTATCAAAATCCAGCCCATTGTATCTGACTAAAAGATGCTGTTGTTGACGCCACAGAGGTTGGGCAAATTACATTGAGAAGCGATGTGGTCAACGACAACAACAACTTGCATTTATGTAGCGCCTTTAACGTAGTAAAAATGTCCCAAGACGCTTCACAGGAGCGTTACCAGACAAAAATTTGACCCTCAGCCACATAAGGAGCTATTAGGGCAGGTGACCAAATGCTTGGTCAAAGAGGTATGTTTTACAAAGCGTCTGAAAGGACGAGAGAGAGGTAGAGAGGCGGAGAGGTTTAGGGAGGGAATTCCAGAGTTTAGGGCCTCGGCAGCTGGAGCCACAGCCAGCAACAGTGGGGCGAAGGAACTGCGGGGGGGCCAAAATTGGAGAACGGCGGGAGGCCAAAATTGGGGAAACGCAGGGATCTTGGAGGGTCGAGGGAGAAAAATGAGTCTGTAGTACCGCCACTCCAGGGAGGGGCCCTCAAGGCTAGTTTGACGTTGCACTCTCTGCTGGTTTCAATGGATCTGCTGCTGGACGATCCCCATAATTGGGGAACACCAGAGTGGTCTAACAGGGAGGGAGACCTTACTGGAGGGTCTTTATGTCAGCAGAAAAAAAAATCTCTTTCAAAAAACAACAATTTCATTCCAAACACATGGGACAACAGTAGGGTGAGTGGGACTAATTGGACCGCTCTTAGAAAAGCCGGCACAGGCAAGATGGGCCGAATGGCCTCCTGCAGCGCTGTATGATTCTATGAAAACATTTACATGGCAGAGCTTGGGGCCTGAGCCCTGAACATGTGATTCACAAAACAATCCTTTTCTCCGCTGTTAGTCTTCCCTCAAGCTTGGGAATCAGTACGGAGTGGCACATGTCCAATCAGCTGATCCCATTAAGAACACATCCTCGATCAGGTGATTCACACATGCAGATTGGGTCGATTGGGCTTATAACTCGCTGGAGTTTAGAAGAATGAGAGGGGATCTCATTGAAACTTATAAAATTATAACAGGACTAGACGAACTAGATGCAGGAAGGATGTTCCCGATGGCAGGGAGTCCAGAACCAGGGGTCACAGTCTAAAGATAAGGAGTAAGCCATTTAGGACAGAGATGAGGAGGAATTTCTTCACCCAGAGAGTGGTGAACCTGTGGAATTCTCTACCACAGAAGGCAGTTGAGGCCAATTCATTAAATATATTCAAGAAGGAGTTAGATATATTTCTTAAGGCTAAAGGGATCAAGGGATATGGGGAGAAGGTATGGACAGGGTACTGAGTTTGGATGATCAGCCATGATCTCATTGAATAGCGGTGCAGGCTCGAGGGGCCGAATGGCCTACTCCTGCTCCTATCTTCTGTGTTTCTATGTTTCTATGTACATTCAATCTGCCTTGCCTGTGCTGTCAGGCTCAGTCTCAGTTCAAGGGTTCAGTTGGCCAGCACCTTAGAATGGCTGTGTCGCTGTGCAATTGCGGCATTAATTCGGTATTTTAAGACATTTTTACTGTGCAAGACTCAACAACTTAACAAAATAAAGGTTAAAAGTTGACGTCACGACAGTATCAGATCACTTCAAGTCAGCAGCAGAAGTCAGCGGCTACTCCGATTAACTCTTTCCTTCCCTCTGTCGGCTCAGTTATGTATTTTATTATTCAATTACCCACAACAACAATCTGCTTTTCCCACAGGATATTCAGGAGGGAATTATTTTTCCGAGTCACCACTCTCTTGCCGCTGGATCAGATTCCTCAGTGCTCGCCTCCCCCGTCCCGCTCAGCACTTCTCACTAGACCCTGTTTTCCACTCGCTGCCGCCTTCACAACATCTAGGCCGACACTTCCAGTGCAGTACTGAGGGAGTGCTGCGCTGTCGGAGGTGCCGTGTTTCAGGTGAGGCTTTAAATCGAGGCTCTCGTCATCCATGTGGTGTGCAGGGCATAGTCCTGGGAAATTGGTCATTTTTGCCCTCTTTTTCCGTCCTGAAACGTTGCAACGATGACCAATTTCTACCCCTCAACATCTGAGATCACGTATGAAGAATGAGAAAGGAACCAGAGGGATTCCAGTGCCTTTGAAACCCAGCCCGAGTGTGAATCAGCACCTTCAGGAGAAGAGGGGGAGAGCATTGGAACCAAAAATGTAGAAAACAGGGTGATGCATGTGCTGGTGTGTGAGAACAAATGACAAAAATGCAAAAGGTGTCGTATTTCCTATTTCTCAAAGTGTCAGCAGTGGTTAAGTTGATATCACTCTTGCTTGTGAGTCATAGAATTATGGAAATTTACAACACAGAAGGAAGCCATTCGGCCCATCTTGTCCGTGCCAGTCGACAAAGAGCTATCCACCCTAATCCCACTTTTCAGCTCTTGGTCCGTAGCCTTGTAGGTTACGGCACTTCAAGTGCATATCCAAGTACTTTTTAAATGTGATGAGGGTTTCTGCCTCTACCACCCTTTCAGGCAGTGAGTTCCAGACCCCCACCACTCTCTGGGTGAAATAATGTCTCCTCAAATCCCCTCTAAACCTCCGACCAATTAATTTAAATCTGTGCCCCTTGGTTATTGACCCCTCTGCTAAGGGAAATAGGTCATTCCTATCCACTCTATCTAGGCCACACATAATTTTATACACCTCAATTAGGTCTCCACTCAGCCTCCTCTGTTCCAAAGAAAACAACCCCAGCCTATCCAATCTTTCCACATAGCTAAAATTCCCCAGCCCAGGCAACATCCTCGTAAATCTCCTCTGCACCCCCTCTAGTGCAATCACATCCTTCCTGTAATGTGGTGACCAGAACTGCACGCAGTATTCTAGCTGCAGCCTAACTAGTGTTTTATACACTAGGAAACGCAGAGGAAACGCTTCAAGGACACCCTCAAAGCCTCCTTGAAAAAGTGTAACATCCCCACCGACACCTGGGAATCCCTGGCCCAAGACCACACAAAGTGGAGGAGAAGCATCCGGGAAGGCGCCGAACACCTCGAGTCTCTTCGCCGGGAGCAAGCGGAAGCCAAGCGCAGGCAGCGCAAGGAGCGCACGTCAACCCAAGCACCCCACCCACCTGCCCCTTCAACCACTGTCTGCCCCACCTGTGACAGAGACTGTAGGTCCCGCATTGGACTCATCAGTCACCTGCGAGCTCATTTTTAATGTGGAAGCAAGTCATCCTCGGTTCCGAGGGACTGCCTAAGAAGAAGAAGAGGGTTTATACAGTTCAAGCATAACCTCCCTGCTCTTATATTCTATGCCTCGGCTAATAAAGGCAAGTATCCCGTATGCCTTCTTAACCACCTTATCTACCTGTCCTGCTACCTTCAGGGATCTGTGGACATGCACTCCAAGGTCCCTCTGATCCTCTGCACTTCTCAGTCCTACCATTTATTGTGTATTCCTTTGCCTTGTTAGCCCTCCCCAAATGCATTACCTCACACTTCTCCGGATTGAATTCCATTTGCCACTGTTCTGCCCACCTGACCAGTCCATTGATATCTTCCTGCAGTCTACAGCTTTCTTCTTCATTATCAACCACACGGCCAATTTTTGTATCATCTGCAAACTTCTTAATCATACTTCCTACATTCAAGTCCAAATCATTGATATATACCACAAAAAACAAAGGACCCAGTACTGAGACCTGCGGAACCCCACTGGAAACAGCCTTCCAGTCACAAACACACCCTTCGACCATTACCCTTTGTTTCCTGCCTCTGAGCCAATTTCGGATCCAACTTGCCACTTTGCCTTGGATCCCATGGGCTTTTACTTTCGTGACCAGTCTGCCATGTGGGACCTTATCAAAAGCCTTGCTAAAATCCATATAGACTACATCAAATGCACTACCCTCAACGACCCTCCTTGTTATCTCCTCAAAAAATTCAATCAAGTTAGTCAGATGCAACCTTCCCTTAACAAATCCATGCTGACTGTTCCTGATTAATCCGTGTCTTTCTAAATGAAGATTTATCCTGTCCCTCAGAATTTTTCCAATAATTTTCCCACCACCGAGGATAGGCTGACGCTGGCCTCTAATTAAACGTCTATTCCTTTCTCCCTTTTTAAACAATAGTACCACATTAGCAGTCTTCTAGTCCTCCGGCACCACACCTGTAGCCAGAGAGGATTGGAAAATGATGGTCAGGGCCTCTGCTATTTCCTCTCTTACTTCTCTTAACAGTCTGGGATACATTTCATCCTGGCCTGGGGATTTATTCACTTTCAAAGATGCTAAACCTCTTAATACTTCCTCTTTCACTATGCTTATTTCATCTAATATTTCACACTCCTCCTCCCTGATTGCAATTTCTGCATCGACCCTCTCTTTTGTGAAAATAGACGCAAAGTATTCATTAAGAACCATACCCATGTCTTCCGCCTCCACACACAGGTTACCTTTATGGTCCCTAATAGGCCCTACTTTTACTTTAGTTATCCTCTTGCTCTTGATGTATTTATAAAACATCTTTGGGTTTTCCTTGATTTTACTTGACAATATTTTTTCAGGCCCTCTCTTTGCTTTCCTAATTTCCTTTTTAATTTCACCCCTGCACTTTCTAAACTCCTCTGGGGTTTCTGCAGTATTGAGCCCTCGGTATCTGTCATAAGTTTCCCTTTTTTCTTTATCCTTCCCTGTATGCCCCTTGACATCCAGAGAGCTCTAGATTTGTTAGTCCCACCCTTTTTCTTTAAGGGAACATACTTGCTTTGAACCCTCACTATCTCCTCCTTGAATGCCTCCCACTGCTCTGACACTGATTTACCTTCAAGTTTCTGTCTCCAGTCCACTTTGGCTAAATCACATCTCAGCTTAGTAAAAGTAGTTTTACCCCAATTGAGAACTTTTATTCCTGGTCTATCCTTGTCCTTTTCCATAACTATGCTCACTACCACCAATATGCTCTCCCACTGATACCTTTTCCACCTGCCCAGCTTCATTCCCTAAAACTAGGTCCAGAACTGCCCCCTCTCTTGTTGGGCTTGCTACGTACTGGCTAAAAAAGTTCTCCTGAATGCATTTTAAGAATTCTGCTCCCTCTAAACCTTTCACACTAATTTTATCCCAGTTAATATTAGGGAAGTTGAAATCCCCTACTATTACTGCCCTATTTTTGCACGTCTCAGAAATTTGCCTATATACTTGCACTTCTATCTCCCTCTGACTGTTTGGGGGTCTATAGTACACTCCCAGCAGCATGATTGCCCCTTTTTTGCTTTTTAGTTCAACCCATATGGCCTCGTTGAATGATCCTTCTAAGATATCATCCCTCCTCACAGCTATAATGGTTTCTTTAATCAATATTGCGACCCCCCCTCTTTTTTTATCCCCCTCTCTATCTCAGAAGGTTCAAGTTCCACTCCAGAGACTTGAGCACATAATCTAGGATGACACTTCAGTGCCAGTACTGAGGGAGTGCTGCAGTGCCGTCTTTCAGATGAGACGTTAAACCGAGGCCCCATCTGCCCTCAGGTGGACGTAAAAGATCCTGCGGTACTACTCGAAGAAGGTCAGGGGACTTATCCCCGGTGTCCTGGCCAATATTTATCCTTCAACCAACATCAATAAAACAGATTATCTGGTCATTATCACATTGCTGTTTGTGGGAGCTTGCTGTGAGCAAATTGGTTGCTGCGTTTCCTACATCACAACAGTAACGACAATTCAAAAATTACTTAATTGGCTGTAATGCGCTCTGCCACACCCTGAGGTCATGAAAGGCGCTATATAAATGCATTTGTGCTTTACCTTTTTGGGTTCGACAACAATGAGGTTGGATTTTTAATTGAATTTTTGTTAAAACTAAAAATAGGTCTAACCTTCAAGTGAGGGAATGGACGTTCTTCAGAGGCAGAGTGTGAAGGCAGCTCCACATTATTAATAGCAGCGCCACTGGGAATGTGGGAGGCAGCGGTAACATGGAAGTGATACAGACAGTAAACGCTCCAGAAATGAAGCCTGTCAAATCTGAAACCTTTTGCCCCATCCCTAAAGGCAACGCGTAGAAAGTTATTAATGTTCTACCTTCAAAAAGAGAAATCTGGATTGACTGAGAAGGTGCTAACTCTGTTACATTCATCGACCGGGCACCTAAAACACCCGCCATCGCCTCCCAGGGTTCAATGGACTGATGCAGCAGGAAATAAAAGAAAGTCGACCTCCTCGTTGGCCGTACGGAAAAATGCATCACAGTGCAGACAGAGAGTCTTTTGCCACCGCACAATTAAAGCTGAGGCTGCTGGAACTGGGTCAGGGCCCATCATCGGGAGTACGGAGCCTGGGAGAAATGTGCCGAGTCCACGGATCTGAGATAACACCGCACCGAACCTGTTAGCTCCCCTACCAAAAAGCCTTGAAATTGCCTTATCTGCTCCTCAGAGAGACTCGGGAGACTTTGCTGATATGATTTTTAATGATTTTAGTCTAAACTGAGCATTGATTTTCCTTCTTGGAGAGGTGAATTGCTTTGACCTCTCCTGTAAAACAGCAGCCAGGGTGTCTGCCTCTTAACCCTTTCACTGCTGATTTGGTGGCAGGAGAGGGGGGTGGTGTTGTGAACAGCATTGAAACTGGAACGGAAGCAAAAATACTGCGGATGCTGGGAATCTGAAATAAAAACAGCATGCTGGAAAAACACTCGGCAGGTGAGGCAGCGTCAGTGGAGAGAGACATAGAGTTAACGGGAGCGATTTTGCCAGCCCTGGGGAGGCGGGTTTGGAGGCAGGGCTGCCGGGAAAATGGCAGAATCTGGGAGCGGGTACCGAACCCGCCCCCAACCCGCTTCCATGCCATCTTCCCAGGAGGCGGGTAGCCGACCCACGCCGGGTCCCATCTCCTGGAGGCGGGAAGGGGATTACAGCCATTAACTGCCTGTTTACAGGTAGTTAACAGGCAGTTAAGAGGATTATCCCCATTGTTCCAGCAGAGGTGCAGGCTTCCCGACGTCGGGAAACCCCGCCAGGGTCAGCGAGGCGAGCAGTGGGTCTGCGGGGGTCGGAGGAGTGCAAAAGTGCACTGTGGAGGTGAGTGATGGGTGCAAGTGTGGAGAGGTAAGTATGTGAGGTGAGTGAAAAGTGATGGAAAAAGTTTCCTTACCTTTGTTTCTTCTGCAGGCTTCAATCGTTGGGGATGCAGAGGCTCCGGCATCTTAATGGCAGAGATGACAGAATGGCTGCTGCATTCTCCGATGCAACAGCCATCTGCTTTCTGCTCACAAAATAGGTTTGCTGAGCCTTGAGTACAAGAACTCACCAAACAACAGAGAATGTCAGTGTTTAACAGCTTCGGAAAGCTGTCAAAGAATGACAATTCATCTGTCAAAAATTCTGTCACCGGCTTCCCCTTAATTGGCCTGCTGAGCCCGCTAGGCGGGCTTAACAAGGTCAATCAAGGGAAAATAGCGTGGGTTGGCCACAAGTCTATGGAGGCGGGTCTAAAACCCGACAAGCAGCAGTCCCGCCTCCAACGCGCCCCCATTGGCAAAATCACCCCAACGTTTCAGATCAATGACCTTTGAAAGATCATCGACCTGAAACGTTAAATGTGTTTTTCTCTCCACAGAAGCTGCCTGACCAGCTGAGTGTTTTCCACTATTTTCTGTTTTTATTGCATTGAAACCAGATCGCGTGAGCACGAATTAGTTCTGGTTGCACAATTACAGGAGCAAACCTGTTCAACCAAGCCCTGTTCTCTTGGCTTGATGGTGACGGAGGAGTGAGGGCTATGAGATTACAGATTGCGGTGGTGTACAATTCTGCTGCTGCTGATGGCCCACAGCACCTCGTGGAGGCCCGGTTTTGGGCTGCCAGATCTGCCCCAAGTCTGTCCCGCTTAGCACAGTAGCAGGGCCACTCTGCAGAATGGAGGGTGTCCTCGCAAGGACTGTGGGGTGGCCATTCCATGACAATTCCGTGACAGGTAAGTTGGTGAGGATGAGGATGCGTAGGTTACTCCCTTGTGTAATTCCTTCATCATTTGGCTCAGGCCCAGTCCGGCAGCTATGTCATTCAGGAATCAGCTTGCTCAATTGGTGGTACGTTTTGTGCCCTTGCGTTCCACAGTGCTTACAACAACAACAACAACTTGCATTTATATAGCTCCTTTAACGTAGTAAAACTTCCCAAATCGCTTAACAGGAGCGCTCGCAGACACAATTCGACAACGAGCCACATAAGGAGATATTAGGACAGGTGACTAAAACCTTGGTCAAAGAGGTAGGTTTTAAGGAGCATCTTAAAGAAGGAGAGAGGTGGAGAGGTTTAGGGAGGGAATTCCAGAGCTTAGTGTCATGAATCTTACCATTCATGTAGAAATGACTCATGAGATAACACTGGGCAGCCAGCTGGTGGCGCCATCCAAGGAAAGTATAAATACTCAGGTGTGGGGCCAGCTTGCTCAGGATGTTTTTGGTAACCAGGAACTAGTGATGTAACTAGAACCTCATGGTTGTGAAACAGTTGATTAAAGCCTTGTTTTATACTCAAACCAAGTGTTTAGTAGTTTTCTTACGTCACTTAGGGCCTAGGCAGCTGCAGGCACAGCTGCCAATGGTGGGGGGCGAATGAAAATCGGGGATGTGAAAGAGGCCAGAATTGGAGGGACGCGGAGATCGTGGAGGATTGTGGGGCTGGAAGAGGTTAAAAAGTGATGTCCAACATGGATTCAACCAGTCAGTTGAAAGGTGGTAGGTGGTAATCAACAAGAGGATTCCTTGGCCTTGTTTGATCTGAAGCCATGGGGTCTGGAGTCAACGTTAAGGATTCCTACCTAGCTGTATACCACTGTGACCCGAGCTCTGGTTCTGCAGCTGGAACAGGATATATTCAGGGATGGTGATGGAGGAGTTTTGGACGTTGACTGATAGATATGACTCTGTGAGTACCACTATGTCAGGCTGTTAACTTGACTAGTCTGAGGCACAGCTGTCCACAGCTATTAGTGAAGGCGACTTTGAAGGTTGTTTGGTCTGGGATTGCCTGAGTCTTGACCTGATCCATGCCTAGGTCGATGCTGATAGGTTGGTCCAAAATGTCTCTTATGATTTTGTTCTGTAGTGATTGTTTACAAATGAGTGGGGGGGGGGGGGGGATGGACATTAGCGAACTAGTTGAGTTTTTACAACAATTTCGCAGCTTTGATTGATAATTTTTCTTGGTGTCAGCTGAAAAAAGCACCAGATCTATTGAATTCAATTTCACAATCTGCGCTGGCGGGATTTGGAAATCACATTTCTAGATTGCTAATGCAACACTATGACCACTACACTACCACACCCCGTTTAGTTAGGGCCAACCCCAAAAGTTTTAGCTGGCTCGGGCTTTCCGATTTCAGGTGTGTGTAAAGCTCTTAGTACACCAGTAATACAGCACTGGGTCGCTAGACTGCAGAGTCTATCGTTATATTTTTGCCAATAACTCAGGTGTGAACTCACCAAATGGATGGTAGTTTGCATTTTAGTAACCAGCATGAGGTCACAACAGCTCTTTTCAAACTTCCATTTTTAACCATTTTTCCCCTTCTCCAATTTGCTCCTCTTCCCTCCCGAAGCCGTTGACTCAGATGTAAGAGACTCCCTCACTGAAGTATGGGTCCATGGGCAACAGGTTCCCTTCATTACCTCACCTGGATGACCACAGTCCGAATGTGAACCAATTTGCCCTCACCAGGCATCCTTATATACATTACTTCCATCAGAGGTCTTAGGACGTTTTTACTATTGATGGGCCTTCAATAACCACAAAACTAGAAGTTATAGACTTAAACAAGTTGGCTTTTAATCACTAAGATCAGAGCTAACATCTCAACACGCCGACTGGTTCACAGGAATGAGTCATACAGATCCTGGGATCCTTATGTAAGAGAAGTCAGAGGCGGAGCCAAGAGCCAAGACCTGGAACCTCCCAGGTTAGTCGGGAAAGAGGAAGTGAAACTATACACAGTGGGGGAGGGTAATATACATGAGTGCAAAACGAATACAGGATCAAGACAAACAGATTTCATTACAACTACGTTAAGGCGCTATGTAAATGCAAGGTTTTGCTGTTGTTGTTGGTGTGGAGGTCATTGTACGGCGCTCAGAGGTGAGAACTCTGGGTAATATTTCCTTCGCTAACTCAGGATCACTGAGGCCAACAAGTACTCCATCAGCTCAGACTGTGACCTCTAGTGTCAGCTTGGCTCAGTTGGTAGCACACCTACATCTGAGTTAGAAGGATTGTGGGTTCATAGCCCCACTGCTAGGACCTCAGCATATAATCTAGACTAACACTTTAGTGCAGTATTGAGTTTGGGGTGGGGGGAGTTACTAGCTTTCATATGAGACACCAAAATGAGGTCCTCTCTGCCTGTCCAAGTGGATGTAAAAAAAAATCCCATGTCATCGCTTGACCTCCCAGAACCAAAATAGATTGCCCTGGAAATTCACTGTTGCTCCTCTTCCACTCCAATATTTAAAATAGACTGACCCTGGGATTTCTGATAGTCACCACTGAGATAGGGCTAACAAAATGTAATCCAACGCTCAAATAAAAAGAAAGACTTGCATTTATATAGCGGCTTTCACGACCTCCGGATGTCCCAACGTGCTTTACAACCAATGAAGTACTTTTGAAGTGTAGTCACTGTTATAACGTAGGAAAGTCTCCTTGACACCTGTCTCGCACTAACGGAATGGTGAAAAATCGCAAGCAAATGTTATCCTTTTCTACTTTTGTTAAATAGATACTCATATTTCCTGTATCAGTATCCATTATCTTTCATTTTCCCCATCAAGGTCCATCTGTCATTCCTTAGCACATCTTACTTCCTTTGTCTGGACCCCATTAAAAAAGTTGTTAGTCTCCCCCACGTGAGTCAGCTGACCACATTGTTTTGTATCATCACCGAGTCTGATATTATTGGAAGTGCCTGCTCATTATTGGTTATAAATAAATATAAATATAAGAGCAAATTACCCAGGGCAGACTCCTACACAACTTCACTGCTCGTTGCTCAGCAGACAGAGGCCTGTCCCTCTATTATTACCTTCAGTTTTCCGCTACCGATTTTCCATCCAATCAGCTAATATTGTAGTTCATCCTGTGAGCTTTAATATTTTCAGATGTAGAACATTCATCATATCTCTGAAAATATAAGTAGATTACAGCCACTAGATATCACTCACCACTAATGTAATTACTTTCTCAAAGAATTCTAGTAGATCAATGAGGCATAAGCTAATGCTCATAAGACCTTGCTGACTTGCCCTTATGGCCTCGATGATCTTTTGATCAGCATTCTCCTCATCTCCTTTCTGGATCGTTTGCCAATTATCTTAAAGGGAAGCTAGATAAGCACATGAGGAAGAAAGGAATAGGAGGATATACTGAGAGGGTTAGTTGAAGAGGGGTGGGAGGAGGCTGGTATGGAATATAAATGCCGGCATAGACCAGTTGGGCTGAATGGCCTGTTTCTGTGCTGTAGGCTCTATGTAAATCTGTTTCCTCTGGTTAACGAGTTTCTCCCTATCTAATTTATCAAAACCGCTCATAATTTTGAACACTTCTATTAAATCTCTCCTTAACCTTCTCTGCTCCAAGGAGAACAATCTCAGCTTCTCTAGTCTCTCCAGGTAACTGAAGTCCATCATCCCTGCTGTAATTCTGGTAAAATCTCCTCCGCTCCCTCTCCAAGGTCTTGACATCCTGCTTGAGGATGTCCTCTGCTGGTCTCCTCGGAGCAGCCGCTCGCTCCAGAGTTGTCTACAGTGCTCGCAATCGGAATGTCAGCCGTGACCTCCTCCAGGTGACCTGACAGGTGCTTTGTGTGGGTGGGAGCTATTTCTGGGTGGGTGCCATGAATGGCTGAATAAAGGCAGGGTCCGAAAAGGAAGGCAGAAAATAACTTTTTAATGTAATGGGGGTGGGGGCAGAAATAGGTTCAAAATGTGGAGTTCTAAGAAATTCCAGATCCTCAGCCGTGGGTTTGATTATGTTCCGTAACTTGGAATTTGAACATGGAACAGAAGAAAGTCTGAGAAGAAAGAGTGAGGAAAGGCCATTGGACCCATTGAACCTATTCAATCCACAGACCAAGGTGTAATTCACTCCTTGATGAACGTATCAAACCTATGGTTCCGGCAGGTCAGGAACCATCATGGCTCACATAGCATTCAACCCTCTCAATCTTGTCCTGAACCAGATATTTGTTCGGCTCTTTTTTTTTTAAGTGCTAATCCACCCGGCTCCATTTCACATATCCACTTGCAGTAAAAGAAATTCCTTCGACTCTCGAAGGGGCACTTGAGCTTGTCCTTTTGATTCTAACGTCCTTAGCTCGCAGAACTCAACAACTCGTTTCCATTCTCCTCAGTGTTTTAAAACCCGCCCTGAAGCGTTTTAATTGCTTTCTAACGTTGCCTAGAAATTAAACATTAGGTTTTGTTTATTCAGTCCACCTGCTTGACCTCACTGCGGCAAACACGTTCCTTTCGGAGGGGTTTGGCGGAAGGGGTGGGTCACAGCCAGGATCCACTCCCTCATTGGTGCGGGAGGGAAATTAAGGCCAGAAAGTCTCGCTGCCCCATTTTCCTGCTATTCCCACAGCTATTTCAGGTCCTAATCAACTCCGCATCTGATTCAGCAACGAGGAGCCAGGCGAGAGTGAGGGTCTCCATCTGTTTTTCTTCCCTCTCTTTGGGGAAATACTTTGCCCTCCAGCCCCTCCCCCCTGCCCCACCCAGCTGCTGTGTTTCTATTAATGGGGCCGCCGCATTCTTAGACCGAGCCGGACATCTGTCTCAACCATTTCAGAGGCGATGATGGGGAGAAACTTGACTCTTGAGAAATCTGCCTCTCAGTGTAGGTCCATATTTAGAATACATGACATCTACTGCTTTGTGGCTGCCTTTTTTAAACATCGCTTTACTGTTGTGAATGTTTGTTATTTTCTAAATCTGTGTCTTAATTACATCTGCTCTTAAAATGTCCACCCCCTACCTCGCCCGCACCCCTGCCCCCTTTAAAGAGCTGGCTCATGATGGCACCAGTTTCACAGATGCCAATACCCTATACCAACTGCCTTTTCTTCATCCGTGTCCGTGAGACTAGACACCAAGCGGTGGTAGGCTGTTTGACCTTGGTGGCTGTTGTGTATGTACCTTTAAGAGAAGAACTGATTTTATACTGCAGTACCGGCAGTGACCACCCCTGTATAAAGGGCCCTAGCAGGCTTCTGTACTTCAGTCTGACGTTACCCTCTGTTCAGTAAAATACCTGTTTAATTGTTCTCCCGAAGTCCGTGTATTATTGAGGCGCGGACTTTACAGTGGCGATGAGCAAGTTCGAACTCACCTGCAGTACTGCATCACCTCAGGGGATCTTTCCCTGAGAAGAAGTTTCTTGGAGGTCGAAGTCAGAGCAACGGGCGTCGAGCGCGGGCAACCGCCCAAGGATCCATCGGTGTTCGGAGAATTGCGGGAGAGGCTGTGGAGAGCTGAGCTTGGCTCCCCAGTCAAGGTGTTCCAGCAAATCGTGCTGGTAGCAGGTAGTGTGCTGACCCTTCCGGACTGCGGTGGGCTCGAGCTCGATCGAGCGGCTCTGCAAAAGGGGCCGCGCAGCGTCGCCGGGAGGAAAGAGAGAGAGAGGGTGGAGCGCACAGGGCGCGGGCGGTGCTCAAGAACCGGGCAGCGGAGAGAAAATAAATGAGGGGAAGGAAAAATGAGACGCGCCGAAGCCGTGGGTCGTCGCCATTACCCTGTAGAACGCTAGGAGCAGCGTGGCAGCAAGGGGAAGAAGGAAAGCGCGGGAGGCGCCATTTTATTCCATTGGGGAAGAAGGAAAAGCGCGGGAGGCGCCATTTTATTCCATTGGGGAAGAAGAAAAGGCGCGGGAGGCGCCATTTTAAATCACCCAAGATGACGAAAAGTGGCAGTATCACTGCTTTTGGCAACGAGGTAGAAGACTGGACCACGTATGTGGAAAGAATTGAAGTGTACTGTGATGTAATAAAAAGACTCACACATCAAGGAACTTTAAAATAAGCTTTAAGCAACTTATAATTAAACTATATACAAGAGCGGTCTTCACCATGCCTCTAGGTGAAGCCCTTTTACAATACTGAGCAGTTCAATATTTATACTAGTCCAAACACAGGAAGTGACGTATGCACAGGAAGTGATGTATGCACAGAGTTCACAGTTCACAGTTCACAGGAAGTGATGTGCACATAACTTCCCGGAAGTTATTATTATTATCACATTCTTCCCTCCTGCGAGATTAGAAGGCTGTGGTCTTCCTTTTGTTCCGCAGCCGCCGAACGAGGAAGAGTCGCACCCATTTGGGTTCCCGTCGTAGAGGGTCGCTGGTCCACTTACACGCTGTTGGCCATTGGTCAGAGTCTGTGTGGCCTGGATTACCCTGTGAAGGGTCGGGGAGATCATGGCTTCGTGTACGAGTCCCAATAGGTGCAGAGTCGGTCTGTCTCTGTTCAGAGGGAGGTGCAGAGCTGGTCTGTGGCGGATCAGTACTTTGGTGCGCGGTACTGGGAGGGTCGCAACTTTGAGTACGGGGTTCTACCGGTACCAAGCTAGTTGGTGTCAGATCAGGATCCTGGAGAGGGGTACCTGGTAGGTTCCAAGAGGCTCCTGGTAAAATACCATCACTTGATGCCCCACTAGGTCCTGGTGGGCAGGGAGCCAGATCCCGTAATGATACGGTAGATTCTCGGCCGTCGGGATATCGTATGTATGCATAGGTGGGATTGGCATCGGTTAGTTCGACCTCGTCTACGAGAGGGTCATTTTTAGACGTCCGAACGTATCTTCGGAGTAGTACAGGTCCAGGAGTAGTTAGCCATGACGGGAGGGATGTCCTATAAGATGAGTGACGCTGGAATCCAAAGAACCGCTCATGAGGTGTAGTATTTGTGGCTGTAGAAAGAAGGGACCGTATAGAGTGCAATGCATCCGGAAGCACTGTTTCCCATTGCTGGTTTGGTAGGCCCCGAGATCTTAAAGCAAGATGTATGGAATTCCAGATGGTACCGTTATACCTCTCTACCTGCCCATTTCCAATGGGATGATATGGCGTCGTTTTGCTTGAAGCAATTCCCCGTTCTGAGAGGTAGTCCTCGAGTTCCCTTGACATAAAGGATGGACCCCGATCTGAGTGAATGTAAGCCGGCATGCCACAGAGAGAAAATACCTGCTCAAGGCAGCAGATTACTGTGGATGCCAGCATATTGGAGCAGGGGAAGGCAAACGGAAAACGTGAATATTCATCAATCATGGTAAAATATGTGTTCCGAGTTGAAGAGGGCACTGGGCCCTTAAAATCGATGCTAAGTCATTGCATTGGTTGGGTTGCGTGTATGAGCATACCATCTGAGGGGCGGAAGAACTGAGGTTTTAATTCTGCACAAAGCCGGCATTCTGAGCACATTTTCTTTACATCTCCAGTAGAAAAAGGGAGATTCCGTGATCGTACGAAATGTAGCATGCGCGTAACGCCAGGATGACACAATCCATTATGGACATCTATGAGAGTAGAGGACGACATAGTGGAGCAGAATGCTCGTGTGAGGGTATCCGGGGCCACATTATCCTTGCCAGGTCGATAGTGAATGGTGTAACCAAAAGAGGCCAGTTCCATCCTCCAAAGCTGTATTTTATTATTCTTAATTTTGGTTCGTTTTCGATTATCGAGCATGAAGGCGACTGATCGCTGGTCCGTGATTAATGTAAAGTGCTGGCGAGCTAGGAAATGGTTCCACTTCCGTACCGCCTCTATGATGGCTGTGGCTTCCTTCTCAACCGGAGGATAATGTAGCTCGGCACCTTGTAAGGTCCTGGACATAAATGCTACAGGACGACCTTCCTGATTTAGAGTAGCCGAGATCGCCACCTCCGAGGCATCACATTCGACTATGAAAGGGAGAGTCTCATCGATGGAGTGAAGAGCCGCTTTCTCCAACAGTTTTTTGAGAAGGTTAAAGGCTGCAACAGCTGCTGTTTCCAATGGAAATGATCTAGCATGCAGCAAGGGTTGGATTTTGTCTGAAAAATTAGGAATCCATTTAGCGTAGTATGCAAACAGACCGAGAGCCCGACGTAAAGAAGCCGGATTCTTAGGTGATGGGAGCTCTTGGAGCGGGCGAAGTCTTTCTGGGTCTGGCTTAATGATACCATTGCCTACGCAGTAGCCAAGGATGTTGATGGTCGGTTGCGACTCAACAGATTTAGATTCATTCAAAGTTAAGTTACGGTGATGGAGAGCATCCCAAAATTTTTGGCGGTTGGCGTCATGTTCCTGTTGATCGTGACCTGCAATAGTAATGTTATCAAGATAGGGAAAAGTGTCCCTTAAGTTTTCCTGCTTAACCAGGCCATCCATTGCCCGTTGGAAGACAGCCACTCCATTAGTAACCCCGAATGGAAGGCGACAAAATTGGTACAGCCGTCCATTAGCCTCAAAGGCCATGTACTGCTTATCTGAGACCTTCAAGGGTACCTGATGATAGGCACTTTTCAAATCGTAAGTTGAGAACACTTTGTATTCAGCCAGTTTATTAACCATATCATCAATGCGTGGCAATGGGTAGGCGTTCAAGTCAGTATATTGATTGATGGTTTGCGAATAATCAATGCATAGTCGTTGTTTGTGAGGTTTTAGAGGGTTCTTGACGATGACGATTTGAGCCCGCCAGGGCGACGAACATGGTTCGATGATATCCTCTGCTAAAAGTCGAGAGATTTCAGCCTCAATAAAAGATTGGTCTTCCTGACTAAAGCGCCGTGATTTCGTTATTATTGGTTTGCATCGAGGAGGAATACTGGCAAATAATGAGGGTTCATCAAGTGAAGCTGCTGATAATGCACAAAACGGTAATTTAGACAGTATATTAGAAATAGTAAGTCCAGGTTTGGATCCGCCGAACTCAATGGTGAGTTTCTTATGCTGTTTTTGAAAATCCAGCCCTAAGATGAGATCACTACATAAGTCCTTGAGCACCGAAAGTCGGGTGGAGGGATACATACGACCATTAAGTGTCATATCAATAATACAAAAGCCGGAGATTCTGGTATTAAGTGATGACTGAGCCATCGCAATTGCCTGGTCCGATGGGAAGATATGTAGTTTCAATTTCGCAACAATCTGTTCTCTAATGAAACTATCAGTACTTCCTGAGTCAATTAAGGCATCTAAGATATGCCCATTAATTGAAACTTTTGTAGCTGCGTGAAACAGGTTCTGTGGGCAAGCAGCTGTAATTGATGTGGTTGCACAGAGAGTGGCTGAAACTCTAGGTGTGCTTCTTCGGGAGAGAGCTCGAGAGGAAGCTTGATAGGTCCTAGCCGGAGCATCTTGATAGGCCCTAATTGGGGCAGTTCGGTAGGCCTTAGCTGGATAGGCCCTCGTAGAGGCTCTTGATTGGCAAACTTTTGCAAAGTGTCCCTTTTTATCGCAATGACTGCGGATCGCATTGCGAGCAGGGCAGAATTTCCTAGGGTGAAAAGAATCTCCACAAAAGAAGCATTCCTTCCTAGATTGCCAAGAGGCTGCTAAAGTGGGGTCATCCTCCTCTTCTTCATCAGGATTAGATTCCTCCATGATAGAGTTCACCTGAGGCCACTTGAATCGTCTGGTTGCAGTTACAGCAGCAGATCGAGATCTGGGCAGCTGATAGAGGTCTGCATTTTCCTTTGCCAAATCCAGAGAACAAGCCAGGTCAAAAGCCTTTTGTAGCTCAAGTGTTTTACTTTCTAGCAGACGCTGGCGTATAAATGGAGAGGCAATCCCGCAGATGAAAGCATCACGAATCATTTCTTCGCGGTACAGCTCAGCCGAGGCTGCCTGAAAGTTACAATCTACGCTGAGCCTGCGAAGTTCCTGGAGGAATTCGTTAATCGATTCCCCTGGCCCTTGTCGGGCTGTGGCCAGTAGATGTCTAGCATAGACCTCATTTGCGGTCTTGGCATATAGTTTTATAAGTGCCCGGATCACCTCATCGTAATTATCCCATTCATCAACATATTCAAACACTGTTGGGGTCACATAGTTGATAAGTATCCTCAGTTTAGTAGAAGCATCCGCTTTACATTCATCAAGAAAATTCTCAAAAGTACGGTACCAATGCTTCCATACCCTGCCAGCTGCTGGTGCGTTTGGGTCCAAGTCCAGACGAGTAGGTTTAAGGATGTTTTCCATGATGGGTGGTTCCCTGGATCCTTAACTCCGAGTTTGTCCGAAGGTCTAGTATTTGTGAGTGTAAATACTAAGTTGCTTAAATTGATGTAATAAAAAGACTCACACATCAAGGAACTTTAAAGTAAGCTTTAAGCAACTTATAATTAAACTATATACAAGAGCGGTCTTCACCATGCCTCTAGGTGAAGCCCTTTTACAATACTGAGCAGTTCAGTATTTATACTAGTCCAAACACAGGAAGTGACGTATGCACAGGAAGTGATGTATGCACAGAGTTCACAGTTCACAGGAAGTCATGTGCACATAACTTCCCGGAAGTTATTATTATTATCACATACTGCAAGGCAAATGAGGTGGCCGATGGAAAGAAGGCGTCGGTATTATTAAATTTGATGGGCGCGAGAACGTACGGCCTATTGCGGAATTTAATTACCCCAGCTAAACCAATGGAGAAAAGTTTTGAGGAGATTGTTAATATCTTACAGGAACACCTAAACCCTACACCGCTGCTGATAGCAGAAAGATTCAAGTTCCATAAAAGAAACCAGCACAAAGATGAGAGCAATGCTGACTATCTTACAGAACTACGCAAGTTATCGAAGCACTGCCAGTTCGGAGCAGGACTGGCAGACACCTTGCGGGATAAGTTTGTCTGCAGGCTCCAGAGTGAAGGAACCCAGAAACGACTACTTTCGGAAAAGGACCTGACGCTAGAACAGGCTTTCAGCGTGGCAGTATCCTACGAAGCAGCAGCATGGGGAGCTGCGGAAATACAACAGAAACCACAAGAATACAGCGCTAACGAAATGGCGTATGGAGCAGAAAAGTGCTATCGCTGCGGCAGAACAACCCATGATCAGAAGGACTGCTGGTTTAAGGACAAAGTATGCAGGCAATGCGGGAAAATGGGACATATAGCAAGAGTCTGCAGGTCGGGAAAGAAAACCAACACTACAAGAACTACTAAGGAAAAGTACAAGAAAGTGAAAAAAATGACAGACAGTAGTTCAGAAGATCAGGAGAGTGATAACGACTCCGGGAGCAGGAGATTAAGTTGTCTAAAGTTACACAATGTGATCGCAAAGGAGGATCACCGAACCATTTGGGTCACCCTCATGATAGCAGGGTCCCAAGTAAAGATGGAATTGGATACAGGAACAGCCCTGTCATGAATCGACGAGACTATGAGCAGCTATTCTCACACATACCCTTAAAGGACACGTCCATTGTATTGAAGACATACACGGGGCAAAAAGTCTACCCCAGAGGAAAAATAAGGGTGCCAGTTAAATATAACGGCAAGGAAACACAGAAACTGTATCTATATATACTACAAGATGGAGGACCACCATTATTGGGACGTGAATGGATCCGAAAAATACAATTGGATTGGCATTCCATTCAGGCGTTAACTGTGACTGACAAAAAGGACGATGACGTCGCACCTGGACGTCTGTCACAAATTCTAACTGACGTGAAAGAGGTGTTCTAACAAGGACTTGGGACTTTAAAAGGAGTAAAGGCAACGATAAAAATCGAAGATAACGCAAACCCAAAATTTTTTAAGGCCAGACCGGTGGCATACGCGATCCACCCAGCCGTCGAAGCAGAACTGGAGAGTCTGGAGCATTCAGGTGTGCTGTCCAAGGTGGATTGGAGCGAGTGGGCCACACCCATCGTTCCTGTAATGAAGAAATCATTGAGCAGCACGCCTGGGGAGCCGAAGAAGGTTCGCATCTGTGGGGACTTCAAGGTAACTGTGAACCCAGTCCTGCACACAGTACAATATCCACTTCCACGGATAGAAGATATTTTCACCTCACTATCTGGAGGGAAACGCTTTACGAAGATTGATCTGGCCCAAGCGTATCTACAAATGGAGGTGGAAGAAGCATCTAGGAAATACCTCACGATAAACACTCACAAAGGCCTTTACCAGTACAATCGACTGGTATTCGGGGTAGCATCAGCCCCGGCTATTTGGCAGAGGGCAAGGGAACAAGTCCTGCAAGGGATCCCAGGGACCCAGTGTTATTTGGATGACATCCTGGTGACGGGCAAAAATGACAGTGAACACCTTGCCAACCTGCAGCAGGTGCTCACTAGATTGCAGGAATATGGGCTACGAGCCAACCGCCCCAAATGCAAGTTCTTCAGGAGACAAATCTCGTATTGTGGCCACATGATTGATGAGGAAGGGTTGCATAAGTCGCCAGACAAGATTGAGGCTGTAGTCAAGGCTCCAGCACCGGAAAATGTGTCGCAACTGAGGTCGTTTCTTGGGCTGGTGAACTACTACCATAAGTTCTTGCTGAATTTATCTACAATTCTGCACCCACTGAACGCCCTGCTGCAAACTGGAGTAACATGGAAATGGAGTGATGAGTGTAAGCGTGCCTTTCAGAAATGTAAATGCCTAATCACTTCAAAAGAAATTTTGGCCCACTACAACCCAACACTACTGATTCGATTGGCATGTGATGCGTCTCCCTACGGCATTGGAGTGGTGCTGTCACACAAATTCCTTGACGGTTCAGAGAGGCCAATAGCCTTTGCGTCGCGCTCGTTAACCTCAGCCGAGCGTAATTATGCCCAGATTGACAGGGAGGCCCTCAGCCTGGTGTGGGGGGTGAAGAAGTTCAATCACTATCTGCATGGGCAGAAATTCACCCTACTGACTGATCATCAGCCCCTGGTCTCCATTTTTAACCCAAAGAAGGGTGTTCCGATGATGATGGAGCAACGGCTGCAAAGATGGTCACTTTTTCTAGGGGCACATCAGTACGACATAGAATACAAGGGATACGAAGCAGCATGGAAACGCTGATGGGCTGTCGCGCCTACCGTTGCCTATGGTAGAGGAAGCACCTGCAATGGACCCTGTTGAGATATTCCATGCGACCATAGTCGAATGTCTGCCTGTTACAAACTCAAGTATAGAGAAGGAAACCCGAAATGACCCAACACTCTCTCGGGTCTATGATTTGATGGTGAAGGGATGGCCAGCACATGGCGACTCACTGTTGCCAGCATTCTCGCCAAGGAGAGAACAGCTGTCAGTGTGCCGGGGGACCTTGATGTGTGGATCCCGAGTGGTAATTCCACCCAAGTTGAGAGACAGAGTGCTCAATGAGCTTCATGAAGGTCATCTGGGAGGGGTAAAAATGAAAAGCCTAGCCAGGGCTTATGTGTGGTGGCCGGGAATCGATAAACAAATCGAGGACCTGACCAAGAGCTGCTCAGGATGCCAGAAAGTCCAAAATGCACCACCACAGGCCCCTCTACACCCATGGAAGTGGCCCTCATCTCCATGGCAACGGGTACACATTGATTTTGCTGGCCCATTTATGGACTCAATGTTTCTAATCGCCGTGGACGCCCATTCGAAATGGCCAGAGGTCATCAAAATGCCCTCCACCACCACGGAGAAAACGATTGCGGTCCTACGGACCATCTTCGCCAAGAATGGCTTGCCAGAACAGATTTGCTCCGACAATGGGCCACAGTTTGTGTCCGAAGATTTCCGGAGGTTTTTGAGGAATAATGGGGTGAAACATTACACATCTGCCCCATATCATCCAGCCACAAATGGATTGGCTGAAAGGTTTGTTCAGACCTTTAAAAAGGCAATAAAGGCGATGTATAACGACGACATACCACTACAACACAAGGTAGATAATTTCTTGTTTGCTTACCGGAATGCGACACATGCAGTCACCAACCAAGCTCCAGCCATAATGTTCTTCAACCGAAGGCTAAGATGTCGCCTGGATTTGCTCAAACCAAACATAAGACGATATGTTGAGGATAAGCAATTCCAGCACATCAACGAGAAGCCAACCAGGAGCTTCAAGATAGGGCAACCAGTCTTGGCCCGTGAGTACCGAACAGAAAAATGGCAGTCAGGAACGATAAGCACACAGCAGGGACCACTAATGTACACAGTGGACGTTGGAGAGAGCATCGTGAGACGCCATGCTGACCAGATTCTAGAGTCACAGGAACAAGCCAAACCTATACCACGAGCATGTGCACCTGGTAATGAGCCCGAAGTACAGATTGCGTCTGTAGTGTATGTGCTTTAAGTCAGAACTACTTTTTACAGCTCCTGTATACTATAGTACCGGCAGTAACCACACCGGTATATAAGCTGTGCACATGCCTCTGTACTCCAGTCTAGAGATGACCCTCCTCCAGTAAAGACCTGTTGTTTGTTTATGTACAGCATCCGTGTAATTCTTTATCCACTGAACCACGGATCCAACAGTGGCGACAAGTGTTGATGCGAATCTACCTGCAACATTAAACAAAAAAAAAACAAAAAAATAGTCGAGTCCAGGAACACGGGTGTCGACCATGAGCAACCGCCCAGCAGTCAGGCAGAGATCCAACTTCGCTGGGGAGGCTGTGGAGAGCCGGGCTTGGTTCCCCAGCCACAACGAGCAGTAAGAGAGCGACGACAGGTCCTGAGCAGACCCTTCCCGAGCAGCGGCGGTTGGAGCAGACTGATGGCAGAGAGAGAGAGCCGGGCAGCGTCGACGGGGTAAGAAAAAGGGTGAAGAGAGCAGGGCGCAGCCGGGGGTTGATCACCGAGTGGTGTCGTGGAAAAATACTGCAAAACCGGAGAGAGGGTAAGAAACAGCCGGGTTCTAGACTGAGCGGCGTCGACAAATATCAAGAGAAGAACACGCAGAGCACAGCCAGGGATCACGGGCTGATCAGGGTCTGCGGGGCGAAGCAAGGGGAGACGCCATTGAGCCGCGGAGAAGCAGGGAGAGCGCGGGAGACGCCATTGAGCCGCGGAGAAGCAGGGAGAGCGCGGGAGGCGCCATTGAGCCGCGGAGAAGGAAGAGCGCGGGAGACGCCATTTTGTGAAGCCGCAGCGGAGAAGACGGGCGAGCGCGGGAAGGAAGGAAAGCGCGGGAGACACCATTTTGTGCCAGCGGAGAAGAAGGGGAAGCGCAGGAGGCGCCATTGGTGATAGTTAACGCACAACCAAGGATGCCGAAGAGTGGCAGCATCTCTACGTTCGACAATGAAGTCGAAGATTGGGCGACATATGTGGAACGTATTGAGGTGTACTGCAGGGCGAATGAAGTGCCAGATGCTAATAAAGCACTGGTTCTGTTAAGTTCCATGGGTGCAAAAACTTATGGGTTACTGCGAAATCTAATAACCCCAGAGAAGCCGGTAAACAAGAATTTGAAAGCATAGTAGAAATCCTACAGGACCACTTAAACCCCACACCGCTGCTGATAGCAGAACGATTTAAGTTCCATAAAAGGAACCAACACAAAGACGAAAGCAATGCTGAGTACCTAACGGAACTGCGCAAGCTATCGAAATACTGCCAGTTTGGAGCGGGACTAGCAGACACGTTAAGGGACAAGTTTGTGTGTGGGCTACAAAGTGAAGGAACCCAGAAACGGCTTCTATCAGAAAAGGACCTTACGCTGGACAAAGCTTTCAGTATGGCAGTATCACACGAAGCAGCCGCAAGGGGCGCTGCAGAGATACAACGGAGACCGCAAGAATACGGCACCAACGAAATGACCTATGGAACAGGGAAGTGCTATCGCTGCGGCAGAACAACACATGACCAGAAAGATTGTTGGTTCAAGGACCAAGAGTGCAGACTGTTACGTCCGTGAATAATTGAGACACGGACAGCAGGAGTGAACAAAGTAAGTCTTTACTGGTGGAAGTCCATAGTGAAACTAAAAACAGAGGCTCAATAGCGCCTTTTATACAGGGGTGGTCACTGCCGGTACTGCAGTCTGAGACCAGTTATTCTCTTAAAGGTACATACACAACAATTCCTCCCCTTTTAGATAAACAGTACATAACATTCATTTAACAACTAAATGATAACTAGTTACAATCACAATTACTGTTGCTAGATACATGGGTTAAGTTTAAGCAATTATAAGTTCAGTCTTTGAGGAGGCTTCCTGATTCTGTCTGGATAACGCCTCTTTGGGGTATCAGGTTCTTCTGGCAATGTTGAGTCGGGATCAATGTCGTTGTGTGGTTCATCTGCTTCCAATATTACCGGTTCTGCGGTAGCTGCAATTGGAACGTCGATTTCATTACCAGGTGTATCAGATCGTGGTGTGGAGTTGACGTTTTCCCGTGACTCTAGAATCTGGTCAGCATGGCGTCTTACAATGCTCTCCCCAACGTCCACGGTATACATGAGAGGTCCTTGTCGTGTACAAATCGTTCCTGGCTGCCATTTCTCAGTGCGGTAGTCCCGGGTCAAAACTGGTTGACCTATCTTAAAACTCCTGGTCGGCCTTTCATTCATATTCTGAAACTGCCTGTTCTCCACATCTCTTCGGACGTTTGGCCTAACCAAATCCAAGCGGCATCGTAGTCTTCGATTGAAGAACATCATGGCTGGAGTTTGGTTGGTAACCGCATGTGTCGCATTCCAGTAGGCAAACAAGAAGTTGTCCACCTTGTGTTGTAGGGGCATATCTTCATTACACATTGCCTTGATAGCCTTCTTGAATGTTTGGACAAACCTCTCGGCCAATCCATTAGTGGCTGGATGATATGGGGCAGATGTGTAATGCTTAACACCATTGTTCTTTAAGAACCTCCGGAACTCTTCAGACATAAACTGTGGTCCATTGTCAGAGCAAATCTGTTCAGGCAGCCCATTCCTGGCGAATATGGTTCGTAAAACTGTGATAGTTTTTTCCGTGGTAGTTGAGGACATTTTTATTACCTCTGGCCACTTTGAATGTGCATCCACTGCAATTAAAAACATCGAGTCCATGAAGGGACCAGCAAAATCAATGTGCATCATTTGCCATGGAGATGAGGGTCACTCCCATGGATGCAGAGGAGCTTGTGGTGGAGAGTTTTGGACCTTCTGGCATCCTGCACAGCTCTTGGTCATCTCTTCGATTTCTCTATCGATTCCCGGCCACCACACAAACGCTCTGGCTAAGCTCTTCATTTTTACCCCACCCAGATGACCCTCATGAAGCTCATTGAGCACTCTATCCATCAACTTAGGTGGAATTACTACTCTGGATCCACACATCGAGGTTCCTCTGCACACTGACAGCTGTTCTCTTCTCGGCGAGAATGCTGGCAGCAGTGGTTCGCCATGTGCTGGCCATCCCTTCACCGTTAAATCATAGACCCGTGATAGTGTCGGGTCATTCCGTGTTTCCTTTTCTATGTTTGCATTCGTCACAGGGAGACATTCGACTATGGTCGAGTGGAATAACTCCATTGGATCCACTGCAAGGTCTTCTTCTTCCACCGTCGGCAACGGTAGACGTGACAATCCATCAGCATTTCCATGCTGTTTAGTTCCTTTGTACTCGATGTCATATTGGTGTGCCCCTAGGAAAAGGGACCATCTCTGCAGCCGTTGTGCTGTCATTATCAGTACGCCCTTCTGAGGGTTGAAAATGGAGACAAGAGGTTGATGATCGGTTAGTAGAGTAAATTTTTGACCGTGCAGGTAGTGATTGAACTTCTTCACCCCCCACACTAGGCTGAGGGCCTCTCTGTCAATCTGGGCGTAGTTACGCGCGGCAGAAGTTTATGAGCGTGACGCAAAAGCTATCGGCCTCTCTAAACCATCAAGGAATTTATGTGACAGTACCGCCCCAATGCCGTAGGGAGACGCATCACACGCCAGCCTGATTGGCAGTGCTGGGTTGTAGTGAGCCAATACTTCCCTTGAAGTGATTAAGTCCTTACTCTTCTGAAAAGCACGCTTACAATCATCGCTCCATTTCCATGCTACTCCCGTTCGTAGCAGGGCGTTCAGTGGGTGCAGAATTGTGGACAAATTCGGCAAAAACTTATGATAATAATTCACCAATCCGAGGGATGACCTCAGTTGCGACACATTTTCAGGCGCTGGGGCCTTAACAACCGCTTCAATTTTGTCAGGGGACTTATGTAACCCCTCTTCATCAATCACGTGGCCACAATACGATATCTGTTTCTTAAAAAATTCGCACTTGGGGCGGTTGGCTCACAGCCCATGTTCCCGTAGTCTAGTGAGCACCTGTTCTAGGTTGTTGAGGTGTTCACTGTCATCTTCACCTGTTACAAGGATGTCGTCCAAGTAACACTGAGTCCCCGGAATCCCTTGCAGGACTTGTTCCATCGCTCTTTGCCATATCGCCGGAGCCGATGCTACTCCGAATACCAATCGATGATACTGGTAAAGACCTTTGTGAGTGTTTATCGTGAGATACTTCCTAGAGGACTCCTCAACCTCCATCTGCAAATATGCTTGTGCTAGGTCAATTTTTGTAAAACGCTTCCCTCCAGACAGTGAGGCGAATATGTCTTCTATCCTTGGAAGAGGATATTGTACTGTGTGAAGGACCGGGTTCACCGTCACCTTGAAATCCCCACAGAGGCGAATCTTCCTTGGCTCCCCGGACTTATTGCTTAACGTTTTCTTCATGACAGGAACTATGGGTGTCGCCCACTCGCTCCAGTCGACCTTAGACAACACGCCTGCCTTCTCCAGATTCTCCAGCTCTGCCTCGACGGCTGGGCGAATTGCATATGGTACCGGTCTTGCTTTGAAAAACTTGGGAACTGCATTCTCTCCTATTTTTATCGAGGCGGTTACGCCTTTAAGCGTGCCCAGTTCTTGTTGAAATACCTCTTTGGCGTTAGCGAAGATTGTTGACAATCGTCCAGGAGTGACGTCTTCATCTTTTTTACCAGCCACCGTCATTGCATGAATGGAGTGCCAATCTAAGTTTATCTTCCTGATCCATTCCTGTCCCAATAGCGGTGGTCCACCATTTGGCAGTATGTAGAGATACAATTTCCGTATTTTCTTGCCGTTGTATTCGACAGGCACCCTTATTTTTCCTCCGAGGTATACTTTTTGCCCCGTATACGTCGTCAAGACGATGGATGTCTCTCTCAAGGGTATGTGTGAGAATAGCCGCTCGTAGTCTCGTCGATTCATGACGGTTAGCGCTGATCCTGTATCCAATTCCATTTTAACTTGGGACCCTGCTATCGTGAGGGTGACCCAAACGGTTCGGTGATCCTCTTTTGCGATTACATTGTGAAGTTTGAGACAGCTTAGTCTCTTGTTCCCGGATTCACTATCGCTCATCTGGTCTTCGGAACTACTGTCCATCATCTTTTGTACTTCCTTGTACGGTTCCTTAGTAGTCTTTTTGTTGTCGCTGGTCTTCTTCCCAGACCTGCAAACTCGTGCAATGTGTCCCATCTTCCCGCATTGCCTGCATATTTTGTCTTTGGACCAGCAGTCCTTCTGGTCATGGTTAGTTCTGCCGCAGCGATAACATTTTGCAAATCCCCGTGTCATTTCGTGGGTGCCGTATTCCTGTGGTTTTTGTTGAATTTCTGCAGCTCCCCTGGCTGCTGCTTCATACGATACTGCCATGCTGAAAGCCTTATCTAGCGTCAGCTCTTTCTCTGAGAGTAACTTCTTCTGTGTTCCTTCACTCAGGAGTCCACAGACAAATTTGTCCCGTAGGGTATCTGCCAGTCCTGCTCCGAACTGGCAGTGCTTTGATAGCTTGCGTAGTTCCGTAAGATACTCAGCATTGCTCTCATCTTTGTGCTGAGTTCTCCTGTGGAATTTAAATCTTTCTGCTATCAACAGCGGTGCAGGGTTTAAGTGTTCCTGTAGGACAGCAACAATTTCGTTAAAACTCTTCGCCTTCGGTTTGGCTGGAGTAATCAGGTCTCGCAATAGGCCGTACGTTCTAGCGCCCATTAAGTTTAGCAATATCGATGCCTTTTTCCCCTCCGTTATTTCGTTTGCCTCGCAATATACCTCGACTCTTTCCACATACGTGGTCCAGTCCTCTATTGTATTATCAGAAGCAGTGATACAGCCAGTCTTCGGCATCTTGCAAATCTAAAATGGCGCCTCCCGCGCTTTGCCTTCTTCCCCGATTTAACAAAATGGCGCCTCCCGCGCTTTGCCTTCTTCCCCGCTGTTGTTAGCGCTGCTTTCTTCGTTTTCTTGCGTGTTTAATATTTATTTTTTTCTTTTATTACTTTCCCGTCGTGGAGCGGACCCTCTGGGACACTTCCCTCCCTCTTCTTAGGTCCGAACGTTGCCCGGCTCTGAAGCACCGGCCGCGCCCTGTGTGCTCCACCCTCTCTCTCTCTCTCTTTGCTTCCCGACTCGCTGCCCGGCCCCATTGAAAAGCCACCCGATCGAGCTTCAGCCCGCCGCAGCCCAGGAAGGATCAGTGCACTACCTGCCACCAGCCCGATTAGCTGGGAAACCACAGACCGAGGAACCAAGCCTGGCTCTGGACAGTCTCTCCTGCAAGTTTCCAATCCGACGATTTGGAGGGTGAGTTTCTTTGGATTTTATTTTTTTTTTTCTTTCTTCTGGCTTCGACCTTCAATAACGTCGTCTGAGGTGCTGCCGAGTTGCAGGTAAGTTCGTTTCTTACTCGTCGCCAGTGTTACGTCCGTGAATAATTGAGACACGGACAGCAGGAGTGAACAAAGTCAGTCTTTACTGGTGGAAGTCCATAGTGAAACTAAAAAACACAGAGGCTCAATAGCGCCTTTTATACAGGGGTGGTCACTGCCGGTACTGCAGTCTGAGACCAGTTATTCTCTTAAAGGTACATACACAACACAGACAGTGTGGGAATGCAGGACACATAGCAAGAGTCTGCAGGTGTGGGAAGAAAACCAACAGTAAGAAATCTCCACAGGAGAAGTACAAAAAGGTACACCAGGTGATGGACAGTGGTTCAGACGAACAGAAAAGTGACACAGACTCCAGAAGCAAGGAGCTGGGTTGTCTGAAACTACATAATGTAACCGAAATAGAGGATCACCAGAGTATCTGGGTTACACTCAAGATAGATGGAGTCCAAGTGGAAATGGAATTGGACACAGGGTCAGCTCTAACAGTCATAAATCAAAGAGACTGCAAGCGGCTATTTTCACACATACCCTTGAAAGCTACAGAGATTGTCTTGAAGACGTATATGGGGCAAAAAGTCTACCCCAAAGGAAAAATAAGGGTGAAAGTGACATAAAGGTCAGGAAATACCTAAAATGGATATATATGTATTGCCAAATGGAGGACCACCACTGTTAGGACGTGAGTGGACCCGGAAGATACATTTAGATTGGCATTCCATACAGCCACTGAAGGTGGAGGCCAAAAAGGATGACGACGTCACACCTGGACGACAGTCAAAAATGCTAACTGACGCAAAAGAAGTGTTCCAGAAGGGACTAGGAACACTAAAAGGAATAACAGCAACAATTAAAATAGAGGATAATGCAAGCCCAAAGTTTCTGAAGGCCAGACCAGTGCCTTATGCGATCAGACCAGCGGTTGAAGCAGAGCTGGAAGGGTTGGAACGTTCAGGAGTACTGTCCAAAGTGGACTGGAGCGAGTGGGCTACACCCATCGTCCCTGTAATGAAGAGGTCATTGAGTAATACGCCTGGGGAACCAAAGAAGATCCGCATCTGTGGGGATTTTAAGGTGACAGTGAACCTAGTCCTTCACACGGTGCAATATCCGCTTCCACGAATTGAGGATATTTTCGCCTCGCTATCTGGTGGTAAACGCTTCACCAAAATTGATCTAGCCCAGGTGTACTTGCAAATGGAGGTAGAAGAAGCTTCGAAACATTACCTTACGATCAACACCCATAAAGGTCTCTATCAATACAACCGGCTGGTGTTTGGAGTAGCCTCGGCTCCGGCTATCTGGCAAAGGGCGATGGATCAGGTCCTGCAAGGGATTCCAGGGACCCAGTGTTATTTGGACGACATCTTGGTCACGGGCGAAAATGACGGTGATCACCTCGCTAACTTGGAGAAGGTGCTCGCCAGATTAAAGGAATATGGGCTACGAGCTAATCACCACAAGTGCGAGTTTTTCCAGAAACAGATCTCGTATTGCAGCCACGTCATCGATGAAGAGGGGTTACATAAGTCCCCTGACAAGATTGAGGCAGTAGTCAAGGCTCCAGCACCGGAAAATGTGTCACAACTGAGGTCGTTCCTCGGGCTGGTAAACTATTACCACAAGTTCTTACCAAATTTGTCTACGGTACTACACCCGCTGAACACTCTACTGCAAACAGGGGTACCATGGAAGTGGGATGACGAACGTAGACGAGCTTTCCAGAAGTGTAAAGAATTGATCACATCAAAAGAGGTGTTGGCCCATTTCAACCCAGCACTACCAATTCGTTTGGCATGTGATGCATCACCCTACGGCATTGGAGCGGTGCTGTCGCACAAATTCCCAGACGGGTTGGAGAGGCCAGTGGCCTTTGCGTCTCGGTCACTAACCTCAGCCGAGCACAATTACGCCCAGATTGACAGGGAGGCCCTCAGCCTAGTATGGGGAGTAAAAAAATTCAACCACTATCTGCATGGGCAGAAGTTCACCTTGCTGACTGACCACCAACCACTTGTCTTCATCTTTAATCCTAAGAAGGGCGTGCCAGTAATGACTGCACAGCGGTTACAAAGATGGTCCCTGTTTCTAGGGGCGAATCAATATGAAATAGAATATAAAGGCACGAAACAGCATGGGAACGCTGATGGGCTATCGCGCCTGCCACTGCCTACGGTGGAGGAAGCACCAGCAGTGGACCCTATCGAGATATTTTATTCGTCGATAATTGAACGATTGCCAGTAACAAACGCGGATAGAGAGAAGGAGACCCGCAATGATCCGACGCTGTCACGGGTATATGAATTGACGGTGAGGGGATGGCCAACACATGGCGACTCACTGTTGCCAGCATTCTCATCCAGAAGAGAACAGCTGTCAGTATGCCAGGGGACAGTGATGTGTGGATCCAGAGTGGTGATTCCACCCAAGTTAAGGGAGAGAGTGCTAAAGGAGCTACATGAAGGTCATCTGGGGGAGTGAAAATGAAAAGCCTTGCTAGGGCTTATGTGTGGTGTCCGGGAATCGATCAACAAATCGAAGACCTAACTAAGAGCTGCTTAGGATGCCAGAAGGTTCAAAATGCACCACCACATGCCCCTCTACACCCATGAGAGTGGCCCTCCTCTCCATGGCAACGGGTGCACATTGATTTCGCTGGTCCATTCATGGACTCAATGTTCTTAATAGCAGTGGATGCTCATTCAAAGTGGCCTGAGGTGATAAAGATGTCTTCAACCACTACAGAGAAAACGATTGCAGTCCTACGGACCATATTTGCCAGAAACGGTTTGCCAGAGCAGATCTGCTCTGATAATGGACCACAGTTTGTGTCCGACGAGTTCCAAAAATTCATGAAAAGGAATGGGGTAAGGCATTACACATCCGCCCCGTATCATCCAGCCACCAATGGATTGGCTGAGAGGTTCGTACAAACCTTTAAGAAGGCGATAAAGGCCATGTGCGACGAGGAAATTCCACTACAGCGTAAGATGGACAATTTCTTATTAGCCTACCGAAACGCGACACATGCAGTTACCAACCAGACCCCGGCCATGATGTTCTTTAACAGAAGGTTGAGATCTCGTTTGGATTTGCTCAGACCAAATGTGCGAAGAAATGTTGAGGACAAACAATTCCAGCACATCAACAAGAAGCTGACAAGGAGCTTCAATGTAGGGCAACCAGTCTTGGCCCGTGACTATCGAACAGAGAAGTGGCAACCCGGAACGATATGTACAAGGCAGGGGCCATTAATGTACACAGTGGATGTCGGGGAGAACATTGTGAGACGCCACGTCGATCAGATCTTAGCGTCACAGGAAGGCGTCAACCCCATGTCTCGAGTACCTGGGGATGAACCCGACATACCGGTAGCATCTACTTCAGACCCAGTAGCAGTGGAACCCGATGAACTAACCGATGAAAAGGGGGCAGAATCGCCTCTGCACCAAGAACAAGAACCTCCGGAAAGGCGCTATCCCGAAAGGGTCAGGAAGCCGCCCCAAGACTGAATCTATAAATGGACTTTTTGTTATTGAATGTACATGTAAAAATGTAATTGTTATTTGAATATTAAGGGGGTATTATTAATCTAAAAAGGGAGGAATTGTAGTGTATGTGCTTTAAGTCAGAACTACTTTTTACAGCTCCTGTATACTGTAGTACCGGCAGTAACCACACCGGTATATAAGCTGTGCGCATGCCTCTGTACTCCAGTCTAGATATGACCCTCCTCCAGTAAAGACCTGTTGTTTGTTTATGTACAGATCCGTGTTATTCTTTATCCACTGAACCACGGATCCAACAGCGTCTACCTCAGAAGCAGTGGTATTGGAAGCTGACGAACCAACCAATGACAATGAGCCAGAATCGACTCCACCGCAAGAACAGGATACTCGAGAAATGTGCTATCCAGTCAGGATTAGGAAGCCTCCTCAAAGACTGAACTTATAAATGATTATTTCAGTTGATGTATATAGTACCGAGAAAATTGTAATTGTAATTAGTTATTATTTAGTTGTTAAATGAATGTTATGTACTGTTTATCTAAAAGGGGAGGAATTGCTGTGTATGTACCTTTAAGAGAGGAACTGATTTTATACTGCAGTACCGGCAGTGACCACCCCTGTATAAAGGGCCCTAGCAGGCTTCTGTACTTCAGTCTGACGTTACCCTCTGTTCAGTAAAATACCTGTTTAATTGTTCTCCCGAAGTTCGTGTATTATTGAGGCGCGGACTTTACAGCGGCATCACATAAGAACATAAGACGTAGGAGCAGGAGTAGGTCACTTGGCCCCTCGAGCCTGCTCCGCCATTCAATAAGATCATGGCTGATCTGATCTTGGCCGCAACTCCACTTCCCTGCCCGCTCCCCATAACCCTCGACTCCCCCTTACCATTCAAAAATCAGTCTTAACTATATTCAATGACCCAGCTTCCACGGCTCTCTGGGGAAGAGAATTCCAAAGATTCACGACCCTCAGAGAAGAAATTCCTCCTCATCTCAGTTTTAAATGGGCGCCCCCTTATTCTGAAATTATGCCCCCTAGTTCTAGATTCCCCCATGAGGGGAAACATCCTCTCTGCATCTATCCTGTCGAGCCCCCTTCAGAATCTTATATGTTTCAATAAGATCACCTCTCATTCTTCTAAACTCCAATGAGTATAGGCCCAACCCGCTCAACCTTTCTTCATAAGACAACCCCTTCATCTCCGGAATCAACCTCATGAACCTTCTCTGAACACAACCCATCCCAATCCTGTCCTCACTGATAACCGTGCACACAGACATTTTAGTAGCAATTGGGAGCGGGCATCCTGGGTGATTATTTTTTTTTCCTCTGTGCTAGCCGAGGTGCGGTGGGGCGGAAGATTTTCACACATCTACCTCCGCCCCAGCTGAGATCAGCCAGCTCAGCACAGTAAGGGGGATCAGACCTCAGACCTTCCTGGGTCTGTATAGCTCGGTTTCCCTACTGGCCGGTTCATTAGCTCTTCCCTCCCGTCAGAAATCTCACTGACTGTTTCAAGTGCACAAAGCTCTGCTTTGCCTTTTTTAAGTTGAAAAGGGCCGAAGGGCCGAGACCCATTCTGCAGGACACTACCAAGATTAAAATTACATAGGATTTCCAGCAGATGAACAGGCCATTCGGCTGGTGTTTATGCTCCACACGAGCCTCCTCCCACACTACTTCGTCTTAGCTTACCGATATATCCTTCTATTCCTTTCTCCCTCATGCGCTCTTCTAGATTCCCCTTAAATGCTTCTGTGGCCCCTAGATCAGGAGAAAAAAAAACCAAGTTAAATCAGTAAGTAGCTATTAGTAACCTTGTGCTTTAAAAGCCTGATGGCAATATAAGGAAAGGACAAGTGAGGATAGCAATGACAGCCTCGTTGGTCTTGGCAGAGGCCAGTGGTCTCCAGAGATAAGTGAGTGGGTGCAAGGTATTGGGAGGCATGGGCTTCTACTCAGTCCTACCCTAACCCTAACCCTCCATTGATTCATTCTGCCATCCACTCCCTCGTTGACATTTACATGTCCTGGAGGGGGTGGGGGAGGGGAAATTGAGGTCAATGCAAGGATATGGCAGTAGGTCCCGCTGGCCAATTTTCCTGCCATTACCACCGTTTTTTACCTAGGAAGAAGAAAGCTGTAGACTGCATGAAGATATCAATGGACTGGTCAGGTGGGCAGAACAGTGGCAAATGGAATTCAATCTGGAGAAGTGTGAGGTAATGCATTTGGGGAGGGCTAACAAGGCAAAGGAATACACAATAAATGGTAGGACACTGAGAAGTGCAGAAGATCAGAGGGACCTTGGAGTGCATGTCCACAGATCCCTGAAGGTAGCAGGACAGGTAGATAAGGTGGTTAAGAAGGCATATGGGATACTTGCCTTTATTAGCCAAGGCATAGAATATAAGAGTAGGGAGATTATGCTTGAACTGTATAAAACACTAGTTAGGCCGCAGCTAGAATACTGCGTACAGTTCTGGTCACCACATTGGCTGGGTTTGTTTTCTTTGGAACAGAGGAGGCTGAGGGGAAACCTAATTGAGGTGTATAAAATTATGAGGGGCATAGCTAGAGTGGATAGGAAGGACCCATTTCCCTTAGCGGAAGGGTCAATAACCAGGGGGCATAGATTTAAAGTAATTGGTCGGAAGTTTAGAGGGGATTTGAGGAGAATTGTTTTTCACCCAGAGAGTGGTGGGGGTCTGGAACTCACTGCCTGAAAGGGTGGTAGAGGCAGAGACCCTCATCGCATTTAAAAAGTACTTGGATATGAACTTGAAGTGCCGTAACCTACAAGGCTACGGACCAAGTGCTGGAAAGTGGGATTAGGGTGGAGAGCTCTTGGTCAGCCAGCACAGACGAGATGGGCCGAATGGCCTCCTTCTGTGCTGTAAATTTCTATGATTCTATGAACAGGAGGAGGCCATTCAGCCCCTAGAGCCTGTTCCGCCATTCAATTAGATCATGGCTGATCTGTATGTTAACTCCATCTACCTGCCTTTGCTCCATGTCCCTTAATACCCTTACCTAACAACAATCGATCAACCCTCAGGTTGGAAATTTTCAACTGACCCAGCATCCACAGCTTTTTGAGGGAGTTCCAGATTTCCACTACCCTTTGTGTGAAGTGCTTCCTGACATCACCCTTGAACGGCCTGGCTCTAATTTTAAGGTTATGGCCCCTTGTTCTGGCCTCCCCCACCTGAAGAAATAATTTCTCTCTATCTACCCTACAAAATCATTTAATCATCATAAACCACCTCAATTAGATCACCCCTTAATCTTCCATACTCAAGGGAATACAAGCCTAGTCTATGTAACCTGTCCTCATAATTGAACCCTTTTAGTCCCAGTATAATTCTGGTGAATCTGCGCTGCTCCCCCTCCAAGGTCAGTGTATCCCTTCCTGAGGTGCGGTGCCCAGAGCTGAACGCAGTGCTCCCGATGGGGTCTAACCAGAGCTCTGTACAGCTGTAACATTACTTCCACCCCTTTGTATTCCAGCCTCTTGAGATAAAGGCCAACAATCCATTAGCCTTTTTCATCATTTTTTGTACCTGTCCACTAGCCTTTAGTGATTTCTGTAAATGGAACTCTAAATCTCTCTGCCCCTCCGCAGTTCCTAGTTTCTTATCATTTAGAAAATACCCTGATCTATCTTTCTTAGGTACAAAGTGGATGACCACTCACTTCCGGACATTGAACCCCATCTGCCACAGTTTTGCCCATTCAGAAATTAATCTATCCATGTCCCTTTGCAACGTTCTGCTTCCATCTACACTACTTACTGTACCATTTAATTTAGTGTCATCAGCAAACTTGGATATACGGCTTTCTATTCCTTCATCTAACTCATTGATAAATAGTGAAAAGCTGAGGCCCCAATACAAATCCCTGGGGAACATCACTAGTCATATCCTGCCAAATGGATTAAATACCCATTGACGTAAGAAAACTACTAGGCACTTGGTCTAAGCGTTAAACAAAGCTTTAATCAACTGTTTTACAACATGAAGGTCTAGTTGTGTCCTTCACTAGTTCCTGTTAAGAATGTCTTGCGCAAGCTGGGCCCGTGCCCGAGTATTTATACTCTCCCTGGACAGCGCCGCCCGCAGGCTGCTCAGTATCATTTCATTAGTCTTTCTTTTATGAATGACTGATTCATGTCACCCATTATCCCTACTCTCTCTTCTACCTCCAAACCAATTTCCTACCTGTGTCAATAGGTTGCCTCCAATTCTATGCACTTTCATTTTTGTTAACAGTCTCTTATGTGGAACCTTATCGAATGCCTTTTGGAAGTCCATATAAATAACATTCATAGGCACTCCCTTCTCTACCATGTTAGTAATCACCTCAAAAATTCAACTAGGTTAGTTAAACATATCTTTACAAATCCACGCTGGCTCTCTCTGATCAGTTAATATTTGTCCAAGTGCTCAGTCACCCTGTACTTAATAACTGATTCTAGTAACTTCACCACAACAGACATTAGATTAATAGGTCTATAATTTCCTGGTTTCTCTCTCCCACTCTTCTTAAATAATGGCGATACTTCGGCAATTTTGCAAATCAAGGGGACAATTCCTGAATCGAGAGTGTTTTGGAAGATCATGACTACAGCAACTGCAATTTCTTCACCTAGTTCTTTTAATACCCTGGGATGAAAACCATCAGAGCCTGGAGATTTATCTATCTTCAGTCTCATTATTTTCTCCATTACCATTTTTTAAACTTACATTAAATCTAGTAAGTTCTCCCCCTTGATTTATTTCTTGTATCTTCGATTGGCATTTTGTATCATAAAGCAAGCTGCATAAACGCTTCCTGTTACATAGCATGAAGGTACATTTATTTTTAAATGAGGTTAATATATTTGCACATTTACATGCAGCAATCTGCCTGCATTTCTTCGGAGTGTACAAGTGTTCACCGAGGTGAACAGTGCTGGGGAATTGCTTTCCTCCTGCCATGCGGATATTGGGCGGGCGCAGCAAGGGCCAGGTGCAATTCAGAGCCCCCCTGGCAATATAATCTCAATCCCGATGCATGAAGGAATGTCCATGTTTTATGCACTCCAACCTTCTGGCATTGAGGAGGAAGATTGCTGAATTGGTGGCAGCCTGTTCAGACCAGTTTTGTACCCTCAGCAGCTCTGTAGTGGAAAGTACATGATGGAGACTGACCTGTGTTTTTAGTAACTCCAAACTACCGTGTTTCTCCCTTTACACCCTAGAGAAATGGAAAAACAACATAGAGCACTGCAGGTGACAGTAAAGGTTTCCAGGTGGGAGCTTGAGAAAAGAACACACAGCTGGCATTGATCATGCAAAGAAAAGTGACTTGGATTCACCCCTACTCTACAAAATGGGTTCCTGTTGGGATGATTGCAACACTGGACTTGATTTTATTTTTTTTAGAAACCTGCATCACCAAAAAAAAAATGTTTTCTGAATATGGAAGCCAATATTGAGGTATCAGCAAGATAAATCATTTTCTTGTCTGCTTGTACCCTGCAAGACACAGGACAGACTGGTCACATCAACTGTAATATTGAAAGTCTGCTTTCTATAGGGTAGACCAGTAGTCTTCAATATGTGGTTGCACACAGCAATGTGACAAGTGTTTTTTTTTCTATATAGAGTTAACTTTAACAATAATTGCTATGCCTATTCTAAAGATACAATTCTTACAAACCAATTTTAAGCCTTTTCTTTGAAATGCAGGTGGAAGAAAATAATAGCTAGCCCCCCAACCCTGCCCCCCACCCACCAAATATGGCTGTATGTGCTCCCAATTGTTTCCTGCATTCGTTATCCCTCCTGGTACCATTACTGCAGTTGATCAACACTTGGGACGGACTTTTGGCTGGGATAGTGAAAACAGAAACCTTGGGAGTCATTTAAGAGACAGTTGGATACTGTGATGGGAGCGAACCGCAGATGGGTTGAGTGACCTGCCTCGGTTATCATCTTGCGTGAATCTGACTCCTCCGTCCTTTGACTTATAAAAGGCTTGAGTGAAGCCAAATGATTGTCAGACAATCACTCAATTAGCCCAATGTCTAGTTTGTAATAGTCCAGGCTGATGCGGTCCTGAATTGGATTTGTTCTTTTCTCTTTTGACCCTGTCTGTTCTCCAAATGCCAGAGCATTATTTTGGATACCTCCGCAACACTAAATCAAGGAATGTTTCTTCAGTTGAAGTAGCCGATTTAATTTTTTTCTTTGTGCTGTCGAAGAGCCTGTAGGAAGACCTGCTTCACCTGGCCCATCGTGTCATGATACAATTTCAGGTCTTCTTCTTTGGCTTTTAAAGTGCTTTGCAAAGCCGCCTTTAAGGCTTCATTCTCATCCATCTGTATGGCAACTCTGAAATCAAAAAGAAACCACAGCTTTACCTTCAGATTAATCCACCAACCTAAACTGAGAACCTGAAAGGAAAAAAATTACAGGGCTATGGGGAAAGAGGAGGAGAGTGGGAGTAATTGGACAGCTCTTTCAAAGAGCCGGCACAGGCACGATGGGCCGAATGGCCTCCTTCTGTGCTGTATCATTCTATGATTCTATGAGGTAGGTGTCAGTCGTAGCTCAGTGGGTAGCACCCTCGCTTGAGTCAGAAGCTCGTGGTTTCAAGCCCCACTCCAGAGACTTGAGCACATAATCCAGGCTGATACTCCAGTGTAGTACGGAAGGAGTGTTGCACTGTCAAAGGTGCTATGCTTTGGACGAGATGATAAACCAAGGCCCCTTCTAGTCACTCAGGTGGACGTAAATGATCCCAAGGCACTATTCAAAGAGCATGGGAATTCTCCCCGTGTCCTGGCTCATATTTATCCCTCACTCAACACCATCAAATTCAGATAATCTAGTCATTTATCTCATTGTTGTTTGTGGGACCTTGCTGTGAGCAAATTGGCTGTCACATATTACAACAGTGACTACATTTCAAAAGTACTTCATTGGCTATGAAGCACTTTGATCAGTGAAAGGTTCTATATAAATGCAAGTTTTTTTTCTTTCTAAATTTCTTGGAAAGCAACTATGGGATCCAGGGCAATTTGGCACATTGGATCCAAAACTGGCTTAGTGGCAGGAGGCAGAGGGTGATGGTCGAAGGTTGTTTTTGTGACTGGAAGCCTGTGTCCAGTGGTGTACTGCAGGGATCGGTGCTGGGTCCTTTGCTGTTTGTAGTGTACATTAATGATTTAGATATGAATGTAGGAGGTATGATCAGTAAGTTCGCAGATGACAAAAAAATTGGTGGAGTGGTAAATAGTGAGGAGGGAAGCCTCAGGCTACAGGACGATATAGACGGGATGGGTAGATGGGCAGAACAGTGGCAAATGGAATTTAACCCTGAAAAGTGTGAGGTGATGCATTTTGGGAGGACTAACAAGGCAAGGGAATACACAATGAATGGTAAGACCCTAGGAAGGACAGAGGATCAGAGGGACCTTGGTGTGCATGTACATAGATCCCTGAAGGCAGCAGAACAGGTAGATAAGGTGGTTAAAAATGCATATGGGATACTTGCCTTCATTAGCCAAGGCATAGAATATAAGAGCAGGGAGGTTATGATGGAGCTGTATAAAACGCTAGTTAGGCCACAGCTGGAATACTGTGTGCAGTTCTGGTCACCACACTATAGGAGGGATGTGATTGCATTGGAGAGGGTGCGGAGGAGATTCACCAGGATGTTACCTGGGCTGGAGCGCTTCAGCTATGAAGAGAGACTGGACAGGCTGGGGTTGTTTTCCTTAGAGCAGAGAAGGCTGAGGGGGGACCTGATTGAGGTGTACAAAATTATGAGGGGCATAGATAGGGTAGATAGAAAGGAACTTTTTCCCCTTAGTAGAGGGGTCAATAACCAGGGGGCATAGTTTCAAGGTAAGGGGCAGGAGGTTTAGAGGGGATTTGAGGAAAAACTTTTTCACCCAGAGGGTGGTTGGAGTCTGGAACTCACTGCCTGAAAGGGTGGTAGAGGCAGGAGCCCTCACAACATTCAAGAAGCATTTAGATGAGCACTTGAAACGCCATAGCATACAAGGCTACGGACCAAGTGCTGGAAAATGGGATTAGAATAGACATGGCTTGATGGCCGGCGCGGACACGATGGGCCGAAGGGCCTCTTTCTGTGCTGTACAACTCTATGACTCTATGATTACTGCCAGAAACACGAATGCTTGAAATGTGCAATAAGAAATGAATGCAGGAAATACACAGCAGGCCCGTCAGCATTTGAAAGAGAAACACGGGTTTACGTTTTGGATGGGACCTTTCATTCCCCTTCAGATACTTTCCTGTATTTTGTGTTATTATTATTAATTTTTACTTCAGTCTGAAGGTTTAAGGCTGAAAACTATGGAACAAGTTAAATGAATAAGAAAACATAAGAAATAGGAGCAGGAGTAGGCTATACGGCCCCTCGAGCCTGCTCCCCCATTCAATAAGATCATAAGATTATATAGCGCCTCTCATGACCACCAGACGTCTCAAAGCGCTTTACAGCCAATGAAGTACTTTTTGGAGTGTAGTCACTGTTGTAATGTAGGAAACGCGGCAGCCAATTTGCGCACAGCAAGCTCCCACAAACAGCAATGTGATAATGACCAGATAACCTGTTTCTGTGATGTTGATTGAGGGATAAATATTGGCCAGGACACCAGGGATAACTCCCCTGCTCTTCTTCGATGGCTGAACTTCGACATCAACTCCACTTTCCCGCCCTATCACTATATCCATTGATTCCCTTAGAAGCGAGGATGAGGAAAGAAGTAGGAAGAAATGAAAGGGAAATGGAAAAGAAAATTTAAGCCATCCCAGTGACAATCCTGAACATAATGCAGGACCACGACCTTTTAAACAGTCTGCATCCTACAGACTCTCATCCACTTGTGATTATTGGGTGGCCACATTAACAGACCAGGTAGCCAAAAGGAAACATTTTAAACTGATGTTGTTATATGAGCTGTAGCCGTCACCTAAGGGAAACATTTGTATGGGTACCGGTTCCAGCCTCAAAAACAGGCCATCGTTGCTACCAGAACAGCTCAATACATGGAGCCCTGTGATTGAAAGCATCAATCAAGATCCTTGAATCACGCCTATGTCCCTTTTATTGATCCGGTCTGGGGTCCTGATAGAACACTTGTTCTTTATTGAGTGCAGTACTGCAGTAAAATAGAGGGGACCTTTTCCGATTCGTATCGGTAAGATTTGGCTAAAGTACTACAGTACAATATTTGAATAAGGGCATTGTATACGCACACTGTTTACTTTTTATAAAAGAAACCAAATTATATATTGAACAGTTAATCTGGCTTTAAAATAAAAAAAATCAATAGTTTATAGCGTGGGATTTACAACCAGTCTGAATTGCAAAACAAGTGACACTTTGAATGTGAGTCAAAGAATTGAGCTGCCGGTGTGGGTTAATTCATCAGAGTGTCGAGTGCAGCTGTACAGCTGTACAAGGCTGCTTTATTAACCTCTAAACAGGGGAATCAAATGTTAAAGAGATTTATTTGCACTCTCAAAACACCATACAAAGTCACCAATATAATGAGTTGCCACGTCTACCTGAGTGTAGTATTTCTGCACCATGTGAGGCTAAATTCAAGCTTAGATTTGCTGTACAGGGTAAAGGAAGCTTATGATCATCCACACTATTAATGGAATGCTAATTTAAAAAAAATTGTATTCTACATTTACCTATTGTGTGTTCTATTTATCGGAGTCCAAAACATTAATGCAAGAACCTGTTCTGGCATAATCCTCTTGTCCAAAAGGCCCAAACAATCTCCCAGTAGGATAATGCAGATCAGTGACAGTGAAGCACCCCATTGACAACCACCACCAATGTGACTACTAGTAGGCAGGAGTCTCCCATTGCCCGTCCCCATTCCTACGTGACTGCTAACAGGCAGGAGCCTCCCATTGCCCGGCCCCATTCCCTGACCTCCATCCTGCGTGACTGCTAGTAGGCAGGAGCCTCCCATTGCCCGGCCCCATTCCCTGGCCTCCATCCTACATGACTGCTAGTAGGCAGGAGCCTCCCATTGCCCGGCCCCATTCCCTGACCCCCATCCTACGTGACTACTAGTAGGCAGGAGCCTCCCATTGCCCGGCCCCATTCCCTGACCCCCATCCTACGTGACTACTAGTAGACAGGAGCCTCCCATTGCCCGTCCCCATTCCCTGACCTCCATCCTACGTGACTACTAGTAGGCAGGAGTCTCCCATTGCCCGGCCCCATTCCCTGACCCCATCCAATATCACCACTCGTAGGCAGGAGCCACTCATTGCCCGTCCCCATTCCCTGACGCCATCCAACTAAACACACAACATACCCTCAAAATAAGCATTGGTGGGCAGAGCTGTAAATACGGACCCGGTATGCTGCATTTCTGAGTCACTGCAAGGCAGGTACCAGCAAGCCAGTACCAGTTCGGCATTTTGTGTCAGATGCAAGATCGCACTTGCACTGGTGTAATTTCTTCTTCCAGCTCAATCTGTGGGAGATACCCCATAAGCTGCAATTTCATATTTTCTCAGTGATTTCAACAGAAAAAAAATGGCAGAAATATATTTTCATAAAATTACCCCACCACATTCACGTAACAGTGTAACGCTGCAACCGGAACAGATTTTGTCACAAGGACATGGACTACTTTAAAATACAAAAGTCTTCTTACCGTATATGCAGTTCTTCCACTTGAATATCCGAAGCTACGGCCAATGGCCTCCCTGGAGACAGATCTCTGCCAGCGCACAGGCTCTGGTGCTGATGGCTAGTGCTGGCAGTTAAACCTTCGTTTAGGAAAACAAAATAGCTGTGTGAGTTTTACTTTAGCAATCATCAGAGAGAGATGGGGGTGAAATTGGACATGGAAGGGTTCGCAAAACAGGCGGTATCGCATCGGTTACCCGTTAGACGTCCCGCCCGATATTCAGTTCCATTGACTTCACTAGAGCTGAATATCGGGCGTGTCTTATAACGGGCGGCAAACATGATTCCACCTGTTTTGCATCCCCGACAAATGTCCAATTTCACTTCTACAGCTCTGTACGCTCTTTAAGAGCCATGGAAATAAAATATTTTGACCTAACGTTACTATCACTGTTAGGATAAAATTTGGTTATGGGGATATAAAGGGGTGGGCCTCAATATCTGACCGGTATAAGATGTCTGAAAGGTACCATTCGGTCTTGTTAGGCTGGAAAACAAACACAAAGCACCGTGGGATACTTGGCTATATTAACCCTTTTTAAACTAACATAAATAAATTTAGCTGACCAAAGACATTCTGAAGTGTTACTTGTGGTTACACTGAGTAACTGTTTAGAAAGAACCTGTTCTTGGAAGAGATAAGAGAACAAAGGCACGATTAATGAATAGCAGCAAGTAAGGCCATCAGCAGGCTAATAACTCACTGTGGCTTTGTAGTCATCCAGCCATGTCTCTGCTGAAAATACCTTCCCATACTGATAACAAGAGTAAGAGGCAGCTCAGGAATACAGAAGTTAGAATGAAGCCTCTGCAGTCCATAAGTTTCTTACTGACATATCCAGAGGGTACTCGAGTTCAAAGGACAGACCTAATAGTTGATTGATTAATCATGTAAACCAATGAAGTATCAATATTCTCATGTATACACCCCCATTAGTAATGAGTGGGTGTTGTCTAATAAACTGTATAAACTAAGCTGTATTGTCACTTTTTCCCTTGATGTCTCTAGCTAAGGGTAGCTGAGATAGTTCTCTCGTGTGCACTCGTAATAAAACTATTGATCTGGGTAACACCTGAGTCTGTTAGTTCTATTTCACCTTCCAGATTTTCCTCGCTTACAATCACAACCCCGCCACCTGGAAGGGAATCAGAATTAACATCCAAGTTTGTGATAGTTAGGAGAAAAGATGAGAAACTTGGTTTTCTTAAGCCTTGAAAGGAGGTGGCAGAGAGGGGACCTTAAAGCGTTATTGAAGAAATTAAACTGGATAGAAAAAGGTAAATATGCAGCACATTGTGGGATATAATGTGGGAAAATGTGAGGTTATCCACTTTGGTAGGAAGAATAGTAAAGCAAAATATTATTTAAATGGAGAGAGACTACAGAATGCGTGTCCTCTGGGTGTCCTTGTACATGAAACACAAAAAGTTAACATGCAGGTACACCAAGTAATTAGGAAGGCAAATGGAATGTTGGCCTTTATTGCTTGGGGGGGATGGAGTATAAAAGTAAGGAAGTCTCGCTACAACTGTACAGGGCGTTGGTGAGACCGCACCTGGAGTACTGCTTACAGTTTTGGTCACTTTATTTAAGGAAGGATATACTTCCATTGGAGGCAGTTCAGCGAAGGTTCACTAGGTTGATTCCTGAGATGAAAGGGTTGTCTTATGAGGAAATGTTGAGCAGGTTGGGCCTATACTCATTGGAGTTTAGAAGAATGAGAGGTGATCTTATTGAAACATACAAGATTCCCGATGGCCGGGGAGTCCAGAACCAGGGGTCACAGTCTAAGGAGAAGGGGTAAGCCATTTAGGACAGAGATGAGGAGGAATTTCTTCACCCAGAGAGTGGTGAACCTGTGGAATTCTCTACCACAGAAGGCAGTAGAGGCCAATTCATTAAATATATTCAAGAAGGAGTTAGATATATTTCTTAAGGCTAAAGGGATCAAGGGATATGGAGAGAAGGCAGGGACAGGGTACTGAACTTGGATGATCAGCCATGATCTCATTGAATGGCGGAGCAGGCTCGAGGGGCCGAATGGCCTACTCCTGCTCCTATCTTCTATGTTTCTATGTTTCTATTCTGAGTGGGCTTGACAGGGTAGATGCTGAGAGGATGTTTCTCCTCGTCGGGGAATCTAGAACTAGGGGGCATAGTTTCAGGATAAGGGGTCGCCCATTTAAGATGGAGATGAGGAGGAATTTCTTCTCTCAGAGGGCCGTGAATCTTTGGAATTCTTTACCCTAGAGAACTGTGGAGGCTGAGTCAATGAAGGCCGAGATAGACAGATATTTGAGCTACAGGGGAGTCCAAGGTTATGGGGAGCAGGCAGGAAAGTGGAGTTGAGGCCAAGATCAGATCAGCCATGATCTTACTGAATGGCGGAGCAAGCTCGAGGGGCCCAATGGCCTGCTCCTGCTCCTGTTTCTTATGTTCTTGTCATGGTACACTTTGATAGAAGGACAAAAAGACACAGGTTCAAAGTGCTGAAAGGCAAAGTTAGGACTGATGCCAGAAGTCCTTCATATGGAGCGATCAATGCTTGGGATGGATTCCTGGGTGGGATCGGGTGGGCAAAACCCTTGCACTCATTCGAGAAACACTTGAGGGTGGGCATGTAGGTTTCTCTAGATAGATGTGCTAGGATGGGCAGAATGACATTCCTTATCCTGTTTATTTTCTGGTATTCTCTGCTGCCCGTATCCTAACTCACAGCAAGTCCCGTTCACTCATCGCCCCTGTGCTCACTGACCTACATTGGCTGTGGGTCCAGCAACACCTGGAATTTAAAATTTGCATTCTTATGTTCAAATCCCTCCGTGGCCTCGTCCCTCCCTATCTCTGTAATCTCCTCCAGCCCCACAACCCTCCGAGATCTCTGCGCTCCTCCACTCCTAGCCTCTGGTACATCCCCGATTTACATTGCCCCACCATTGGCAGCCGTACCTTCAGCTGTTCAGGCCCAAAGCTCTGGAATTACCTCCCCAAACCTCTCCGCCTCTGCAGCTCCTTTAAGACGCTCTTTCTTCAAAGACATACATCTTTGACCAAGCTTTTGGTCACCTGTCCCTAAAGCTCCTTATGTGGCTCGGTGTCAAATTTTGACTGATTATGCTCCTGTGAAGCGCCTTGGGACATTTTACTACATTAAAATCGCTATATAAATCTAAGTTGTCGCTGATCTTGTGGGAAAAAAAATCCATATGATTATTACATTTCTTTTTCCATGCTCAAAGTGAGACCATTATTCTACTCTGGATTTAGTGACTCTGCTGCTCAAATCTGAAGAAAATCCCCTACCACGCCGCACCAGTGCTAACTTTCAATTTCCAGCATTATTGATCTGTGGTAGTGTTGTGCTGTGGACTGATATCTGCAGTGAGGCCGAGCGAGATGTGGACAGCCAGAGGTGAAAGCCGAGTATTGTCACCAAAGTCACCTTCTCTTCCACAGCAGAGTTCCGTCGCTGCACTTCACAAGTGAACACATCCAGTAAACACGTCCTGTTAGCTGTGCTTTTACAATCTCACATTTTGTCTTTGAGAGTTTATTTTTTTGAAATGAGTTACTATCTGATATTAAAGCTGTACAACTTCATATGAAACATAGAAGATAGGAGCAGGAGTAGGCCATTCGGCCCCTCGAGCCTGTTCCGCCATTCAATGCGATCATGGCTGATCATCCAAATTCAGTACCCGGTCCCTGCTTTCTCCCCATACCCCTTGATCCCTTTAGCCTTAAGAAATATATCTAACTCCTTCTTGAATATATTTAATAAATTGGCCTCAACGGCCTTCTGTGGTAGAGAATTCCACAGGTTCACCACTCTCTGGGTGAAGAAATTCCTCCTCATCTCAGTCCTAAATGGCCTACCCAATATCCTTAGACTGTGACCCCTGGTTCTGGACTCCCTGACCATCGGGAACATCCTTCCTGCATCTAGTCTGTCTAGTCCTGTTAGAATTTTATAAGTTTCAATGAGATCCCCTCTCATTCTTCTAAACTCCAGCGAATACAAGCCCAATCGACCCAATCTCTCCTCATACGTCATTCCTGCCATCCCAGGTATCAGTCTGGTGAATCTTCGCTGCACTCCCTCCATGGCAAGAACATCCTTCCTCAGGTAAGGCGACCAAAACTGCACACAATACTCAAGTATGGTCTCACCAAAGCCCTGTACAACTGCAGCAAGACATCCTTGCTCCTGTACTCGAATCCTCTCGCTATGAAGGCCAACATACCATTTGCCTTCTTAACAGCCTGCTGCACTTGCATGAAGAATGTTAAAATTCTGGACATTTGTCAAAGAAAATAATTAAAATGAGTGAGTTTTGCCAGTTCGCCCCCCACAGTAAATGTAGTCACCTTGTACCCATCCAACTTGCTTACTTTGGGTTGTCACCTGCTGACAACACCAAAAGCAAACAGGGGGCAGGATAAGGGCAGAGCAGGGATGGATCTATAGCTCCAGTTCTCATACATTATCTGATAAAAAAATTCACTGAACAGCTTAATAGTCTCAATAATTAATGCTCCCACATCACAAGATGCGAAAATAAATGGAAAAAAAATTGTCTTGCATTCCCTTGATGGTTCAGCGAGTTTATCCAGTGAGTACCTGAGCTAGAGAGAGCAGGAAGTCCCAGGTTCAATGTCCAGACTGTGCTGAGTTCCAGATCTCAGCCAAGGAGGTGGTTGGAACAATTCGAATTGGTTTCAGAATGCCAGGTTAAGAGAAGTGAAAAATGTGACGAGATCCGGCTGCTGAACATCACTCAGTGACCCCTCCTGGAAGTGCGTGTGTGGGGGGAATTTTAATCTAACTCGCCGGGCGGGAGCCTCACGAGATCGGGTGGAGCGGCGGTTTTACACCCCGCCCAATATTACTCTCCATGGAGAGTAAAATCAGGTGGAGGTGTAAAACCAACACTGCACCCGAACCCGACAGTTTCCACATGGCGGGTTAGGTTAACATTGCCCATGTGTCTGTATGTCAGGTAAAGGCAGGATTGCATTTAGCTGTGATGTTCTCTTGTGTCATATAGTTATCACCAGTCATTGAGGCCAGTAGGATTAGCCCAGTAACTGGACATGCATCCTGCACCTAAGATGCGTTGAGAGAATTTGCTGTCTGAGGCACTGCTAACAGTTTAGTGTTACAAGAGTTTCAAATGTAAGTTTCAGTCTGTATGTATGCCATGCTGTTTTATGGGCATCAATGCATGCTAAGCACAGAAAAGGTCTGTAAGGTGGCAAGAAAGTCTTAAAGGGGCAAGTAGCAAAAGAGTGACAGCCTCCGAGGGCGTACTTCCTGGGTATGTATACTTGGACGAATCCTCGTTATAGGAATCCTCTAGTTAGCATTATCTTGACGCCTTTCCTCGGGTCTACCATCTACTTCCAAATTTGCAGCCAGGTGGCCCGACGGGGCAGAGAGCAATTGCCCTGCCAGCCAACGCCAGTCAGATATTTCAATGACTCTTCTCTGGGAGGTTGCCCTTGACAACCGACGGTGGCAACTCTCCATCACCGCCTTGAGGGAACCATCTGCAAATATGCCAGTGTGCTTTCCAAGCCCTCCGCTGGAGAGAATTAATGTCTCTTCAGTTCATGTGAAATGGGAGTTTAACTTAGAATGTTTATTGGCTTGAATTTCAAAATGGTTATTTCGTTTTTTAAATCAATGTTTTTTATTTGCAGGTCATGAGGGAAACCTTAAATAGGACTTTTGCTGCAGCTTGCTCACCACTGCATTTGCAACTGACTGACTGAGGTTGCCTTGTACTAAAATTTCACTGCCTTTCAGATCACAGACCTAAAAAAAAATTCTGCTTTTATGGGCTAAATGCAAAGGAACATAGGAACACAAGTAGACCACTAAGGCCCTCGAACCTGTTCTGTCATTCAATTAGATCGTGGCTGATCTGTATCTTAACTCCAATGGGATATCGGGTGGGAATGTGACATTGAGGTTGAAGATCAGCCATGATCTTACTGAATGGTGGAGTAGGCTCGAGGGGCCACATGGCCTACTCCTGCTCCTAGTTCTTATGTTCTAATTACCCGCCTGGTTCCACATCCCCCAATACCCTTACCTAACAAAAATCTATCAATCTCTGTTTTGAAATTTTCAAGTGACCCCCCCCAGCCTCAACAGCTTATTTTGGGGGAGAGAGTTCCAGATTTCCACTGCCCTTTGTGTGAGGAAGTGCTTCCTGACATCACCCCTGAACGGCCTAGCTCTAATTTTAAGGTTATGCCCCCTTGTTTTGGACTCCCCCACCAGAGGAAATAGTTTCTCTCTCTCGACCCTATCAAATTCTTTAATCATTTTAAACACCTCACTTAGATCACCCGTTAAACTTCTATACTCAAGGAAATACAAGCCTCGTCTAGTGAATAAGATGTGAAGACTACCTTTACACAGGAGGGCTATGGGGAAAGAGCAGGGGAGTGGGACTAATTGGACATAGATAGGACAAGGAAAGAGGTTCTGCTAAGGGAGTATGAGCAGCTAGGGGCCAAATTAAAAAGCAGAACCACAAGGTTAATAATCTCTGGATTACTACCGGAGCCACGAGCAAATTTGGCTAGGGTAAATAAAATCAGAGAGTTAAATGCGTGGCTCAAAGACTGGTGTGGGAGAAATGGGTTTTGCTTCTTGGGACACTGGCACCAGTACTGGGACAGGAGAGAGCTGTTCCGTTGGGACGGACATAACTTGGCCAGTGCTGGGGCTAGAATCCTGGTGAATCGAATAACTAGAGCTGTAGAGAGGGCTTTAAACTAATTAGTCGGGGGGAGGTTTCAAGAGAGCGAAAAATAAAAATGTCAGCGGAGAAGGCAATAGAGCAAGGTAGCAGTGGGGGAATTAAAAACCAGAGCGTGTCAGGAAGGGACAGAATATATAAAGATAAAGGTAAAGTAGTAAAGGGGGTAAAAGCAGGAATAAATTGTCACAAAACATATTTAAAAGTTCTTTATCTGAATGCACGCAGCATTCGTAACAAAATAGACGAGTTGACGGTACAAATAAGTACACATGGGTATGATCTGGTGGCCATTACAGAAACATGGCTGCGAGGTGACCATGACTGGGAACTAAACATCCAGGGGTATTTGACTATTAGGAAGGACAGACAGGAAGGAAAGGGAGGTGGGGTGGCTATGTTAATAAAGGATGGAATTACTGCAATAGTGAGAAATGATATTGGGTCAAAGGATCAGGATAGTGAAACAGTTTGGGTGGAGATAAGGAATAATAAGGGGAAAAAGTCACTAGTGGGCGTAGTCTATAGGCCTCCTAACAGTTGCAACTCTATTGGTCGGAGTATAAATCAGGAAATAGTTGGGGCTTGTAATAAGGGAACAGCTATAATCATGGGAGATTTTAACTTTCATATTGACTGGACAAATCAAATTGGGCAGGGCAGCCTTGAGGAAGAGTTCATAGCGTGCATTAGGGACGGGTTCCTTGAGCAGTATGTTACTGAACCAACCAGGGGGCAAGCAATCTTAGATCTGGTCCTGTGTAATGAGACAGGATTAATAAAAAATGTCCTAGTAAAGGATCCCCTTGGAATGAGTGACCATAACATGGTTGAATTCCAAATTCAGTTGGAGGGTGAGAGAGTTGGATCTCAAACCAGCGTGCTAAGCTTAAATAAAGGAGACTATGAAGGTATGAGAGCAGAGTTGACTAAAGTGGGCTGGGAAAATAGATAAAGGTGTAAGACGATACAGGAGCAGTGGTGTACATTCAAGGAGATATTTCACAACTTTCAAGAAAAATATATTCCACTGAGGAAAAAGGGGCATAAAAGAAAAGACAGCCATCCGTGGCTAAGTAAAGTAATAAAGGATAGTATCCGACTGAAAACAAGGGCATATAAAGTAGCCAAATCTAGTGGGAGGATAGAAGATTGGGAAGCATTTAAAAGCCAGCAAAGAATAACTAAAAGATTAACTAAGAAAGGGAAGATAGATTATGAAAGTAAACTAGCAAAAAATATAAAAACAGATAGCAAGAGTTTCTACAGTTATATAAAAAGAAAAAGGGTGGCTAAAGTGAATGTTGGTCCCTTAGAGGACGAGACCGGGAAATTAGTAGTGGGGAACATGGAGATGGCAATTACGCTGAATAAGTATTTTGTATCAGTCTTACAGTACAGGACACTAAAAATATCCCAACACTGGACAAACAGGGGGCTATGGGGGGGAGGAGCTAAACACAATTAAAATCACTAAGGAGATGGTACTCGGTAAGATAATGGGACTTAAGGCGGATAAATCCCCTGGACCTGATGGCTTACATCCTAGGGTCTTGAGAGAAGTAGCGGTAGGGATTGCGGATGCATTGGTGGTAATTGTCCAAAACTCCCTGGATTCAGGAAAGGTCCCAGCAGATTGGAAAACTGCTAACGTAACGCCCTTATTTAAAAAGGGAGGTAGACAAAAGGCTGGAAACTATAGACCAATTAGCCTAACATCTGTGGTTGGTAAAATGTTGGAGTCCATTATTAAGGAAGCAGTAACAGGACATTTGGATAAGCATAATTTAATCGGACAGAGTCAGCATGGTTTTATGAAGGGGAAATCATGCTTGACAAATTTGCTCGAATTCTTTGAGGACGTAACAAACAGGGTGGATAAAGGGGAACCAGTGGATGTGGTGTATTTGGACTTCCAAAAGGCATTTGACAAGGTGCCACACAAAAGATTACTGCACAAGATAAAAAATCACAGGATTGGGGGTAATATACTGGCATGGGTGGAAGATTGGCTATCTAACAGAAAACAGAGAGTTGGGATAAATGGTTCATTCTCGGGTTGGCAATCAGTAACTAGTGGTGTTCCGCAGGGGTCAGTGCTGGGACCCCAACTCTTTACAATCTATATTAACGATTTGGAGGAGGGGACCAAGTGCAACGTATCCAAGTTTGCCGACGATACAAAGATGGGAGGGAAAGCAGTGAGTGAGGAGGACATAAAAAACCTGCAAAAGGACATAGACAGGCTAAGTGAGTGGGCAGAAATTTGGCAGATGGAATATAATGTTGGAAAGTGTGAGGTTATGCACTTTGGCAGAAAAAATCAAAGAGCAAGTTATTATCTAAATGGAAAGAGACTGCAAAGTGCTACAGTACAAAGGGATCTGGGGGTCCTGGTGCATGAAACACAGAAGGTTAGTATGCAGGTACAGCAGGTGATCAGGAAGGCCAATGGAATCTTGGCTTTTATTGCAAGGGGGATGGAATATAAAAGCAGGGAAGTCTTGCTTCAGTTATACAGGGTACTGGTGAGGCCACACCTGGAATACTGCGTACAGTTTTGGTTTCCATATTTAAGAATAGATATACTTGCTCTCGAGGCAGTTCAGAGAAGGTTCACTCAGTTGATTCCGGAGATGAGGGGGTTGACTTATGAGGAAAGGTTGAGTAGGTTGGGCCTCTACTCATTGGAATTCAGAAGAATGAGAGGCGATCTTATCGAAACATATAAGATTGTGAGGGGGCTTGATCGGGTGGATGCGGGGAGGATGTTTCCACTGATGGGTGAGACTAGAACTAGGGGGGCATAATCTTAGAATAAGGGGCTGCCGTTTCAAAACTGAGATGAGGAGCAACTTCTTCACTCAGAGGGTAGTAAATCTATGGAATTTGCTACCTCAGAGAGCTGTGGAAGCTGCGACATTAAATAAATTTAAAACTGAGATAGACAGTTTCCTAGCTGATAAGGGAATTAAGGGTTATGGGGAGCGGGCAGGGAAGTGGACGTGAGTCTAGGTTCGGATCAGCCATGATCCTATTGAATGGCGGAGCAGGCCCGAGGGGCCGTATGGCCTACTCCTGCTCCTACTTCCTATGTTCTTATGGATAGCTCTTTCATCTGGCCTGTGCCAGCTCTTTGAAAGAGCTATCCAATTAGCCCCGAAAATGTTATCTTTTCCAAGTATATATCTAATTCCTTTTTGAAAGTTTCTAATGGATCTTCTTCCACCACCCTTTCAAGCAGCGCATTCCAGATCACAACAACTCACTCCATTAAAATAACTTTCCTCATCTCCCCTCCGGTTCTTTTGCCAATTATCTTAAATCTGTATGCTCTGGATACCGACACTCCTGCCAGTGGAAACACTGTAGCTGAGGCTTAACCCAACAATTTTAATGTTGTTCCAGTTTTTGCAACAACAAAAATAATCTGTCCCCAGTTGATTAAACCCAATAGCCGCTCCTGTGTAATAGTAGTCGTCACATCTGGCTCTTGGCCTAGTCACACTTGTATTTCTTATTCACTGGTTTGTCTTGTTAGAACTGCATCAGTCAGGAGATTGGAAATGCTGGGTCATTGGTGGATAACTCCTCAGTCAGAACACCAAGTTGTGTTGGGAAAAGTAATGTGAGATATATGCACCTGCTGGGAATGTGGATTTAAACATGATGGGGGAAAAACTGGGTTGCTTTGCACCTCCCGTGAGCACCCCAGGGGGGTGCTAATGGGGTGCAAAGCACCCAACGCCCGGGCGCGGCGCCGCTAATGCCTCCCGCGAAATTCAGTGGGAGGTTAGCGGCGGCAGTAGCCGGTAGTGCCCCGTGGCGCTGCACCACCGGCGATGACATCATCACCGTGCGCAGCGCCCCGGCCGCAAACTTCGGTCGCGCCCCCTGACCTACCGCCGGACGCTATGTCCGACAGGGTCAGGGTGGTGTTTTTGCAGCCGCTGTGGCGCTAATTAAAGGGCAAGTGTCGGGGCAGCTATTTCTTTTGGGCCGCCTGCCAGCACCTGCCCCCTTTCGCCTCCTCATGCGGGGTGACGGCCGCGATCGGTCAGCCCGCCACACCTCTTGAGTTCCGGGCTCTTTCCCCGCTCCCCAGTGGTCCAGCAGGGCCCCGGTGCATGCTGCGCTAGGCCCCTCCCCTTTAATCAGGGGAGGGAGGCCTGTAATACCGTGGCGCGACGTGCCGACACGTATGGCGTTGTTGCACGTAGCGCCGCGATATTCAACGGTAGCGCCCCAAGAGGGATGGGGAGCGCTTCCAGTAGCGTCCCGCCTCCTGCTTGGGGCACTACCACTCAATTTACGGCGCGGGGGTGCTAACTTTTCCGGCGAAGTTAGCGCCCAAAGAGAGTGCGACCCAATTTTTCCCCCTATATGTGGCCCCCGAGGCCCCATGATTCGCATCCCATGATGACAAACGCTTGGACACCCCGGCTTTGAATCATTTCTTTGATTTCACGAGAATGATAACGGGGCTGAAAGGGTTAAATTATGAGGACAGATTGCATAGACTAGGCTTGTATTCCCTTGAGTATAGAAGATTAAGGGGTGATCGAAGTGAGGTGTTTAAGATGATTAAAGAATTCGATAGGGTAGAGAGAGAAACTATCTCCTCTGGTGGGGGAGTCCTTCTGTGCTCTATCACTCTATGATTCTATGACCGAGCTGCCTGGCCTTTAAAGGCCGGATTTCCAGGATTCCGGAGTCGCATGTTGGGCATCCCTGATTTAAAGGACTTAAAACGTGCCAATCACTCAGCGTGTGTACAGTGCAAAGTGCCTTAATTCACTGTGTTCATAACCTTGTGATCTGTCACTTTTTAAATGTAGGTAAAACTATGCACTGAAACCTTTAAAAAAACTGCATTACAACAGTGACTCTACTTCAAAAGTACTCCATTGGCTGTAAAACGTCGGGACATCCCGAGGATGAGAAAGGCGCTATATAATTGCGAGTATTTCTTTTTTTTTGGCATGGTCTGACAGCTGCAATTCCATTTTTATACCCAATCATATAGTTCTTTTAAATTCGTTTATGTGATGTGGGCGTCGCTGGCAAGGCCAGCATTTATTGCCCATCCCTAATTGCCCTTGAGAAGGTGGTGGTGAACCGCCTTCTTGGACCAGTCCATGTGGTAAAGGTACTCCCACAGTGCTGTTAAGGAGGGAGTTCCAGGATTTTGACCCAGCGACGATGAAGGATCGGCCGATATACTTCTAAGTCAGGATGGTGTATGACTTGGAGGGGAACTTGGAGGTGGTGGTGTTCCCATGCGCCTGCTGTCCCTTGTCCTTCTACGTGGAAGAGGTCGCGGGTTTGGGAGGTGCTGCCGAAGAAGCCTTGGCGAGTTGCTGCAGTGCATCTTGTAGATGGTACACACTGCAGCCACGGTGCGCCGGTGGTGGAGGGAGTGAATGTTTAAGGTGATGGATGGGGTGCCAATCAAGCAAGCTGCTTTGTCTTGGATGGTGTCGAGCTTCTTGAGTGTTGTTGGCACTGCACTCATCCAGGCAAGTGGAGAATATTCCATCACACTCCTTACTTTTGCCTTGTAGATGGTGGAAAAGCTTTGGGGAGTCAGGAGGTGAGATACTCGCCGCAGAATACCTAGCCTCTGACCTGCTCTTGTTGCCACAGTATTTATATAGCTGGTCCAGTTAAGTTTCTGGTCAATGGTGACCCCCAGGATGTTGATGGTGGGGGATTCGGCGATGGTAATACCGTTTTAACAGTAAATGCAGCATAGAGGGGTCAGAAAAGGAAACTATGGTGTCTGCTTCAAGTGGCATGGTTGAGATTCAGAAATCGCTATAGTCAGAGCTACTAGGGGTGTGAAGCAGTGTCGACTACTCTGTGTCACAGCGCTTCAGAGCACTGGATCACCCCAGGCTGTCTGAAGTTAGAAAGTTAGATTGTTTCTGCAGGGTCCAGTTGGATACTTAGGCATAAGACTCTAACAATGCACTTACATGCTTTGTTCTTATTGGCAGGCTTTTTGGCGTCATGGGTCTTTCCCGCATCCAATTTGGCTTTTCCAAGTTGTTGCTCCAAAGTCACAGACCACCGGCGCTGTTCTAGAAGCTTCTGCTCAGCCTCCAAGATCTTGTCATTGCTATCTGCTAGCCTAAAACGTAGTCGGTGATGTTGGCATCAGCTCTTTTAAAGCGAGACAGATTCCTCAAATTAAACTTGAGACTGAAATCATTATCGCGCACTTGCTGAATCCCAGTGTTAAAAACTCCCTGAAAAGATCAAACAATCTTCCACCAATTCATGCCTTGATCTTACCTCTTCTGCAGGATGGTAATGAGCTCTGTTAGTTTGTCCCTTTCTACTTCTGCGGCTTGGTAAAAAGCCTTGTACTCTGTGCACTGTAACTGCAGAGCTTTCGCATCAATTCCATTTACGCTGTGGAGAACAACAAACACGCAAAGGCCCACACAGCCTCATTTATTTTAAATTTATACAGTATTTGGTGAAATTTTGTGTTCAGGGTGCTCATTTTTTTCTTTTTGCCACCCAGTATGAGCATAAAGCATAGTGGGATCAGATGCAGACTAGAGCTCCCTCTATACTGTCTTAACAACGTACCTAAACTTCAACCTGGAAAAGTACCTCTAATGCACCAGTCGGAATAGACCACTCCCTTGCTCTTTCCCCACAGCCCTGCACCATTCCCAATCCAGTCGTAGCCAGAGAATCACCTGCAATGGCTTCTTTCAACTCCCACACCGTTACCTCTGGTGTCCCCCCAAGGATCTATCCTTGGCGCCTTCCTATTTCTTATCTACATGCTCCCCCTTGGCGACATCATCCAAAAACACAGCGCCAGGTTCCACATGTACGCTGACGACACCCAGCTCCACCTCACCACTACTTCTCTCGACCCTTCCATTGTCTCTGATTTGTCACACTGCTTGTCTGACATCCAGTACTTTTTGAGCAGAAATTTCCTCCAACTAAATATTGGGAAGACTGAAGCTACCTGTCCCGCCACAAACTCCGTTCCCTACCCACATCCCTCTCCCTGGCAACTTTCTGAGGCTGAACCAGACTGTTCTCAATCCTGGTGTCGTATTTGACCCCGAGATGAGATTCTAACCACATAGTCACTCCATCAGCAAGACTGCATGATGTGCCTCAATAATTCCGAGACTCGAAGGTAGCAGAACAAAACAAGGCTTTTATTAACTTAGAACGAAACACGTAAGCGAGAGAGATGTCGTCCTTCTGGAGATTGGGGCTAGACTGAAGCTAGCTTACAAACGGGGCCAGGTATGGGCGGAGCCCTACACACAGCACATTCCAGCACATTCCAGTATACAATACAGCACATTCCAGTACACAATACAATGAGGTCTGGGGGAAGGGAAATGACACTGAAACCGATCTCAGTCACAGGCAGTGATGAATGGAAATATTCCACCTCTGTAACATTGCTCGACTCCACCCTTGCCTCAGCTCATCTGCTGCTGAAGCCCTCATCCATGCCTTTGTTATCTCTAGACTTGACAACGCTCTCCTGCCCGGCCTCCCATCTTCCATCTATCTATCTATCTATAAAAGCGGTACTTCTGTCTGTCCTTCCGTCTGTCTGTCTGTCCGGCTATACACTCTCAAGTTATAGAGCATACCTACACGTGCGTTACATCAAAAGAAAGCTTACGATTCCGGAACGGTCATAAGCATATTTACTTTTCGGTGAGACAAAAATTGCGCCTATGGTATCCAAAAAACGTTCAAAATTCCACTCATTAGCCGCTCATTAGCATCGAGTGACGTCAAGGTCGACCAATCGTACGGTCGAGCGACCCGACGGTCGACCAATCGCTGCGTCGCAGGGGTGGGTTCATAGCGTGTGCAGGCGGGCCATCCTAGAGTCGAGTGACAGGACGATTGACCAATCCTACACTTCAGTGACCTGACGGTTGACCAATCGGTGCGTGTGTGGGCGGGCCTTATCGTTCTGAAATGAGGTGAGTGGCCGCCATCTTGATTCCAAACTGTTCATTTCTTTTTCCCACTTTCTGCGTGTTTCTTTTCAAATCTACATTTCCAGCAAAAAAAAAGTTGCTTTTGAAACACAAATTGTTTTTTAAAAAAGTTAATTAATTTGTAAATCTTTTCTCTAACCTCTATAATTTTCCTACCTTTCACCGTTTTTCCAGGCCTCGAAGCCTGGGCCTCTGTTGCCCAGCTACGCCCGAGCTAGGCACCTCCCGTCGCGATCAACAAAAGGCCCGCGATCGCCGCCATCTTTGTGAAGGCTGGAGGGGGCGGGCCTGAGCCGAGCGTCGCCACCGCCGCCAACTTAGTAAAGGCGGGCGGGGCGGGAGTCAGCGCACGCGTCAACTTCCGCCCGGAGCGCGACTTGAGTCCGGCCGGGCCTCACGCGGTAGGTTGCGCGGCAGCGTCTCTCTCTCTGGTCTTGAAGCCGGCTCGGGCGGGGCTGGGGAGGGCGGAGCTCGGGAGCGCGGGGGGGCGAGGCTCGGGAGAGTGGGGCTTGGGGGGGCGGGGCTCGGGAGAGCACGCGCGCGGGGCTTGGGAGAGCGCGAGCGCGGGGCTCGGGAGAGCGCGAGCACGGGGCTCGGAGGGGCAGGGCTCGGGAGAGCGGGAGCGTGGGGCTCGGGAGAGCGGGAGGGCGGGGCTCGGGAGGCCGGGGCTCGGGCTGAGCCATGTCAGTGCATGGGGCGGCACGGAGCTCCGCGGAGCCATCACCGCAGAGGGGAAAGGGTCTGCTAGCTCCCCCCCTCCCTTTCTCCCCCCCTCCCCCCCAACACCCACCCTCCCCCTCCCCCCCTCCCCTCCGCCCCCCCTCTCCCCTCCCTCCCCCACTCTCCCCTCCCTCCCCTTCCTCCCCCTCCCCCTTCCCCTCTCTCTTCCCCCCAGTCGCTCTCTCTCTTCCCCCCAGTCGCTCTCTCTCTTCCCCCCAGTCGCTCTCTCTCTTCCCCCCCAGTCGCTCTCTCTTCCCCCAGTCGCTCTCTCTCTTCCCCCCAGTCGCTCGCTCTCTTCCCCCCCAGTCGCTCTCTCTCTTCCCCCCCCAGTTGCTCTCTCTCTTCCCCCCCAGTCGCTCTCTCTCTTCCCCCCCAGTCGCTCTCTCTCTTCCCCCCCAGTCGCTCTCTCTCTTCCCCCCAGTCGCTCTCTCTCTTCCCCCCCAGTCGCTCTCTCTCTTCCCCCCAGTCGCTCTCTCTCTTCCCCCCAGTCGCTCTCTCTCTTCCCCCAGTTGCTCTCTCTCTTCCCCCCCAGTCGCTCTCTCTCTTCCCCCCAGTCGCTCTCTCTCTTCCCCCCCAGTCGCTCTCTCTCTTCCCCCCAGTCGCTCTCTCTCTTCCCCCCAGTCGCTCTCTCTCTCTCTTCCAACAACAACATGCCCTCAAAAAATCCTTGGCACCGCCGGGCACTTCAGCTAGTATATATAAAGCGGTTTGTCTCTCTGTCTGTCTGTCTGTCCGGCTATACAATCTAAAGTTATAGAGCGTACCTACACATATGTTATATCAAAAGAAAGCTTATCATTAGGGGAGTCTAATAGGTGTATTTACTTTTTGGTCAGACAAAAATTGTTCAGGACAGTATACAAAAAAGGTTCAAAAAACGGCAACATTCCGCTCATTAGCATTGAGCGACGTGATGGTTGACCAATCGTACAGGGGATTAACCTGATGGTTGAACAATCGGTGCGACACGGGGGGGGGGGGTTCATTGTGTGTGTGGGCAGGCCTAATCCTTCTGAGCTGAGGTGAGTGGGCCGCCATCTTGATTTCTAACTATTGATTTATTTTTCCCACTTTCTGTGTGTTTATTTTTCCCACTTTCTGTGTGTATGGAGGGGAAATTATTTTAAAAAAAAGTAAATTAATTTGTAAATTATTTTTTCTAAGCTGATTAATTTTCCTACTTTTCACCCTTTTTTTCCCTCTTGACTCGTTGCCTCCGCCAGGCGCCGCAACCTTGGAGGGTTACCCCACCTGCAGGTCTCGAAGCCTCGGCCTCTCCTCGCCAGCTACGCCCGAGCTAGGCACCGCCCGTCCCGCTGGGCCGCCCCGCGATCGCCGCCATCTTGGTAAAGGCTGGCGGCGCGGGGCTGAGCCAAGCGTAGCCATCGCCGCCATCTTAGTAAAGGCTGGCGGGGTGGGAGTCAGCTGTGCGCGTCAACGTCGGCGGCGGCCCGGAGCACGACCTCAGCTAAGGTGAGTCCGGCTGGGCCTCACGCGCTAGGCCGCGCACCGGCCGGCCCTGAGGCGATGATCTGCACACGGGGGGCTTCGGCAGACAGAGAGGGAGAGGGAGGGACAGAGAGGAAATCAGGGAGAGACAGGGGAGGGAGAGGAGAGGGGGGAGCGAGGAGAGGGGGGGAGAGGAGAGGGGGGAGGGAGAGGAGAAGGGGGAGGGAGAGGAGAAGGGGGGAGGGAGAGGAGAAGGGGGGAGGGAGAGGAGAAGGGGGGAGGGAGAGGAGAAGGGGGGGAGGGAGAGGAGAGAAGGGGGGAAGGGAGAGGAGAAGGGGGGAAGGGAGAGGAGAAGGGGGGGAGGGAGAGGAGAAGGGGGGAGGGAGAGGAGAAGGGGGAGGGAGAGGAGAAGGGGGGAGGGAGAGGAGAGGGGGGGAGGGAGAGGAGAGGGGGGGGAGGGAGAGGAGAGGGGGGGAGGGAGAGGAGAGGGGGGGAGGGAGAGGGGGGAGGGAGAGGGGGGAGGGAGAGAGGGAGAGGGGAGGGAGAGGGGGGGAGGGGGGAGGGAGGGGGGGAGGAGGGGTGGGGGGGGAGGAAGGGAGAGGAGAGGGGGAGGGAGAGGAGAGGGGGGGAGGGAGAGGGAGGGGGGAGGGAGAGGGAGGGAGAGGGGGAGGGAGGGAGAGGGGGAGGGGAGAGGAGAGGGGGAGGGTGAGAGGGGAGGGAGGGAGAGAGAGTAAAGCAGGGGGAGGGAGAGAGAGCGGGGAGGGAGAGAGAGAGAGAGAGGGGGAGGGAGGGAGAAGGAGAGAGAGGGGGAGGGGAGAGGAGAGGGGGAGGAGAGGGGGGACGGGAGGGGAGGGGAGAGGAGAGGGGGGAGGGAGGGAGAGGAGAGGGGGAGGGAGGGAGAGGAGAGGGGGAGGGAGGGAGAGGAGAGGGGGAGGGAGGGAGAGGAGAGGGGGAGGGAGGGAGAGGAGAGGGGAGGGAGGGTGAGGAGAGGGGCAGGGAGGGAGAGGAGAGGAGATGGGGATGGAGGGAGAGAGAGGTAAAGCAGGGACAGACAGGGGAGGGAGAGAGGGGTGAGGGAGGGAAGAGTGATGGGGGTGGGACAGGGAGGGAGAGCTCGCCTTCTCCTTCCTTCCTTCCTTTGCAGGGGTCCATCGGGCTAGGCCTGAGGCACTCCTTCCCCCCCCTCTCTCTCCAGGCTAATCCCGAACTAAATTCCAGCAGTCTCTCTCTCTCTCTTCCCCCCCGTCTCTCTCTTCTCCCCCCCCATCTCTCTCTTCTCCCCCCCCATCTCTCTCTCTCTCACTCCCCCGTCTCTCTCTCTCTCTCTCTTCCCTCCAGTCTCTCTCTCTCTCTCTCTCTCTTTCCCCCCCAGTCTGTCTCTCTTCCTCTCTCTTCCCCCCCCAGTCTCTCTCTCTTTCTCTAATCTTCCCCCCAGTCTCTCTCTCTCTTCCCCCCCAGTCGCTCTCTCCCCCCCCCCGTCTCTCTCTTTCTCCCCCAGTCTCTCTCTCTCTCTCTTCCAACAACATGCCCTCAAAAAACCCTCGGCACCGCCGGGCACTCCAGCTAGTATTCGATAAACGTGAGCTCATCCAAAACTCTGCTGCCCGTATCCTAACTCGCACCAAGTCCCGTTCACCCATCACCCCTGTGCTTGCTGACCTACATTGGCTCCTGGTCCGGCAACGCCTCAATTTTAAAATGATCATCCTTATTTTCAAATCCCTCCATGGCCTCCTGCCCCTCCCCATCTCTGTAACCTCCTCCAGCCCTACAACCCTCAGAGATCTTTGCGCTCCTCCAATTCTGGCCTTTTGCCTAATCCCCGATTTTAATCGCATCCACCACTGGCAGCCGTGCCTTCAGCTGCCTAGGCCCTA